>NW_027186457.1:20098469-20233883 GCF_028583685.1 Petaurus breviceps papuanus | reverse complement strand
CTACTACTACTACTACTACTACTACTACTACTACTACTACTACTACTGGCAGCTAAGAACTAGAAACATAGCATAAAAATGGACGTATTTCTTATAATTCTGGGAAAAAGAGATGCCAAGGAAGTAGCATGGTATTATGGAAAACACATCGGATCTGAAATCAGAAGACTTAGGTTGGAGTTCCAGCTCTGCTACATACTACTTTTGTGAACTTGGACAATTCATCATTTATCTGGTTTTCTTGATTTTATCTAAAAAGACAAAGGGTCTAGGTTAGATTACTGTTTGGGTTCCTTCCAATCTAGACCCCATGATCCTATGATCTCTAGGGCCCTCTTTACTCCTAAACTTGTGATGCTATGAATAAAACTCATTAAATACATCAGATTATATATTTGCTACCTGTGACATACCAGGAAATCAATAAAGTCCATTCTAAGAAATAATCCAAAGGAAGTGTCATGGAAATGGTCTATCTTGATGTGAAAGGGAAATCTCAGGGTGATAAACTTGAGGAAAAAGGTATTCTGAGGAAGGACTAGGTGTTAGTCAACTGGAATTCTATTTGGAACCTACTATGTGCCAGGTCCATAGTTCATGCTAGGCCAATGATTCTGGGGACAGGCCCTCAGGAACCTGGTGTGATTTTTTTTGGCTTTTTGGAGGGGGAAGGCAGGACAATTGGGGTTAAGTGACTTGCCTGAGGTCACATGGCTCTGAGTTAAATGTAAAAACAGTCCTAAAAAGACTGGGTTGCCTTTGGGGGGTAATCCAAATGTTGGGTTGGGTTTTTGAGGTGATGGGAACATGAGCCAGAACTGGCTAGTTAATTACAGAGACACAAAAATGGAGAGAGTGGGTCAGTCCTTGAAAGCAAGTGAGCCTGGAGATCAAGAAGACTTAGCAAGTTCAGTGCCTCAGACTGATTCATTGATGAGGGAAGGTTTACAAAACTGAGAAAGGCCCAAGGCCCCAAAGTCAAGGGAAACATGCTATGGGCTGGTTCAAAGTTGGGACGCTGAGACAGTCCAGCAAGGCTGAAGGCCCAGAGCTGTATCCTTTAGAGGCCCAAGTTGTCCCCCTGCAGAACCTGTCCTACTTTGGGAGACTAGAGGCAGCCCAAATAATGGGAAATGGGAATTGCAGGGCCAGAATCTCCATTTTATTCTTGCTAAGATTTTTGCAGGACTTACAATATTCTTTCGGGTGATGATGGATAAGGGTGGGGGGTGAAGGGAAGATTCTTGTTTATAGAGCAGGGGTTCTTAATTTTTTGTGTGTCATGGTCATTCTGGTTCTCTGATAGTCCAGTAAAGCCTATGGACCCCTTCTCCACATAATGTTTACAAAAAATAAAATAAATAGGAGTATAACCTCCCCCAATACTATGAAAATAGATTAAAAAATAAATCATGCTAATATAATAATTCATTAAAATATAATATATAGAATAATATATAATATATTAACTTACATTAACACAATTAATATTAAAATATTTTAAAAACAAGTTAGCAGCTTGAGAACCATTGGTCTAGCAGGGATGGGGAAGCTGTGACCTTGAGACCACATGTGGCCCTCCAGGTCCTCACATGTAGCCCGTTGACTGAATCCAAACTTTGTTCTGTGAGGTTTGGATTTAGTTAAAGGGCCACACTTGAGGACCTAGAGGGCCACATGTGGCCTTGAGGATGCAGGTTCTCCACCCCTGGCTCTAGTGAATAGAGTAGCAATGTTCTCATGAACACTGTCTGCGCAGGAATTCCATATCATCATTACTAGGCGTTTTCTGGCTCTAGCTCCCTGTTACTCTCAGTCCAAAGCCTTGTACAAATCAAACTTTGTTTTTCTTAGATATGCTCAGGTTTGGTAATTTTTTTTTTTTGAGGCAGGGAGGGGAAGGGCGGAACGACGTGGGGAAGATAAGAGTTACACATCTGTGATGGAGCATTGGTTTCTATAAATATAACAGCAAGGCCATGAACTGGGGAGACTAATTTGAGTATGGAATTAGCCTTGTCATTTCTAGTCACACATTTCTATTTATACTGATTCCATTGCTTCATTACGCTGTTTTCACTTGTAGCTTAAACAGATCACCACTCTGAGAAAAAGTCAAGTCACTGTTGAATGTTTACTGTGTGCCCAGCCCTCTGCTAGAGCTGGGGAGATACCACGAAGCTCCAAATAATCCCTTATGAGATGTAGTGGGGTGAAGTGGATGGAGTGCCAAACCTGGAGTCAGGAAGGCCCATTTTCCTGAATTCAAATCTGGCCTCAGAGACTTGCTGACTGTGTGACCCTGGGCAAGTCACTTAACCCTGTGTGCCTCATTTTCTCCATCTGTAACATGAGCTGGAGAAGAAAATGGCAAACCGCCCCAATATCTTTGCCAAGAAAACTCCAGACTGATTCCTGAAGAGTCAGAATCTGCTGAAATGACTGAACAAGCATAGATGGAGAGCTGTACTTGAAATAAAGACAACCTGGATTCAAATCTTGCCTCTGCAACATGCTGGCTGTGTGACTCTGGGCGAGCCACTCAACCTCTCTGTGTCCCAGACAGTTCCATAAGACTATATATGTTACAAAGTAGGTGTGGACATGCATCCACAGAGAGTTTCCTTGTGGGAAACTCCCTACACCAATGATATCCCTGGTCTGGGGCCATAACTGCATCTGGAGAGTTGCCAGTTACTTACTTCTCATTGACTCAAATCCCCATGTGGGGCTTGGGGTTGGGTTGGTGATGCAGAAGGGTAAGGGGACAGGATAAGCAGATAATTAATAATAACTGAGTGAAAGACTAAAAAATTCTGCAGCTAAGTACCATGCCTTTGGTTAGAGGGATCAAAGGACCATCTGGGTAATGGTCTAAAGGGCAAAGCTCCAATTCTCTGAAACATCAAGGGAATCCAGGTTGGGTGGAGGTAGAAACATGATCTGAGATTGGGGAGTAAAGTTCCAAAGAGGGGAGGGTGGGAATACACACAGACAAAGATTAGGAGAACAATAAGAGGGATTCCTCACCCTATCCATCAATGGTTAGTCCTCTGATCAGTGGAAGACAGCATAGTAGTGTTGATACAAAAGAACCTGGATTTGGATCCCAGTTCTATCTGTGTGACTTTGGGCAAGTCTCTTGACTCTCTGGGCTTTGGTTATAAATGATCTCTAAACTTTCTTTCAATTCTAAGTCCCTGATCCCATTGGGTAGCCCTGCAAGGTCCGTTTGTAGTCCCCTGAGAACGAATGCCCCCAATGCCAGGGGTTTTTTCTTTCCGTACATAGCCAGGCGTTCTTAACAATTTTTAAAAAATTTCAAGGACCCCCATTGGAATTTATGACTGAATGAGGTTTTTAAATGCATAAAATAAAATACAAAGAGGAAACCAGTAATACTGAAATACAGTTATCAAAATATATATTTTTTTAAAACAGGTTCATGGACCTAGGTTAGGAATCCATGTAGACAACCAAGCATCATGACATCAGCAGGCTCTTCCTCAGCATATTTTTGTGGACTGCCATAACTTTGCAACAGCCTCCATCCCTCCAGACAAGGAAAGAGACCAAAGACTATGGCTTTTTATTTTGCACCCTTTCTTCCCCTAGCCATTCTTCAATTATTATTTTTAAATAGATCTGTCAGAATGGTCACCGGGGACAAATAAGCGATACATAAAATAAGGTTTTAAAAACTGTGCCCCCATCAACTAGCTCCTTCTGTTGCAACTAACAAACTAAAAATATCACAGTTCTGTCCTTTCAAAGTATGGGAGAAAAAGTGATTCAGAGCAGCTGAATAAATTTACAATAGATCAGGTGAGAATCGTCAACCTGCTGCAAACACAGGGTAGTGGCTTTTAGTGAAGCGATTTTTCCTTAGGAGCTTATCTTGCATTCTTTTAAGGTTTTCCAGAATTTTAAAAAGTAAACAAAATACACAGAAGACATTCTCATTGAAAAAAAATAAAGGTTTTTTTTCCTCAAGACTTTTGATTAGAATATTAATACCTTCTTTAGCTTATAGGCAAGTTAGAACCAATCTAATTAAATTGTTCGTTACAAGATCCTTTTTAATGAGTTTGTAATCTAAAGGGCAAAAAAAAGCCTATCCCACATTTCTTATAATAATAAATAGGAAACTTAAAAAGTCTAAGTAATTATATTTTGGAATAATTGACTATCAATTTATTTTTCTTTATATAATCCTAGAACAAACATGCCACACAAGGAAGGCATTTGCCTTTGAGTTGAACTTTTCATATGGTTCATTGAAAAGCCACAAAATTCTTCAATTAGAATATAAGCTTCTGAAAGGCAGGGGCTCGTTTATCTTTGGGCTTATATCAGCTAGCTTTGGCCTTATGTTGCTAGGCTCCCCATGTCCATTGTGTGTCCTGGATGTCTACCTCCAACCTATTTACTCTTCCCAGTTCCCCTCTACATGCTAGATTGCCCCATTGGAATGTATGCTTGCTAAAGATACCTTTCACACTTAGCATAGTGCCTGGCAAATAATAAAGGCTTAATACACTCTAACTACGAAGAGAAAAGAGTCATAGGGAAGGGATCAGAGATCTAAGGGTCATTTTACAGAGGGAAAGTGAATGCCACAAACTAGCATGCATGATTTCTTACAGTCATTAATGCCCCACTAATTCCGTGCAGTCTTGATTCAATAGGCAGTGTGGTCCAGTGGATATGGTGCTGGCCTTGGGATGAATGACTCCACCTCCAGCACTTACTTGCTATATGACCCTATGGAAGCTAATGAATCAGCATGGGCCTCACTTTCCTCAGCTGTAAAATGGGGGTAAAGTTCTCTTTAGCTCTTAGGTCATGGAGTTGTCATGAAGTTCAAATATGATAAGGAAGAAAGACAGCATGGCTCAGAAGGACAAATTCTGTTTCTGGAACTGGGGTGGGGGTGGGGTCTGGGTTCAAATCCTGTACTTAACTACAGGCAACTTGACACTTGTGGGACTCATTTATAAAACAATGGAGTTGCAATAAATAACCTCAGAGGTCCCTTCTTAGTCTGTGATCCCATTGTTCAAACTTTAATAGCATCACACAGATGTCAGGTATTATTATTAGTTCCATGAAAGAAAACCCAATATCTGTAGCTATGACTGGCTGAGAACAATGGCTTATGGTCTCAACATGTGAGCGTGTCCTCCACTGGTCTTGTAGTCTTAACTCAGCTTGCACTTGGTATAATTGCCTGGGAAGGAGGTGAAGAGAGAGGGAGTGTTTTTCTAGGCTCTCTGTTCTCCTCTCCCCAAGGCACCTTTGGCCATGACCCAAGACATATCAAATAGACAGAAGAACTCTCGAGAAAAATCTTTTCCATGAGCAATTTTACTGGAGCCTTATTTTTCTTCAGCTTTAGAGTTATGCTGATGAATTTCAGGGAAAAGTCAACACCAAATTTCAGCTTCTTAGGAATTATATCAAGACTGGAATATCTAATTAAATGGAGTACAAAACTTTTGTCAATGACTACAATTAAATTCCTCTCAATTCCAGTAACTCCTACTTATTGTAAATTATAGTTTAAGCACCTCAATTGTTATGGATGCCTCCTCTCCTCCCCCAACCCTTACGCCCACATGAGATTTCCTCCCTCTTCTCATTCTCCTTACTCCTCCAAACTCTCAGTTATTTTTGTCACCATTTTTCTTTTCCTCAAGAGGAAAAACAAACTATGTTTGTATCAGGGGGTGAGGAAGACAGATTGAGCCTAACATGCCTCAACTGTATCTTTAAAGTCTTGGTGTGAGTGTGAAAGTGTGAAATGTTCATGTAACATTAAAATGAGAAGACATGCACGTGTGTGTGTGAGCAAGATCAAGAGTAAGGTTGGAAATGGGAATCTAGGGCATCCTCTTGAAAGAAATATATCAATTTAGTAAAAAGAAATGGATAGGAAGGAGATCTTTTACCTGTTAGATCCCCAAATACTTTACTGTCTCTCCTGGAAGTCCCCACACTAGAGTTATGGTACCATGCAGAAAATTCAGCATTTCTGTCAACCCAAGAGCATCATTCCAGTGTTTAATCTGACACTCAATGCCTCCTTTATAACTCTACTGCATTCTTGGACTTGAAGACTCTACGGAAGAGGTGTAGTCTCGAGATGGCAGTTGTTCTCTTTTGCTTTGATCCTAAACTATTTAGGGGAAATCACTAAGAAATACTATCTGTTTGGAGGTTTAGTTTGGAACCTGTTCACTTATTTCCAGATTTTCCAGTAAGTGATGTATAGAGAAACTTTATTAGGCAGGCACTTGTTAATAACCTAATATACTACATTAAAAATTATGATAATATTATTATGGTTTTATATGAGTTTTTAATGATTATATTTATGCTGTTTATCTTCTCTCTGGATCAGGAAGGCTTTTTCATTTGTAAAGGGAGAGACTCAGTGTTTATTCCACATATTGCTTCCAATTCCTTTTTCAGCCTAACATCAAGGGGACACTCTTTAGCAGGTGTTATTAGAGATGGCACTGGGGCAGAAATGAAGACACCTGGGTTCTGGCCTTGGCTACCAGCTGGGTGACACCGGACAGGTTTCCTACCTGAGACCTCTTCCCATAGAAAAGGGACTGCGCAATGGCATGCTGTTGAAACAGTATGGAAAACAAGACTTTCCAAAATGAAAAAGGAAACATGTAAAATTTTGGGATGTAGTTTATCTTTAGAAATGAAATTAGAAAGTCACAGGAATCAGATCTGAATGGGGCCCATTTTTCAGAGAAGAAAATGGAGGTCTTCATATTTTAAGAGATTTTCCTGGGCTTTCACAGGTAGTAAGTTGCCAAGCCTTGATTCAAACCCTAAATTCATTGTATAAATTGGTTCTGAGAGGTAGAAGAAATGATTGGATGGGATTTAGTACACCGGGGTCTTAAGCTTTATTCTATCTTCAAGAAATAGATAAGGATAAAGCACCCTATATGTCCACATTCTCCTCCAAGCCAGAAATTATTAACTAATATGGGAACATTACCACCTGTAACTACCTCTTCACTCTGTCACCCTCTCACAGGGTTGTTTTGAGGATAAAATGACGTTGCTAAAAGATGTGGTCACCAAAAACCATAAAGCATTAAAAAAAAAGTATGTATGGAAATAAGCCTAATTCTATGACTTCTTGAGAGGATATTTCCTTAATGAAACAGCAGCTGTTTGCTAAATTGAAAGAAAATAACATGAACTCAATCTCATTGAGAAATAGCGAAGTCAATTGAAGAATTACATGATGGTGTCATGCTAAGACCTTATAAGTTACAACTTTTACCTCTTACATTGAGAAAGTCAGCATCTGAATGAAACTTTGAAGAGGGGTGGCAGGGGGGAAGGCAAACCATCAGAGTCAGGCTAGGTAAGTTGGAGTATGTCCAACAAGACCCTGATGCTCTAATTTTTATGTTCCAAAGATAGGTTTTGAGAATCAATTTTAAAGGATCCACTCTTTCCCCTTCCTACTTCATATTTGGAGTCAATGGTATAGACAACAGTTTATAATGTATAGTTTCAAGAGTAGTAGGGAAGCTGTCTCCAGTCATCTAAGAGAAGTACCTGGTCTAGATTCTCAATGGTGCAAAAATTCCATTAGTGGTGACAAAGACTTTCCAAGAATGAAGGAAAACCTTCACACAAGTCAAACGATCTCTGGGAAAGGTATAATAGCAAGCTCCCTAGCACATGGCCTGCTAACACAGGTTCTTTGATTTACTTTTCTAGGAAAGACTGCTGAAATGGGGGTTAACAATCCTGCTTTTAATTATGTTCATTAGTTCAGGGGAAAAGTCAGCATCCTGAATGTCAGAGAAAATACAAGCAGAGAAATTAGCATAAAGACCAACAGATAGGGCTCCAATTGTCTTAGTAAAGCAATATTGCTTTGTATTTTACAAACATCAATGGATCGAGCACAGACATTTAAGAAGCTGGGGGCTCTGAATATATGGCTACTCATCATCTTAACTAAGAAATCAAAAGATCCTTCTCATGAGCAAACTGCCAACCTCCCAGAATATATAACAAAGACTTGGCCCCTGATTGGCTCAGAGCCAGAAGGCATGAAACCTACTTGAGTCAATGCAGCTGGGAATTATCAGGATTCAAAGGAGATCAGTCCTTCAAATGTTTACAATTTAGCCTAAGCCTGGGGGGGGAGAGGAGGAAGAAGAAGAAGAAGGAGAAGGAGGAGGAGAAGGAGGAGAAAGAAGGAGAAGAAGACACAAAATAAGAATCACACCTTGCTTGTGCTCTCAAAGAGTCACTCCAATACTCTAGTGCATCTGCAAACTCAACGATTTGGGTGGAGCTGTGACTATTACAGAGTAATTAGGACTTTTTACCCCAGGGGCAAACATTTCTAGTTACAGTTTTGTAATTGGATGTCCCCTTTAAGAATGAAGACCAAAATCTATCCATGCTTCATTTGTGACTTAGGTCTATATGTTCGCATTCATTCACCACCCAAAGTGAAGGGCCCTCTCCTCAAGGTTCTTGACAATGCAGAGATGCCTGTGTAGCACTTGACACATTGCTTCTTTTCACCATGAGTCCATTGTTTTTTTCTTGTCACACCTTTCTCCGATGATATCCTCTCTATTGCTCTTTTGATTTCAATACACATAAAAACAACCTACGTCAGATCATCTCTGAGAATGGATTTTGACTTTTTAGGGGATGGAGAGGGAATCACGATATTGGTTGAGATAAGGAAAGAGAAGGGAACCCGAGAGGATTGGAGAAGATGGTACAATAGGGGAAAGAAAGTGGTGGCAGTGTCCCCTTAAATCCTTAAACATCAATTACAAGTGACGGTGATGATAATGAAGGGCTCAGCCCCTTCTTTACATTATGATTTACCACTCCACTCATTTCCTAAGGTGGACTTGTGTGCTTCTAATTAAACCACCAGCACTAAGAGGCACAGACGCCGGGCCCATAAAAAGGTAAACGACACTTTGCCAACTGAAAAACAAGATGAGAGACCGAGGACCACTGCTTCCTGTGAAAATTTCATCAGCGATAAACGAGTTACCAGATGTCACACATCAGATCTGAAATTAAAATGTATTCCTAATATTGGTTCTCTGTCTGAGCAGGGTAAAATCGGTCTGAACAGGGATCGTTTCAAGGCAGCTGCCTACCAGAGCACCCCATTCACTTCCCTTCCTGGTGGCAGGATCCTCTATTCTCTGCCTGAATATAAAAGGAGAGGAATTCCCCTCTTCCTCAAAGCGGCAATGAATGCTTTTTGTACAGTGAAGTCGTATTTCTCATACAGCAACAAATCCTTAAGGACAAGCAGGGAATGTTTTTGAACATTATGTTCTCTTCTTTCCTCCTGTTTTTTTTTTCTCTACTTCATAGTTATTTCCCCTTTTCCCATCCCTTTCACTTTCACTGAACTACACACACATACACACACACACAATTTTTTTAACTGCTAGTAACAGAGCTGTTAAGACCCACAACTGTCTCTGTTTACCTCCATTCTTTCTGATTCAGTAATCAATGATTTACCCTTTTTCTATCTTAGTTTTATTCCCTTGTTCTTCCAGCTACCTGAGCTGACTCTATTCTTGTCCTCAAAGTAACAAGCCCAAAGCAGAGACAAGGAAGGAACAAGGGGCTCATAGTCTAGAATATTCGATAGAATTTTCCTCTTGCATGCAGAAATGTCAAGCGATAAAGTCTGCCGAGCTGGTTTATCTAACACACTCCAGTTTTATAAACAAGTCTTTTGGCACAAAGTGTTCTGCAGCTCTTTCCAGTTTCAAAATCTCCATTGTTGCTCTGTTTCAGGCAAATGGGGAGGGGGGGGGACTCAGAAGGCTGCTAGGAGCAGTGGGGTTTGTTTTGTCTTGATTTTTTTCTCTCTTCCTCATTTATGTAGCTGTTCTTGCCCCTTCTACACTGTGTACTGTGGTTTGAGAAAACCCTGTTGGACAAGCAGGAATTTACCAAACCATTGAGGAAGTGAACTATCTTATTTAAAAAAAAAAAGATTTTTAGTTTGGAAAGTTGGAGGTTGGGTGGGAATGACAGCTCCTTGAGGGCAGGGTTTGTCTTTAGCCTTTTTCTTTCCCTGGGGTTTAGCACAATGTCTGATGTATTGTAGGTGTCTCATAAATGTTTATTGATTCGAATTATTGAATTAAATAGAAAGTACTTGAAGGGTTTTTATGTTAAAGACTTATTCTGTGTGGCCTAAGAAGGTAAAACAAGGAGCAAGGAGGGATAGAGAGGCAAAGTTAGGATCAACTTCTTAACTATTTGAACTGTCCCCATTCGACTAGAATGAGTCACTTCAGGAGGTGTTGAATTCTTCCATGGGGGTCTTTAGACAAGAGGTTGGATGGCCACCTAATGGTATGGCTATAGTGTGGATTAGATAACCCCGAGGCATACTCCAGATCTCAGAACCTTTTACTAGTTGGATATTTCATGGCACTATATATAGGGTTTAGAGATGTAAGGAGGTTTAGAAATTATGGAGCTCATCTGTCTTATTGCACAGATGTGGAAGGTAGGTTAAGTGACTGTCAGACTTGGTGGAAGATAGGCATCTGAAGGATGAATGAAAGAGAGCTGCATTTTGTATCAAAGCCCCTGACACCACTTCTTGATCTATTTGCCTTAAGCCAAGTCACCCCCTTTCTCTGTGACACAGTTTACTTATCTGAAAAGTGAAGGGGTTGAACTCAATGATCTTTAAATGTCAAGATCTTAAGCTATCAACCAATAGTGGATCTAACTCTGTTCCTCCATTGTTTGCCTCCCCTCTAAGCTTCAGAATCCTCATCTCCTTATCCCAAATCCAATGTACCCTTTTGAGGCCCAGCTCCTTGGGAACCGTCTGACTATCCAGGGTTGTGATGGAGTCAGCTTCTACTGGTCATAGATAAATTTTCAGTGTGAGCATTTACACCTTAGAAATTGACAAATGCTACAATTCAAAGCTAGATTTATTGTTTTGTGGCTTGTTTAGACTTAAGTAAGTGATAGAGAAAATGTTAAAATTAAAATTAATTTTAAATTAAAGATTAAAATTAAAAAAAAGATTAAATTTAAGATAGAAAAGTATGTTATAGGATCTTTTTCGCTGAGAACTAATTATTAAACCTTTATCCTTTCTCTTCTCTGAACTAATGTATTTATTATCAGTGTGATATAGGGGAAAACTATTGCATATGTAATCAGGGGTACTGGGTTCCATTTCTGATCTGGTCACTTACTATGCATATGAACTTGGGTAAGTCTGGTCTCAATTACCCTCCCTGTGTAATAGAGGAGGGTGGCGAGGGGCTGGACAAGACAACCTGTAAGGTCTCTTTTCAGCTCTATGGCCTATGGTCTAAACCACTCAGGTTAGGCCTTGCTGATGATGTAGATGCCCAGCTCTAGCCACAGAGAGTTTGTGAAAAATTTGCAATTGTTTTTGGCTTTCACACGAGGTCTTTTTTTCTTGTGCTCCTCAATGCACTAAATAAAAATGCTGCCTAACTGTTGTCTAGGAAAACTTAAGAATGGAAAACCGAGACTGAATTAAACCAGCTGGGGCATGACAGGAGTAACCAAGAGATCTGGGAATGGAATACAAGACTTCCAGTTTCCCAGTTCTGTTCCTCATCAGATTACTTATTCCACCCATCTGCTCCTCCAGCCCATATTCTGGATATTTGGGGTTTCTGGAGCTACTGCAGAATCACAGAATTAGACACATTTAAAAAAAATTTTTTTTTATTAATTTGTTTCCTTTTAGAATTAGACACATTTGAGAGAATCAGAGGCTCTGGACCTCTGGCATTTGACAAATAAAGAAACCAAGGCCCAGAGTGGGTAAATCATTTAATTCTTCAGAGAGGAAATGTAATGGATTAGAATTTCACAGCTAAAAAATGACTTGTTCAGAGAGTTTTATGAAGTCATTCTGGACCTCTCTCAAGAATTGTACTTGAATTTTTAAAAAGCTGACTAGGAAGTATGGGAGGCCAATGAGTGTGTGTGATTAAATGAGACCAAGTATGGAGGACCCTAAGTCTCTTTGGACTTTTCCTGGTATCTATTTTCCTCTGCAGAAAGTGCTTCTCAAATGTTGGGCATTTTTGAATATTATAATGCCATATAACCCCATTGATGGGGCAGATCCAGCAGAAGTTCACTAAGGCACTTTAGTCAGGGAATCACCTCCTCTGATTACTTCAGTTCTTGAACCAATTACTCAGCATTAACAAAATACCTACTGTGCGCTGGCCACTATGCTAAGACAAAAGTCAAACTTCCAGGATCTCTGTGTCAGTGGAGTATTTATTCTACCAAAGCAAATCACAACCCCTCTGGTGACTTAGAGTTTCTGTGACCAAAAAGTTCATTAATCGGTGTTCATCCAGTGGTGAGTTTAGATCAGACTTTTCTAGGAAGATCTTAGTAATACAGTCAGTCTCATTGGATTAAGTGGGAAACATTTTCTAGCATCAAGAAGTATTCATCAGGACACAAATACTGTCTCACACTCTTCTAATATAGCCCACTCCACCAACGGCCCCTTTGTTTCCATAAACTTTCCCTTTGAATGAACTGATTTAGCAAGAAACCACAGCTAGGTGGCGCTACAGTGGATCCAGTCCATCAGGACTGGAGTTAGGAAGATTCATCTTCCTGAGTTCAAATTTGACCTCAGACACCTACTAGCTGTGTGACCCTGGGCAAGTTATTTTACCCTGTTTGCCTCAGTTTCCTCATCTATAAAATGAGCTGGAGAAGGAAATGGCAAGCCATTCCAGTATCTTTGCCAAGAAAACCCCAAATGAGATCATGGAGAGTCAGACATGAATAAAACCACTGAAAAAAACACATATGGCTATCTGAGAAGCCTCCCATTCACAGAATAAACTGATTTTCACAAAAGTCATGCTTCAGTAGTTGCTATAATAGAACAAGTCAGCGGATGGCATATATCTACAAGAAGATCATGTAGTTTGCAGTTATCATAAAACTGAATTCTACCCTTTACATATACAAGCCTTCCCCAATTATGGACTTCATTAGGGAAGGGTTCCACTCTCATCATGTCCTGGGTTGACATTGGCTACACTGGTCACAGCATCAAGGGACAAGAGCTTGGGGCTGTGGTAGAAGAGAGGAGTTGGAACATCCTACTCTATTCCTTTTCTTCTGTGGGCCAAGTAGTGATCCCTTGCTCAAGGTCACACAACTGGTGAATGGTAGTAAAGGAGGAGTTCTTTTTCCTAAAGCTCAGGCCAGGGCTCAGTCCACTATACCACCTTGTTTCCATATACTGACCAATACCCACACAGCCAACCAGATCCTTCTTCCACCTCCACATTCAAAAGAACTGATGAAGGAGAGGGGAGATTCTTGGAACTCTGGAAGGTCAGTGTTCTCTGTGGCAGAAGGGGAGAGAGTTCTATTCCTGATCCAGGTTTCCATATATTTTTAACATGTGGAGTACATTTTCAAAATCAGAAACAAGCTTATATACAGTGATTAGGTTCCCAGGTCAGTTAAAAAAAGGCTTATTTAACACACAAAAGTAGTTGACCTTTAAGAGGTTGTAGTATGGCATGTTAGATAGAAGGCAGGCCTTGGAGTTGGGGAGACCTGGGTTCAGATCTAACCATTGGTCCTTTTTTGTTGTTTGGTCTTTTCAGTAGTGTCTAACTCTTCATGATTAAAAAAAAATCGGGGGGTTTTCTTGGCAGAGACACAGGAGTGGTTTGCCATCTCTTTCTCCAACTCATTTTATAGATGAGGAAACTAAGGCAAATAGGGTTAAGCGACTTGCCCAGGGTCACACAGCTAGGAAGTATCTGAAGACTGGATTTGAACTCAGGTCATCCTGACTTGGTAGTTGTGCAATCTTGACCATATCATTCAACCTCTTAGTCCCATGGCAACTCTGTAGTAGTAGTAGTAGTAGTAGTAGTAGTAGTAGTAGTGGTCGTAGTAGTAGTAGTAGGAGGAGGAGGAGGAGAAAGAGAAAGAAGAAGAATTAAAGTAGTGAGAGTAGCAGTAGTGATGATGATATTAAGAACTACCATTTATAGAATGCTTTAAGATTTGCAAAGCACTTTACAAAGATCTAATTTGGTCCTCACAAACATCCTAGGAAGCAGTTACTGTTATTCTCCCCATTTTACAGATGAGGAAACTGAGGCAGACAGAGGTGCTGAAAGTCACACAACAAAGAAGTCTGAAGCAGGGTTTGAACTCAGGTCTTCCCGATTCCAGGCCCAGCACTCCGGTCATTACCAAGATGCTTCTTCTCTAAGAGTATAAATTGTAGATAAAGAGATGATCTTACTCATTAGAGGGAGTTTTTGAAGTGGGAATGTCTTTAAAAGTCTGAACTTAAAAAACAAAAAACGAAAGAGGGATTAGGCCAGATGATCTCAAAGCCTCCTTCCAGGTCTGGAGCAGATAAATACAGGCCTCAGCACCTGGCCCTCTCCACTATACTGTTTTTTTCTTCTCTAATTATTTGAATACTGAGTATACCACTTACTAGGCTGTGTAAATTGGAAAAATTTCTCTGGGACTCATTTTCCTCACCCGTAAGACCAAGAGAATCAATCATCTCTAAAGGTCTCTTCCAGGCCAAACAATAATAACAGCTCACATTATATAGCATTTTAAGGTTTGTAAAGCTCTTTACAAATATAATCTCATTTTATCCTTCCAACAAACCTGGGAGGTAGTGTTATTATTATTCCCACTTTACAGATGAGGAAACTGAGGAAGACAAGAGTCTTGTCCAGAAACTCACAGACAGCAAGTGTCTGAGGCAGGGTTTGAACTCAGGTCTTCCTGAGGCCAGGCCCAGGACTCTATCCTCTGCACCACTCACTGCCTTCATCTAACAAGTGATATGCATCTATAATTGCTTTTATCCCACCAGCTAATGGCAGATACCTTGACCTTTAAGGTGCTGTTTGTGCAAAATGCTCTGATTTCTCTTTGGCAAAGTAATCCCTATATCCTTCCTATAGCCACAGAGAGCACAGGGTTCCTTGTCATCAAATCTGAACTCAGTGTGATTACTGTCAATGCATTGTATTCCCTTCCCACACAAATCTCATTCGTATTTGGAGGAGTTAAAGACATTCCACAACTATATCAGGGGATAAGCAGAGCAACCAGACTTGTGATTTCCTTGACACAGGAACTTCCAGGTGAGGAAATTCCATTTATCAGCACAGGTTTCCATCTTCTCTACAACTTTTAGTGTTAGAAAATTGCCTAGAGCTTGGAGGGGATAAATGATTTGCCCCCAGGGTGGCACAGCCATTTTGTGTCAGAGATGGGACTGGAAATTGACAAAAACACATCACAAACATTAATAGAGGAAGTTTATACACAGAAATAGTGGATGGAAGATGTTTAACCAGATAATGAAATTAACATTTAAAGAGAAAAAGGAGAAAGAGGGACAAATACACCTTTAGCTTGACACTTATTAAACCTCCCACTTTATAGATAATGTTTTGGAGGTGAGTGAGAGAATCCCCAAATCACAAGGGGATGTATTTCTTTGAGATTGCGTGTTTATTTAGTCCATGTAAGCATGTGCCAGTTAGACTAATTACTTGTACATCATTAAGTATCATACATAATTAATTATTTCATCTAAGTCATGCCTGAACAAAGATAGTGAAATACTGCCCAGCCTGGGTCATAATGATAAATTGGGTACTCCTCTCTGGATTGAGCTTATCAAGTTGGATTTTTTTTAAATAATATGAAACCAAATCATCAAAATCTGTAAGACTTCTTTAAGACAACTCTATGCTATGCACTTGGACTCTGGTTTTCAAATTTTAAGCCAACAATAGGAATTTCTCCAGCTAAATGAATTCTAATAGTTTCTCTTGAAAAGTGAGGTTGAATCTGTTGATTATTATGCTCTCAACTCATGTTCTATTCATCTATATATATGTGTATGCACAAACATATATATATATATATATATATATATATATATATTCTGTCCAATTTTATACTGTAAGTACAATTAACTTGGACTGTAACCAGGGATGGGGAACCTCTGGTCTCAAGATGACCTGTGGCCCTCAAGGTCCTCAAGTGTGACCCTGTGAATGAATCCAAACTTCACAAAACAAATCTCCATAATAAAAGGATTTGTTCTGTAAAACTTGGACTCACTCAAAAGGCCATACCCAAGGACCTAGAATGCCACATGTGGCCTCAAGGTCACAGGTTCCCCACCCCTATAACATATGCGTAATATGGAACCCCATCAAAACCCTCCCAACCAAAACAGGCCATTATCCTTTTTTGAGTAATCCTCAAATTGAGTAATGAGATTGATGAAACTACTGGAAAAATCTGCCTCTATCCCTGAGTAAGTTAAGCCACTTTCAAAAAGGACAAAAAAGAGTGAGAAGTAATTAAGGGAATTTTTTCCCCAATACATTTATTTTGGGAAAAAAATTTCTTCTTTCAATATAAAAGTTATTTCTTTTTAAAATTAGAAGCAGGGGATTGCTTTTTTCTCCCTTCTTTCAAATTATATATTTCAACCACTAGAGGTCTGTATTACCTATTTTTAAAACATTCCCAGTCATCCAAATTCTCATTTGTATCGACCCTCAAATTAAAAATGTAATTCGATGTTTTAAAAATTAAAAAAAAAAAACAACAACAAAAAAATCTTAAGGCACAAAAGTCGTCACTCTTTAGGAACTTGATGAGAATGATATGGAAAAGCTTCATTGAGGAGGTAGACTTGGCTGGGTCTCCTCTCATTTCTAGTTTCTTTTATTGCTGGGCATTTCTCTGTTCAGACTTTTATAACCTATAAATCAATGGTCATTCATGAAATAGCAGAAATTTATTTGTTTTTATTTTTTGTTTTCTTTTTGCTAAAATAGACTATTTTCTTCTTGAATTTTCCTAGGCAAATGAAGAAAAATGTATTTGTGCATTGACAAATGTTTTCTTTGAAATTGCAAGTGAAAAATACTGACGCCTACATATTGTAGTTTTTTTACTGTGATTTCAGGCTTCTGTGCAATTTATTAATTATACAGAATTTTTCCCTTAATGGTAACAAAAGAAAAAAATCTGAAAGTTAATTTTAGTTAATTCTAGGTTTACATAATACAGACATTTATTTTACTATTTAGCAGGGTTTTTGTGTGTTGGTTTTGTTATGGTTGAGATGCTATAACTTTTTCTCTTCTAATTTATTTTAGATTGGATTAAAAAGGATCCCCCTTAACATTCTGCTTTTTAAAAACCTGATGTAATTTTAGAGACTAAACACATCAGTCAAAGCTGGTTCTAGGCAAAACCAAGAAGGAGGCTAAATTCAACATTATAGTTTCTCATTTTAATATGTCTCTTCTAACCCTAACTCTGCTATCTAATACTCTCATTTCCCCTGCAGCTTCCCACTAAGAAATCCCCTTTGTACGAGGGACACTGTTTAAACAGCTCACTGGCTCCAGACATCAGGTCTGTCAGATTCCTCACATCACACCAAAACATCCATGTCCTTTCCATTTCCCACCAGAATCCTATTCTCTAGTAGGCCTGGTTAATTTCATAAATTAGCCAACTTTAATGTTGGGTAGACTTAATGCTTGTCTCAGAGATACTCTCCTGGCAGGGAAAATACGTGTATTTTATTAAAATAGAATTGCTCAAGGCATTACTTTAGCCCAAAGGAGGGAATCATGATACACAGTTGGGTATGAGGAGGCGTAGTGATCTTCAAAATCAGTGCCTAATCTACCAACTCAAATAACCGAACCTTCTTTTAGAGACCTAAACGTATATCATTTGGGGTGGGAGGATTAACACAGTCAGATATTTGATAATTTTTTTTAACCCAGTCAGATAGGTGTCTATTTGGGGCTACAAGTGGTTAATTTTGAATACCCTCTCTAGTTCAGCAGAAACCAAGACTTGAAGCCTTTGTTGATTTCTGAATTGCTTGTTGCTGAATCTCACTGGCCTGAGAGAATTCAAATAAAGCCAGTTCCCATTCCTCCCTCCCTTTAATATCTACTGTCATTCTAAGCACCATGTTTATCTCTATTTTGTGCCTTCTACTTTCAATAGCCAGTCTCTCCCAAGTCTTCTGGTTAATGGTCAAGACTTGATAAAAAGTAAAAGGAACTCCACAATTGTTTTAATTTGCATTTCCCCAATTATTAGTGATTTGATTTAAAAATATGACTTTTTATAGCTTTGATTTCTTCCCTTGAAATTATCTCCTTTGACAAGATATATGGGAAAAGTGGTAGTGAGAGAGCAAAATAAAAATGTTCTCATTGAAAACATGAAATTTATAATAAAGATAAAAAGTGAAAGGAATGCTTCATCAAATTGGAATATGGAGGAGGTTGGATCACCACTTGTTGGATGCATTACAGGAAGTCTTCCTTTCACCTAGCAGTTGGATTAGACAATCTCCGAAGGCCTAGTCATCTCTCAGATTCTGTGATGTTGCTTTTCCCCCCCTCCATTAACTTTTTTTATCTTCAGGGGTGAAGGAGGATAGAGTGGCAGAAGACATATGAGTGACATGAGATGAAGAAGAGGGGAGAATAGGGAGTTCATAAAAAATGTCATCATTTTTTTCCCTGAAAAATATGAAGTAATATTCTTGAGAGGATGGGGGGAAAGGGAAGCATGAGATGTTTAGGGAGGTATAAAAATGTTCGTAAGAGCCACAGTAGAGAGTGGGACTGTGAGTTGATAAAGGGGGTGTAGGATTGTCAAGGCAGCTAGGTGGCACGGTGGATAGAGTGCCGGGCCTGGAGTCAGGAAGTTTCACTTTTGTGAGTTCAAATCTGGCCTCAGACACTTACTGACTGGGCAAATTATTTAACCCTGTTTGCCTCATCTGTAAAAGGAGCTGGAGAAAGAAATGGTAAACCACTTCAGTGTCTTTGCCAAGAAAATCCCAAAAGAGTCAGGCAGGACTAAAAAACCACTAAACAAGAAGCAGCAGCAAGGATTCACTTGAAGATATATATAACACAAATTTGTGGTGGACCTAGTAAGAATGGTCTTATGATTTTCTCCATCTTCCTTCAGCAGCACATTGGTAAGAGTGATGGAGAGAAGAAGGTAATTGTGGGAATGATTCAAGCTTAGGTTTTGCAGGATGTAACTAGTAAAATGATAAGGGGAGTTGGGATTCAAGAAAGGGAGTCAGTGTTGAATTGAATTTGTTCACAAGGAGGTATCAAGATGGGGAAAAGAAGAGAGAGTGGTTAGTGCAAGGGCGATGGCCTGGGAAAAAACTGAGGGGTCAAGGGTTTAGAGGTCATCATGCAAAGTAGGGTTTTATAAGGGAAGGCAGAGAGAGAGAGAGAGAGAGAGAGAGAGAGAGAGAGAGAGAGAGAGATGAGAAGTCATTATATTATGGTCAGATAAGGGGATTTCAGAATTCTTGAATGTGGAGATGGTCCATTTGAAGGTGATGGCAAGCTCAAGGGTATGGCCATCTTTGTGCATGGCTGAGATAAGGCAGAGAGGAGTGGGTCATGGGAACTGAGTACTGGTTGAGGAACTGATTGGTTAGGGTTTCTGAGGGAGAGTCAGTATGTATGTTACTCAGCACATTGAATGTTGTAGAAGGAATTTATGTGCAGATACTAGTTTGCCAAGGATGGCTTCTGAGGCCCTTTCTAGTTGTGAGATTTTGTGATCCCATGGTTCTGTGAAATAATGGGACTTTAGGGACTTTGTCAAGGCAGCTCAATATAGCGGCCACTAGAGGGCGCAGTTGACCTTTCATATAACATCTACCTCACAACTAGAATCCATCTATTTAGACCTCAGTGGCAATCTTAACAGGGTTTATATTCTGATTGCTTTTGGTCTATTAATGAGGATCCTGCAGTGGGTAGCCTTCGCTGGAACAAGGGAGCTACAAGAGGGGGAACGTGTCAACCTAAGCAATTTCACCCCCAATTGGAGGACCAGTCCTTTTGAGGTTGCATGTTTTGACCCAGTCTGGCTCAAATGAGAATATGGCGGATCCAGTTTCCTGGATCCAGTAGATGGTCAAAGGTTGTAGGGAAGCTAGCAAATGGAAATGACCCCTTGAGCAGTGGAAAGAACTCCAGACTTGGAGACAGAAGATCTAGGTTCAATTGACAAGTGTTTATTATGTGTAAGGCACTGGGCTAGGTACTAGGGAAACACAGACACAAACATGGAATGATCTCTAGAAGTAGATTGGGAGGATATCACATGTATGAGTACATGCATGATATATATGAAATAAACACAAGTTAAATGGGGAGGAGGACTGACTGCTGAAGGGGTGAGGGGAGGTTTCAAACAGCACATGTGGCTTGAATTGACCTTTCAAAGAAACTAGGGCTCTGAAGAGACAGAAGTGAGGAGAAAAGTGCATTCTCAGTATGGGGGACAGGCTCCTGTGGAAATGAGGATTGAGGCCAGTTCAGCTAGATTGTAGAGTGTGAAGGAGAAGAAAATATAATGAGGGAAAAGGCAGATTGGAGCCAGGCTGTGAGAGAGCTTAAAAATCAAAGAGAAGAGTTTGTATTTGATCTTAGAGGTGACAGGCAAACATTGGACTTTATTGAATAAGATCATAGATTTAGAACTAGAAAAAGCCCTACATGCCATCAAGTTCAGCTGGCTAATTTTACAGATGAGGAAGCCAAAACACAAAGAGTTTATGTGAGTAGCCCAGGGCTGTGCAGCTAATCATTGTCCGAGGTGGGATTGGAATCCAGGTCTGCCTGGCTAGAGGGCCAGTGCCCTATCCACTCTCCCTCACTGGTTTTCCGGAGAATGATGTAGTCAGAGAAAAGCCCAGCTCTATTACCTGAGGCAGCTAGATGGACTTGGAGTCAGGAAATCCATAGGTCAAATCCTTCCTCTGACACTTATTTGGGGCCAGTCACTTAAACTCTCTGTGCGTCAATTTCCTATGTAAAATAAAGGAATTGGACCAGATGACCTCGTATGTTCCTATGCTCAAGTCATTTCCCCTAGACTAGACTTTATCATAAATGTCTTCTTTCTCACAGCTAAATGTACTGCTAAAAATATTAGACATTAAGGCTGTCAGAGCCCGAGTCCTGTGCCAGAGCCTGCAGTATCATTTCATAGATGCCAATTACAATCATACTCACTATAAGTGACTGCAGTCACATTTGTTGCCAGGCAAGGTGTAAAACTAAAAGGTTTCTCTCTTTGGTTAAAAGGTTATCTCGTGATATTTCTGCCGGTAAGGCAGAGCCAGGGCAGCTTGCAAAGTCTGTCGCTTTTAGTAAAACAGGACAATTTACAAGTGCTATTTAGCAGATGAGCTGGGTTCATTTCCAAGGCTAATATTTCACTGGGAGAGAAACCCAGCCCGTCCCAGCTCCGTTGCCAGTGTTGTCCTATGTCATCCAAAGGAAACTCAATCTTTTTACACAGCGCTAAGAGACAAGAATCTTGTCCAATTTTAGAAATGTTCTACACTGCTTTTCTACTTGGCATTATCTATCAAATTTACAAGGAGGGGAGACCCAGGACGTCCTGATTCATGTGAGGTCAGCTTTCTGTTTTCCCCTTCCATCTTTGTTTCTGATGGGTTGCATTTCAATAATGCAATTACTTCCTTGCCTACTTTTCCAAGACTAGGGGGGCATGACACAATATTTGGCACACAGTAGGTGATTAATAAATGGTTGTTGATTAGATGTGGAGTATCATATATGCTTTCAGACAGCTGGTAGTTTTCCTAAACTGCATCTTTCATTTATTATCATATATAGCAGTGGTGTCGAAGTCAAATAAAAAAGGATCCCTGCCAAGGCATATTGACTTAGAAAGCCAGAAATTCACATCACCTATGTTGTATTGTATTTTTATTTATTTTGGTAAATGTTTCTCAATTGCATTTTAATCTAGTTTGGACCAACTCAGGAGCTTTGCTGAGCAGTAAGGGGCAGCAATTTGATATCCCCAATATAAACAGCACCATTCCGATTCCATTCAGTGTGGCCGAGCCCGTATCATTGAACCTATTGGCTTATAGTTCAGGTGTCTTTATGTATATGGAGATCAATAGGAGAACATATTAGGCTGGGAACTAAGAGTATATTTGGAGGCCAAATTCAAAATGAGGAGGTTGGGCTGGGTGAGCTCTGAAACTCCTTCTAGCTCTAAATCCAATGTGTGATCCTAAGAAATTTTATCATAACTTCTTTCAGTTAAAAAAATTTAATTAGGACCTTACAATGACTAAAGTACATGACTTAGCTGTTTTCCTTTTCCATTGTTAGGATACTTAGTTCTCTCCCTATTCCTCTGTCATGGGCAAATGGAGAGAAAGAGAGAAAGGGACCTGTCTGTTGACAAGCCCCAGTTTATCAGAGGCCAACATCTTTTAGTCTTCTTAGTACGAGAGAGGAAAACTTCTTTTCTAATATCTTGTACCTGAAAATTCTGAGGTTTTCTTGCTGTGCATTTCTCTCAAACTGTTACTTTTTGTTTCCCAGATGACCTTATGCATGGCAATGATTTGAGGGATGCTTAAAAAGCCACTATCCTCTTTCCCTCCCAGGCCTTAAAAAGCAACATCTTCCCCTTGGTTATGTCTCAATCAATGCCTGAGGTTCCACCATTAGATACATTCCTTTGGTTTAGGAAATAATGTTTGTTTTAAAATGCAAATAATCCTGGGAGGGGCAGGTCATTAAGCCTCAGTAGTCATTAAGGAGTTAGTCTGAATTGGTTAATTATGAATTGGTTAATTATAGGGCTCTCCAGTCTAATTGCTAGTTAAGAACCAGGCAAGTTAGACTATGGGTTAGGGGGAGAAAAGAAAAGAGGTGGGGGGAGAAGGGAGAAAGAGAGTAGAGAGATCCAGAAGGATGATGAAGGAGATGGGATCAAAGGCATAGTCTATCCTTATTTCCATTTTGTCCAGGGTAGGCCTGGTTCCCTAGAAACTAGCCTGAGACCCCCAGCATAGTAATGCAACTGTGCTTACCATAAAAGATTACATGTGACTTAGGTTTCATGAGGAGTTTATTGACCTCAATTTAGACTGATCTGGAACATGATTCTAAAAACTTTCAGTGGTCCAAATCAGGCAGAACACATCGAAGAATCAACAGTTTTCGAATAGCTGTCTGCCCCAGCCATCATTCAAGGGGATGGGTCGCTGCCTTGTTGGCATATAGGAAGTCGACTTGCTTTCATTGTGCTCCCAATTTCTTTCTATTTCTTGCAGTTGGGGCCGTCTCTAATTGAGCCCCATGAGCCAGCTGGCCTCCTTTCGGGAGGGAGACCTACCAGCCCAGCATCTCCTCTTATTCTCGTCTCCATCTGCAGGAAACTAACTAAGGGCCCCTTGCCTAGGCTGGCACTAGAGATGAGGCAGAAATCAAATTAGCAGGAGAGAAACTATTAGTCTTCATTTTCTGGTCTCCAACCTGCAAACACAGATTGCTAAATATGCCTTTCCCTCATTAGAAAATCTTGAAGATTAGAAGGAAAGGAAGAGAGCATAGGGGTTTGGGGGGAAGACACCCAACCCCACAAAAGCTTCTCTACTCTTCTTCAGAACAATTTGTTTAAAAAAAAGTTAGTTGCATTTGAAGTATTTATACAACACAATGTCCTTATGTGCAAAGGACAACTTGGATAGCCTATACACTTCAATCCATCTAGGATCACAGGCCTTATTAGAGGTAGAAGGGACCTCAGCAGCCACCTAGTCCCACAAGATTAAAAATAAGCTAATTTTTCAAGATGAGGAAACTAAGACCTATGGAAGAGAAGCAACTTAGTCAAAATCATTGTTAACAAAACCTTAGTTCCTACCTGGCTCTTCTGACTCCATATTCAGTGCTATTTCCCCATTATCACACTTAACATTTTTCCTTTGGTTAGACTTAAACAGATTTCATTTGGATGATGGGCATATCCAAGAACTTATTTTACCTTCAGTAAAGGGGTCTTCATTGAAGTCCAAGATGTCTTTCTCCCTTGGTAATTTTTATTGGGAAAGTTTTCAGCTGTATACCACTATAGAATATAGGACCCATCATTTCATCTCTATGGGACTCAGCATCCTACTTATATAATGAGGGCATTGGACAAGATGGGTACTAAGTTCCCACCTAGCTCTAATATTAAAAAAAATTTGTCTAAGGGGAAAAGAAAAACTCCACTAAAACCCAGGGAAAAATAATTGAATGGTCCCTAGTTGCCATTTCATTGATGGGTCTCTCATGGATGAGGAATTGTGTTGTCAGGACCACAGAGACAGGTCAGTGAGGCATAGAGTATTTGTAAGGAAGGCTGAGGGTTCTAAAACAAGGCAACTTGTATTTGTGTCATGAAAAACCAAGTGCCAATTTTCATATGTCCAGTTCAGATCTATAGCTATTAAATCTGAGATCCACATTTCCTCTGCGGCTGCCATGTTTTAGAGACAGTTAAGTGTCAAACCTCTTTAGCATTTTGGGAGATATCTTTTCTCTCTCATTCCCTGAAATTGGGCTGTTGCAATGTACTAACTTATAATAATTATAATAATAAAAAAGATTATATTCATATAACACTTTATAGAGACAGAGCTTTTTACTCATTTCATCATCCCCCAAATCCTTCAATGTCAAGTGCTGTCTACATTTTAGACAACAACTGGTGTTATAAGGCAATTTGGTGGTGCAGAGGATAGAGTGCCAGGACTGGAGTCAGGAAGTTTAAATCTGGTCTCAGACACTTAACAGTTGTGTGACCCTGGGCATGTCACTTAACCCTGTTTTCCTCGGTTTCTTCATCTGTAAAAAAGAGTTGGAGAAGGAAATGCTAAAATCACTACAACATCTTTGCCAAGAAAACCCTAAATGGGGTCATGAAGAGTTGGATATGACTCCACAACAATGATAACAAGAACAAGGTGGAGAAATGGATAGCATTGGGTTTGCAGTCCATAGACCTGAATTTGTCTAGTCTCGGACACTTACTAATGAGCCACATAACCCTTGACAACAACGAGTCTGTTTCTTCATCTATAAATCGAGGATAAGAATGACACCTGAGTGGGATATCGTATAGTAGATAAAGAGTCAAACCTGGAGACCTGAGTTCATGTCCCACCTCTGACAGGAGAACCTGTAGGACCCTGGGCAAGTACCTTCACATGAACTTCTCAGTGCCCTGGGCAACTCGGAAAGTGGCCGAGCTGATTCCCTGCATTGCTAGAAGAAGTTTCCTCATCTAGAGCTTCCTATCCCAATATTCATTTAAATATTTAATATAATAAAATAAAATAAACATTAATTTAAATATTTAAAGGAATATTTAAGTATTCATTTAAAAAAGCAGCTTCCTCCCAGGGTTGTTGTGAAGGTCAAATGAGACAATGTGTATTAAAGCACCGCACACAAGTACAGCATCTTAGCAATAGATGTGAGTTATTTTCATTATTGGAAAGAATGCTGGACTGGCCAGTTGTTCAAGGCAGGGTGACCTGGGTTCAGATCCTTCTGTTGCCAGTTATTAGCTATGCAACCTTGAGTAATACACTTGAGGCTCAGTTTAACTACTGCTAAAATGGGAATAATAGTACCTACTTCCCCAGGTGGTTGTGATCCTTACATGAAGCCATTTTCTCAAAGTGCTATAGAAGGGTCTATAATTCTTATTTACCCTGGGAAGAGGTGTACTACATTTAGAGGAACACTCAGGAGTTTTTTTCACCTGCAATCTCTTTCCTATATTACACATGAGAAAAATTTAAGGTGATCTCTATGGTGCATTAGGGGCACCTAGGTGGCACAGTGGATAGAATACCAGGCCTAAAGTCCAGAAGACTTGAGTTCAAATCTGCCTCAGACACTTACTAATTGTGTGACCCTGGCCAAGTCACTTTACCTTGTCTGCCTCAGTTTCCTCATATGTAAAATGAGGTGGAGAAGGAAATGGCAAACCAATCCAGTATTTCTGCCAAGCAAACTCCAAATGGGGTCAGAAAGAGTCTGACATGACCGAACAACAACAACGTGGTGCATTAAGGACAATAATACTCCAAAAACCCTGAAAATACTTCTATGACAGGGTCTGCAAAGCCCGGTGGAATTGTTCATTCAGTAAGAAATATGCCAAAATTTTACCTGTGCTTAGGCTCGGGAGAAGAAAAGCTCTTTGGATTTATGTAGGCATGGAGAAACTTCTTGAATGGATGCTTATGCACGGGTATGATGGAGCCAGTTCAAGTTGGCTTGTGAGAGTCAATTGTTAAATATTTAGTGTGACTATTTACACCTTGGAAAATAAATGCTACAAATTAGGGCTGAATTTATTGTTCTGTTGCCTTAAAAAAGTCATGCAGCAAATATTAATAATGCAGATTAAATTTAAAGATGGACCATACATGCATTTTTTCCCTTAGAGAGATGATTGTTAAACATTAATCACCACACTTCTGTTTATGGGGTACATCTCTGCGATTTTGGGATAAAATGTTTAGAACTGGAAAATATTTTAGATGGTCTAGCCCCTTCATTTAACAGATGAAGAAACTGATGACTTGGATAGGTTATTAACCCATTTACTCAAATCCCACAGATATTAGTGATGGAGTCATGTGATGGGGATACCCTGCCTTCAGATCTGGCATGCAGACCATAGAATTACATGTGTGTGGGAAGATGTTTACATTAGCTCATGGTCTAAGTCTCAAGTAGAATAGAGACTTTGCATGTATCTCCCCTCCCCCAACCCCTTTAATAAAATAAAGGATCCAACCGAGGGGAGCATTTGTTACACATTGGAGAGATAAGTGAAACATTTATGGGATGAAACAATTATTTTTGTGTGAAGGACATCCTTTGCAAAACACTGTAAGAAAGAAATCCAAAACTTAAGTTTCACCATTTAATGGCATCCAGCCCTTGTAAGTACCCGCTTAGATTGGGTAATGTGCCCAAGGACAGGGAGTGAAGAGTTCAGACCAGTGGCATCCCTCAGATCAAATCTAATTACATCTGCCTCTCAACTAAACGGAATTCTATCTTTCCCTGTTGTGAGAGCTATAACACCTCTTGGGCCTTCATCTTCTGATTATTGCAAACCTAATTGATTTGCGACATTTTATTAATAAAGTTAACTAAAACTAATTACATACATCAAATAAAAAATTTCCTCTGTGATGAATCTCTCTATTTAGCTTAAGGGTTCTTTAATATTAGAATAGGCTGTCAAGGAAGGCTGTGGAATTACCTTCCCTAGAGATTTGCAACAATAGAATATTTGAGACTTTAAAGAAAAAAAAAATCCTATGACAAGTTGCTTGGTAATGATATGAAATTGTAATTTTCTGATTTTTACAATAAATAAAAGTTGTTTCCCTTTGCCTCTACCCCTACAATGGAAGAAATGATACAAATTACAAACAGGTTACAGGAAATTTTATGAGAGGGCACCCCCCCCCCGAGCTAAGGAAGGACAGAGATCCTGAGCAGGGCAAGTAAGGAGGGTGTCTCTGAAATGTACAAGTGGGGCGAGTGAAGTCTGGGCTGGAGCTAATAATCTAGTGTGACTACAAGATAAAGCTCATGAAGGAAGCTGGATGAAAGCAAGGCTTCCAAGGTTAGGGAGCACCAGCTTTTGGAGCATTATAAATGCCAACGTAAGAAGTTTGCATTTTATCCTAAAGACCTTGAGAAGTCACTGAGAGTGTCAAAGTGGGGGTCGGATACAGTAAGACCTATGTCTCCAGAAGACTTTTTCCAGATGAGTGGAGGATGGATCAAACACAGGACAGACTTCATCTAGCACTTAGCATAATGCTAGCTTGGCATATAGTGACCATGTAGCAAATTCATCCAGAAAAAGAACTGATAAATAGAAGTCTGTATGGAATGATTTTACATATATTTATATGTATACACACATGTTACACGCATGTTTGTGTCTAATGGTAGCCAGGTAGACATCTCTCAGGTGGGGGAAGGGTAGGGAAGAAAAAAGGAAAAGAAATAAAAAGAAAGAAATGTACATGATAATTTTATATTTAAAAGTAATAGCAAGTTGTATACAACAGATTTGCAGTTTCATATGCAAACATTTTTGTTATACTGTGTTACAGAAATGCTTGTTTCATAAATTAAAAACAAAATAGATTAAAAATTTAAAAAAGTTCTTGTTGATCAATCTGACTTTAGATCACGTGCTTTCCCGGTCTCACCCTTTTTTCCCTGACCAGAGGAGGGGAAGAACGGAACAAGCATTTCTATAGCACCTGCTAAATGGTAGGCATTTTACAAATATTATGTTATTTAGTCCTTATGACAATCAGATGATGTGAAAGCTATTAATAATCCTTATTTTATAGTCGGGGAAACTGAGGAAGACAAAAGTTAAGTGACTTGCCCTGGGCCACAGCTAGTAAATAATTGAGGCTGGATTTGAACTCAGGTCTTCCTGACTCCAAGGGCACTGGTCTATCAACTGGGCTATGCAGCTGGGATAATATCCCTCTTTGCTCCCCATTCCTTGATGCCCCCTGCCTTATTACCTGGAAGATCTTCCTTAAGAACACCTGGAGTAACTTCCTATTCCCCATCCTCTGCCTGAGGGCCAGCTCTGAGAGATGGAGGCATGGCAGCATCAAGAGTTCTGACACAGGAAATGGGTTGATGGCCCTCTCAGTCACTTGGGCAGAGTCATATCGGGCTGTGATGGGAGTGATGATAGTAAGAATGAGATTGGGCTTCCCAGCATGTGGGAAGCTTTAGGCTTCAGAAGGAAGAAAGGGAACAAAAGTACCATGAACGTCACACCTAGATACCGCACCTGGGTCATGGCAGGTGCTCAAATGTTTGCTGAATGAATGAATGAACCCTGGCTTTGTCACTTACTGGTTGACCCTCAACCTCCCTGGACTTCACTTCCGAAGCTGCAGAAAGAAATTGGGGGAAGACAATCTTTTGGTTCCATTATAGGGTTCTATCAACTTCTGCTAAGATGAGGCTCCCAGGACTTGCTGTTCCTCACACACACACACACACACACACACACACACACACACACACACACACACACACACCTCCTGACGCCATGTTTTATCACCGGCTGGTTCCCATTCCTCACCTCATGGCTTCCCTGGCTCCCTTCATGATTTCGTTCACATCATACCTTCTATTGGAGGTGTTTCTCAGTATTTTCCTACCCCCCTACTGAGAGTGTCTTTCTGAAATGACTTTCTAGCTAAATGGTGAAATGAATAGAGCTCTGGGCCTAGAGTAAAGAAGACCTGAGTTCCAATCCAGCCTCATACCCTTTATTTGTTGTGTGACTCCAGGCAAGTCATCTAACCTGTCCCTAGTAGAATCCTCAGTCCCTTAGAGGCAGAGACAAACTGTTTCATTTTTGTCTTTGAATATCTAGTGCTTAGCATATGGCAGACATTAAATACATATTTGTCAAACTTAATTACAGGCCTCGGAAGTGAAGTTTAGTTTTTTTCCAAATTCTGCCTAGGGCTGCCTTATTTACCTTTAAGTGGGCCCAGTCAAATACAAAAACCTTAAATTAAGTTAATTTAGTTCTTTGTGGGGGGCAGCTAGGTGGTGCAGTGGATAGAGCACCAGTTCCGGCATCAGGAAGACTCCTCTGTAAATTTAGCTGGAGAAGGAAATGTCAAACCACTCTAGTATCTTTGCCAAGAAAACCCAAATGGGGTCATGAAGAGTCAGAAATGACTCAACGACCAAGTTCTTTGTGACCTTCCCTCTCCTAATGCTTAGCAACATAGGTCCTGCTTAGAGTGTGAACTTGTGGGATCACTGTGGTGGGAATCCCATTTAGAGTCCAATGAAGTCCAATGAAGCCCTGAGAGAAGACTTTAGCATTTTTTTTTTTCAATTTGTGGGTATGAGCCAAAGGACCAGAAACATGGATTCATTTTTTGCATACCCTGAAGATTAAACATTATCTTCTGTTGTGACATGTGCCAGACCATCCAGCAATTAGTGGGTTCAGAGGGCCAGGATGTTTTTGTAGTCAAACCTTAAAACAAATTTAAAGGGACCACTTGGCTGTTGGCGAGTGAAGCCACTTACAATTCTACAATTCAAAGCTTCCCAAAAGAGAACTTCTTAACTTAGGAGCTGGGAGATCTTCGTAGATTTCTAATCGTTTAAATATGCATAGCAAACATTTACAATCAGTCTCACACACAATCAGATTTGAAATGTCAACAGCAATAATGCTAGCTGATATTTAGAGTTTTAATGGTGCAAAACTTTTTACATGGATTATCTCATTTTGATCATTCTAATAGCTAGATAGAGTAATGAAGAGAGCTCTGGACCTGGAGTAAGGAAAACTTGAGTTCCAATTCAGCCTCAGACCCTTACTAGCTGTGTGACCTTAGGCAAGTCAACTAACTTGTGTCTTCCTTGTCTTTGTATCTGCCATATCCCTCGGTAGCATGTTCAGTTCCTTAAAGGAAGGGAGGGACTGTCTGCTGGTTGCCTTTGAACTCCCAGTGCCTAGCATATGGTAAATGCTTTTAGGTTTACAAAGCACTATACAAAAACTATCTCATCTTATCCTTATGATACCTTACCCTATAAGGTAGGTGCTCTTATTATCTCTCTTTTAAAAATGAAGGAACTGAGGCAAACAGAAGGTAAGTGACTTGTGTTTGAGGCCAGAATTGAACTGGTCTCCCTGACTCTGGGTCCAGAGCACTATGCATTATGGCTGTTTCATTTGAAACTCACAACAGCCGTGAGAAGAAGGTACTCCAGGTACCACTTAGGAGGAAATTGGGGTTGAGAAAAGTTATTATGTTGGGTCATTCTGCTAGTAAGTGTCTGAGGTGGGATTCAGATAATTCAGATATAGGTGCTGTTGACTCCAAATCTATCAATCTATCTACCCATTAGGGCATAGCTATGTCAAGCTTAGTGGCCTGGTTAAAGCACTTTTATTACGTTTATTGGTTATTTAGAATGGAATATTATACTATCCCATAATATTATTTTGGAATTTAGAATGTTGATAGAACAACAATAAACATGTTTTCCCATTAGGTGAATTTGGTAGAATTTGCTCTGCACTACCATCTATATACAGGATACTGCAAGTCAAGTACAAAAATGCCCATCATTCTAAAATCTTTTTTTCTATGCCTAGTTGCACTTAGACACTGAAAAAGTTGCAGAGTGAGCCATTAGAGAAGGGTTCCAAAACCTGGAAAAAGAAGAATTCACACACATCACTCTCCACCCCCCACTCCCCAGCTAATTATTGAGATATTTCAAACACTTAATGCTTCAGTGACTCAGAGATAAATTTATTTTTAATTTCTTGTCTTGCATAACACACAGCCATTAGTCCAGGAGCCAAATGTAATTGAACCACTAGGTATGAGTGACTGAAAAGTAATTGAGGTTGACATTCTATTAATGGGATCATATTGGTGTAAATATGGTGACCAAGAACGTCAACAATTGGCACACACACACGCACAAAAAGGAATTTTGCTAGTTAAAAATAGCTGATGATTAAATTAAACTACTATTATCGACAGTAGTAGAGACAATAATGGGGACTGTTTCTCCATTGCATTATAAAGGGAAAATAGAGTCCTGAACAAAATAATACAAATGTATTTGAAAATCTTTTAAAAGTAGAAATCTAAGATCACAGGATTCAGAAATTTAAGGGCCTCTAGAGATCACCTAGGCAAAATTCATTTTACAAAGGAGGAAACCAAAGACTGGAGAGTTGGAGTGACTTGCTTGAAGTCTCAGAGCTAAAAAGCTGCAAGAATGGCCTTCAAATCCAGGTCCCCTGATTCTAAATCCACCGTTGCTTTCATGATACTAAGCAATACATCAGTCAAGTCAATAGGAGTTGTAAGGAAGCTATCCCTATATCTAATTAAATGATAAAAGCAGAAAGCATTTTCCAAACTTTAAAGCATCATATAAATTCAAACTATTATCTAGCTATAATAATATATTCATGTTATCTATATTTATAGTTTGAAAAAAGTGAGTAGTGAAACAAATGAGCAATTCCTTAAAATTCTGCTAAATTCTTCCTTGTTTTACCTGTCAGCAATGTTGAAAAATGTGCCATAAAAGACAGATCAACAGAGGTAAATCTCTGTCCTTTCCCTTTCAGTTTTCTACAAGCCTGAATAGAACAGCACATATTTAAGGGCTTGAAGGGAACTCAAAGGTCATCTGCTCCAACCCTCTTGTTTATAGATAAGGAAACAAAGACCCAGATGGATAGAATGATTTCATTAAGGTCACATGTAGTACTTTTATTGATCATTTTGAGAACAAGAAGCTTAAACTTCAAAAGCAAAAAACAAAAACATCTACCAAAAACCAAATATTAATTTATATTTTAATATTCATACAATAGTAGAGGAAAAGTCACAAACTGGAGATTTGCTGTTGTTCAGTTGATCCATGACCCAATTTGAGGTTTTCTTGGCAAAGGTACTGGAGTGGTTTGCCATTTGCCTCTCCAGCTCATTTTACAGATGAGAAAATTGAGGTCAACAGTGGGAAATAGCATGCCAGGGTCACATGGATAGTAAGTGATCTGAGGCCAGATTTGAACTCATGAAGATGAGTCTTCTTGACTTTTAAGTCCAGCACTCTATGCACTATGGTGCCACCTAGCTGTCTCAATACCTAAGAAGAATGTAACAGGCAAGAAACAGCTCCAGAGTCAGGAAAACTTGGGTTCAGATTCTGCCTCTGGCACATATCAAGGGGCTTAATCTCTCAATATTTTGAACTACATCAGTGGAAGGAATTTTCTTTCTTTATTTTCTTTTTGGAGAGCAGTTGGGGTTGAGTGACTTGCCCAAGGTCACACAACTAGTTTTTGTATTAAGTGTCTGAGGCCAAATTTGAAGTCAGGTACTACAGACTTTAGGGCCAGTGCTCTTTTCACACGCCACCTAGCTGCCCCTAAGTGGAGGGAATTTTCATGTCAAAAGTTCCTCACACCAATGAAATCTGGAATTTTAATCCTTCCTTTTCTTCCCTTTCCCCTTTCTCGTAAAGGGAGTAGAGTAGACTATATGGAGAAGAACAAAAAAAGGAAACAAGATGTGCCAAATAGGCTAGGTTTCTGTTAAGAAATCCATGAAAAATGTACCTTAAACTAAAAGCAAATATTCATGCCCCTTCCCCACCCTCTAAAAACCAAGGAGATATATAAAAATGTAATCTGTACGACTAGGGAGAACATTTCATCTGCTCTGTTAAATATACTGGCAGGAAATTCCTCATTTGCTCTAAATGGTTTTATTTAAATGTTCTTTGGCTTTGTGAGCTAAACTCTTCGAATTGCATCACGTTGGATTAAATCAACAGCACTGTGGCAAACAGCTGGGGCTCAGAGTCCTACAGTGGTCAACAAGCATAGCAACAATTTTGGATGACCTTCCAAGTCAACTTCCAGGTTGTTTCATAAGTAAGGTTAGTTCTAAAAATGCCCCAGGATTCAAAGCTGGATTATCTATCAAAAATCCAGGTATACTGAATTTTCCAAGCTGGTTAAAAATGTTTTTATTACCCTGGAGGAAAAAGCATCCTAACTAATTCTGGTATTTAGTTCAATGTTTTGAAGTTTGCTGTAGGCAGAATGTTGAGTATGAAGGTCAAAAGGTCCAAGGTTCTTGCCATTTGCCTAGTACAAACTCCTTGAAGACAAGAATTGGGTTTCATTTTATCTTTATGTACCCAGTGCTTGGCAAATAGTAACAAATATTTGTTGTACCATCTTATTTCTATTTGTTATTTGTAGTAATAAATGCTTGTTGCCTCAACCTATTTCTGTTTCTTGCCTGTAGGTATTAATGCTTGTGGAATTGGACTGGCAGTGCCTAAAGAATATGGTGGAACAATTGACCATGAACATATTCTGTTTCCAAAGACAAAACCCTTTGTCAACTATCTAGTTATTTTTTTCCTCCACTGTCCAGATACTTACTTTTTAAACACTGAGTTCTTTTATCTATCAACAGATCATTGCCTTGAGTTATTAAATTATCATTTATTAAGACTGTTATGCCAGGCACTGTGCAATACCTTGGGGGTACAAAAGACAAAAATTGACATAGGCTTCTCTCAAGGAGATTACATTCAACTGTAGGACATGATATGAATATAGAAGAGTAATATTAAAAATAAATACAAAAACAATACTGTCTGACTTTGTACAACTTATTTCTCTAGTAATCTTCAACAATAACAATCTATCCTTCACAATCCTGAGGGACCACAGACTTTCCAAAGGGTTTGAAAATCCATAAATAAGCAAACATATCTGATATAGATTAAATAATGTTACATAATGCATTTCTATTTTTTCAAATGTTATATATGTGCTTCTATGGTGAATAAAAATAAAAAAAATTGAAAAGCACCATAAAATTCACAATCTTTTTTTTGGTTGTATATCTTCTCAACCATTAGACAATAATAGTGTAACTGCTCTCAAGCTTGGAGTTGGACGATTTGCTTATTCTAAAGAAGATTAGGAAAATAATATACACAAGGACCACAGCAACGTAAATGGAAACAACAGAAGAATTCCCAAAATGAATGCTGTGTAATTAAAATGACCACCCATCACTGATGAAAAGATGAGAAAAAAATGTGTGTCTCCCTCTCTTCTTTGCAAAGGTAAAGGATAGTGGGCATGAAACATTGCATATCCTATCAGACTCAGTTGGTGTATTGGTGGGTTTGGATGAACTATTTCCCCTTTTCATGATTCTTATTGTTATTACCATTATTATTTTCTTTTAAGTTGCACAGAAGGTGCTGATTCAGTGGTGGAGGGAATCTTCTCACTTGAGAATGTTAATATCCCAATGAAATCACTGTTCCAGTCTAATACCTCTCCGCTTCACTATGGCTTGCTGGATAGGGAAGGAAGAAGGCATATGTAAAAACAAACAAATTAATTAAAGCAGAACTTAAAAATGCTTTAAAGAGTTGGGAACCATTTCCTTAGAATGAGATAATTTTTTTTGATTGGCTAAAGAGACCTGGCTTTCCTTACATGTTATGGATAAAATCTTCAACTTACATGGGAAAAATACTATGAGAGCTGTACTATATCTGGCATAAATAATATAGTATAGTTTAAAAACATGAATCTTGTTCAGCCACAATTACTATAAATCAAAGAATAAAGTAGCACATTAACATTTAATTTTCTAATATAATGTTCCTCAGACTGTTTGATAAGAGTTCTGGATAGAGTTCTCTGCTATTCTGAAAAAGAGTTCTGTGAGAAAATTTCACAGAGAACATTTCATGTGCTTTCAAATCTATAAAGTATGACTTTTTTAGGCTGACCCTGTGATTTTATTAGTGTATGGACTTCCAATGTGGGAACTCTCTTAACTGATGTAGATAGACCACTACCTTATAATTTAGAATCTAAGAGGGTTGTCTTCAGGGGAGTGGCAGGAAGAAAGTTTAGATTTCTTGTCCAAGATCAATGGAAGGCTGTGACAGCTAGAGGCAGAATTTGAAGCCGTACCTACCAGATCTATTATGGTAAACGGCTTCTACGTTGTATGATTCTGGAAGAAAAATGATTGCTTAATCTAACTTCCAATACATTAACTCTCCCCTGCACCATTATTGTCCAATGATTCCTCCTAGTCCAGAAGAGGAAGAATAGCTAGAAAGGGAAAAGCATGTAAAGGGATTCCTGTATATTTGCCATTAATGACCCTATGTCCTTTGGTCCACTTAGGAAATAGAATGGATTCTGAATAAGGCACAAGCTCAGTCTTGCAGCTTTAGATTTTTACTAAAGCCTGACGTCAAATATCTTTGCCCTCCCTCACAACCAACTCTGTCTTCCAATTCCTTAGTGGATGTCAGTTATCATAGGTAGAATGTCACAGGTTAATTGGCTGTAAAATTTCCATTAACCACATGTAGCATCTGCTACATTTTTGCTACCAAAACATTATTTTCCACCAAGCCATTTTAGGATTTTAGATATAAAGTTGGAAGAGACCTCAGAGGCCATCAAATCCAACCCCGCATCTCATGAATGAGGATAATGAGACCCAGAAATAATTAAATAAATTGCCAAAGGTCTCATGGAAAACAAGTAGAACGATAATTCATATCCAAGTCCTCTGATTCCAGGACATGCTCAAACTCTGCTACTACCTGAATATATACTTCCATGGAATGCCTATAGCCCCATTATTATTTAAAAATAAATGAGGCAATTGCCTAAATGATTATAGATCAACTATGTTTGCAGCATATACGGAATTTCATTATAGCATCATTTGTTAGGGGACAAAATTCATCAAAAAAATGTGTCTGATTTGAACCTTTCTCCAGTGATTTATTTATTCAAGACCCAAAGAACTTTATGATGCATCAACTTCACTTAGAAGGTAGCTCTGCTGCTTAACCCTGCAGGAAGTTACAGTGGAATGACCTCTCTAAAACTCTAGGAAGAACAAGACTAACCTGTGGCATGTTGAGTATCACAAACTGCATTCAGACAGGACCCGGGGCCATTAGTAATGATTTCAGAGTAGGATGGGTATACACCACTCTTTCCTATCTATTTCATTGCCCAAGTAGGCTAAAAGGCACCGAGTAACAAGTCGTTCTTATACAGGAGTCACTTAACATGCTTTTCCATCCTTAGATAATCGCCACACAGCTTAGTGTCACTACTTTGGGGTTGGGGAGACATCACCAGATTAAGTACCCTGTAGCTAAAGATATAATTGGAATGGAAAGGGTTTGGACATGAGTGAAAGGTGACTTAACAGAACATTCTAATTTTGGTACCTCATCGATCTGAAAGCATCAGTGACAAATGACAAGACATTAAAGTTAGAAAAAGCGTCATGATAAAATGGGTAATTTGATAACAGCTGGAGTATATAGAGGTTTGCAAAGTTGTGCATATCCATTATCTTATTTGAGCCTCAGCACAACCTGGTGAGGTAGGTGCTATAATTGGCTCTGTTTTTACAGATGGAGCAACCAAGGATAAGAGAGATTAGTTGACTTTCCTCCCTTCCTTCCTCCCAGGTCCCAATTGTAAAACACTTAGCAGAGTGCCTGGCACATAGTGATTTGTGTAAGTGTTAGCTGTTATTATACTATACTGCCTCTCATAACAGGGCCGAGTAAAGAGAGCAGATTTGAGATCTGGAATCCATCCTCTGAAGTCCTGGCAGAGTTGGTCACTCTGCTTTAGTCCTTGTTAGCCATGGGAGCCACTCTCAAGGTTCTTGTGTAATTGGCCCTCTTTTTTCTCCTCAAACATAGGACATGCTGTCTTCTGTCTCTGCCTTTGTCCTGCTGTCTCTGCCTTTGTCCTGCTGTCTCAAGTGCCTAGCATGCAGTCTCGCCTTACCTCAGCCTTCCAGAATCTCTCTCCCTTCTAATATGAGGTTTAAGCACCATCTTCTGAATAAAATTTTTTCCTGATTCTTGCTAACTACTAGTGCCCTCCCTTCTAAATTAACTCATATTTAACTACTGTGTATGTGTATACAAACAAATTTGTATTTATTCATTTTGTATTTATGAAGTCTGTATTTACTATGCAAATTTTTTATGTAAATACTACATAAATTTACTACTAGATATTTACTATGTACTTGTACTCTCCCCATCTCCAGAAATTAGAATTACCCTTGAGGGCAAGATTCACTTCATGTATCTTTAGTGCATAGTACGTGGTACACAGGAAGAGCCTAATAAATGCTTGTTGATTGACTGTTATATGTCTACAGTTTAAATTCCTTCATCATGAACTCTAAGAACCCACCCCTCCCACACCTCCTTCTTCCATAATTTTCATTACCTATGACTGATTTGTAGGGGCTGGGCTTCATTCTGTTCTGAACTTACAGAGTAAAATTTGGTCCTTCAAAACAGCTCCAGCTTATCCATCTAAGGATTTGGATCAAAGCAGAAAACATGAGTGACCAGATGAGAGGTCACATTTGATTTCTCCTGAGTGTTCCTCTTTTTTTTTTCCTAAGTCTATCCTGGTTAGCCTTAGAGACTCAGGAATATTTCTGCCTCTTGAGTTCATGTAGGTCTTGAAACTCCCCCTTTGCCCCCACAAAAAAAGTCTGCTCTGCACAAAGGGGTGAATCCAAGACTCCTTGGATCTGATTGTGTCAGAGTGAGGGCCCCGAACTTAGAGGAAAATCCTTTAGGATGATAACATAGGAACTTCAGAAGTTTCCATACCTGGAAAATTTCTCTTCCTGTGGCCAACTTGAGGATGGACCTTTTTTGAATTTAGTCTGTTTCCCACCCTATACCAATGCACCCTGTAAAAATCACAATAAATTTTATATATGGGACCATGTCTTTATGGGGAGATATAAATAGCTAAGTGACTGGGCATTCCTTGAATGGGGGCCACCATTAATTTAGAGAGCTGACTAGTAAGAAGTTGTTTCTAATTTAAAAAAAAAAATAGATTGTATACAGAGAAGATACCAGTAAAGAAACTAGATGTGTAAGTAAGAAACTAGATATATGCATTCATATATGTATACATATACATATATGAAATATAAGTTAAATTCATACATATCTATATGTATGTATACTTATATACATGAGAGGATAGGGAGTTAAAAACTCTTATTGAATAAAAGTTATGGAAAATAGTAACAGATACTAAATAGATGTACATAAAAGCTTATATTCTGTTTTGCCAACTCTATTTTAAACCCCTTGAAGAGCCATATCTTTTGGATTTTTGTGTCCACAATGCTTAGAACCACACCCAGCATTCAGCTGGAGTTAAATGACAACTCGTAGACCATGATGGATGTATTTACTTCATTTGTAGATTTTTATATTATCTGACAGAATAGGAAGAAGTATAATGAGGTTATTAAAAAAGGATTTAAAACAAAGGATTAAGTATCCAAAGAAAAGTTCTAAAAAACAGTTTTAACAATCACTGTAAATCCTATATGAGAGAACTATCTGGACATTGCTTATGCCTTGCTTTTCGATTCATCACTCAAGTGGCTAAACCTCTCCTTCATTCATTGACTGAATTTTGGGCAAAAAACATTACATATACAAGTTCTACAAAAAAAACCTTTAAATGTAGTGCAGGAAACAAGTACAAAGCATTGTTTCCAGAGGTAAGTAGCCTTTGGAAAGCCCAAGTAGTTAGTTTGCTATAGAAATGTAGATTCAAGTGAATTTTCTAAGACCCAACTCTAAAACACTATGATGACCTGAGCTCCAGTTTCGATATTAGGTTACTTTACAGTTGTGATCAAGGCTTTGAACTTAGTGTTGAGACCTATAGCCAGTGAGGAAAGGAACAAATGCCTGGGTCTCACATATCTTCCATAGTGTCAAGTTATAGGAAGCCAACAAAACAACTCATAAAAACCTGTTTACTTTTCCAGAAAATGTTACTAGCAAAAGACCAGTAAGTTACATACATTTATACCTTTTAAAAATTCAGTTTTTTTCTCTTCTCTGTTATGGAGCAAAACAGTCTGGTGAAGCCCATGGACCCCTTCTCAGAATAAAGTGTTTAAATAGTCGAAGAAAATGCTAACTTTCAGTTAGATGGTAGTGAAAATCAAGATGTAACTTTTCCCTATTCAAGGTCATGGATCCTCTGAAATCTAAGAGTCCATGGATGCCAGGTTAAGCACCTTTGACTTAAACAATTTAAATAGACTCAAGACCCTGTAGTATTAAACAAAAAAAAAGACTGCTTTGAGACAGGAGTTCTTAACTTTTTTCAATGTCATGGTTTCCTTTGACAATCTTGTGAAATCTCTGGACCATTTCTCAGAATAATGTTTTTAAATGTACAAAGTAAAATTCATAGACTTACAAAGGGGATCATTCTAGCACTGATAATATGATTTTCAGGCATAAACTCATAATAGAAGGAAATGCTAAATTTCAATACTAACTTTTAATTAGGGTCACTGAAATAAAGATGTAATTTTTTCCTATATCAGTTCATAGTCCCCCTAAAATCTATACCCTTACCCTTTTTGAGGACCCCAGGTTAAGAATCCTTATTTTGAGAGAGTCCCTGGAGGTAATTAGCAATGGGTATAATGGGCAGGCACAGGGAAAAGGGATAGGTATCCATATAACTATGTACCTTGTGGGTAGGAGCTAATTTCTGGTAATGAAACAATAAGCACTTTAATACAGAAATGATCTCAGAACAATCGAGATATGCCTTATGCCTCACTATCTGTATCACTGGGAAAAACAGGTTTGAAAGCAAATTATAGCCATCTCTCAGTTTTCCACTTCAGAAAGGTTTGAAAAAAAACTATCTGGAAATTTTTATTGATATCATTCATCTTAATTAAGTGTTTCAGATTCCTCCTTCATCAAATATTTTATGTCACCAATTTATTAGGTTCAAATTTCCTTTCTTTTCTTATTCCTTCTTGTTCTCTTCTCTTCTCTTCTCTTCCCACCCTCAATCTCCTGTCTGATGGATGGATATAGTTGTGAAGAATAGAAGAGATATTATATATTGGGCTTCAAGGGCTAAGGAAACATTTTTCTTCCTATTTGGAAGTGAAATGCCAAGAATCATGTAGCATTGAGGAAAGAGGGTCCAGAAACTTGGAAAATCCACAAGCAATTGAACCAGTCAAAACTTTTTTTTAAGAGACTCTTTTCGCAGTATAAAATCTTGGAACTGAGATTCAGAAAGCTGGGACAAGAAATCTGTAGCATGAAGCTCTAGGGACAGGCAATGACAGAAATAAGTTTTCAGTTTTCCAGAGAAACAAGTTTTCAATTTTCAGCAGCAACATTTGTCAAGGTGGAAGACATGGCATTATACGACCAGATAGAACCAGAAATACAAGGTACTGATGATTTGGATAGGGAAAATAAAGGTGGATTGGAGTCCCAGGAAATTTTTTTAAAAAAGAGGTAGATCTATGAACCAGAGCTTAGAATGCTGAAGTTTCAAGTTTATCAGATAACTTGAGGCAATGACTCTGCATGAAACACTTAGTCCTTTTTAAGCAAGTTAAAAGTTACAAGCAGGGGAGGGGGTTGAGATTGATTAAAGGGATAGGTGTGGAGAAGTATTTAGATCAAGATTTCCTCCCCCCTTTTTTGTATCATAGACCCCTTGGGCAGTATGGTGAAGCCCACTGACTCTTTTTCAGAATAATGCTTTTTAAGTAACTAAAAGAAATGTGGAATTTCAGTTAGAGATTATTGAAAATAAATATATAATTGTATTCCCATCCAAGTTCATTGACCTTCTGAAATCTTTCCATAAGACTGCAAGTTAAAAATGTCTTAGCTAGATAGCCAAATCCAGAAAATGTCTTAATGGTCAAGGAGAATTCAAGGAAGACTCCTAGTAGCGAATACAGTTACATGAGATAGGCAGATATAGATGGGTTGAGAGGTGGAATAGTATTGTTCAAGGAGTCCTTTACCCCTTGGCTTTCAGTAAACCCCCATTTGGGATGAAATAAAATAAATTCTAGGAGGTTCAATATGAAAGGAAAAGTATTGAAAAATATAGGCACGTAAGATATAAAATAAATCAATTAATTTCTGATGGTCCCTCCTCCCCCCCCAAAAAAAAAAGTGCTTCTCATATCCATTTAGAACATGTATATCCCAGGTTGGGAAATTCTGGCATAATGGATTGGGTATTAGATTCTGAATCAGAAAAAACTGTGTTCAAATTCTGCTTTAAATAGTTACTAACTGTGTGACATTGGAGAAGTCACTCTACCTACCTCTCTGTCCCTAGGTTTTCTCACCTATAAAATAGGAGGTTGGATTCAGTTGGTCCTCACATGTTCTAGCATCTCAGATCCTTTGATCAGTGGTTATAACCTGCATCATTGGAGGCCATATCCACATTTTATCTTTTAAACGAGGTTGACTTAGGGTGAGGTTCTGACTTAGGACCTGGGGATATAACGACCAATGTGGAAATAACAAAAGAAGACATCTAGAAGATGAAACATCTACAGAGTTTCAACAGGCTCATAGAGGCAAAGGGAGAAACCAGTTAGTATGTTGGAATGGGAGAAACTTCTTGTCTCATTTCTTTTGTCAATATCCTGCCCAAAATCACTTTAAAAAGAAAATGCAGCCAAGCCCCAGCTACAGTCCCAAAGGACAACAATACTGAAAAATTTCATTACCAAAAAACCCAACAAAAAACTTCCAACACAAGCCACTCCTACATGGGAAAAATACATATACCTAGTGTTGAAGTTGTGTGTGACAATTTCTAATCATTGCATTTAAGGTAAGTTTGCAAGTCATTAGTGAAAAAAAAAATCTCCTTGGTGTGAGACATGATAAGCATGGATTTCAATGGAGCTGGGGAATACTAGCAAGGTATATATGGTGTCTGTATAGCAAAGGCATCTAGAGAACTGATTTTTCCTGATAGGATTCAGAGAAATGTGGGTCTAGAGATTCCCAGGAAGAGCCAACTGACTGCACAGACCTTGAAACTTTTTTAGTTATGTAGCTGAGAGTAATTTGGAGGGCAAATTAACAGAGGCTGCTGATTTCTCTAAAGGAAGAGATAAAGCTTGTTGCCAGGAAGTTGGGGAAAGGACAAAAGAAGGGAGTAAACTTATATTAGCACCTACTACGTGCTGGTACTATGCTAAGTGCTTTTTAAAAAAAATCTCATTTAAGACTCACAACAACCTTGGGAGTTAGGTGCATTTACTATCTCCACTTTACACATGAGGAAACGGAGGTATATGGAGGCTGAGCGGTTTCCCCAGGGTGGGATAGCTAGGAAGCATCCAAGACTGGATTTAAACTCAGGTGATCCCAACTCTAGGGTCAGAGTTGTATCTATTCTACCACCAGCTTCTGAAAGTAGAGAATATTCCTGAAGGAAAACAGTAGAAGAGTGTGTGGGTGAGTCTACTGGTGAGGAACCCTAGACAGGTAAGAAATATAGCCCAAGTAAGGTGGATGAGGCCCTGGAAATGTGGGGGAAAGAAAGGAAACTTGAGCCCCCTTTCCTTGTAAGGACCATAGATTTGGAGCCAAATGGGACCTCAGAGGCTCTCTAAACTCACTTTATTTTATTTTTTTTTGAAAATACAGCCAAAAGAGGGAAAAATACTTATCCAGGGTCACAAAGGCAGATTTTTTCTGCCTTCATATCCATCATTTTTTATGCTGCACCACCGGTTTCAATAAATAAATGGAAGAAATTAAACTTTAGTGTACAGGCTAACAAACTCCCAGCTCTGGTGGGTGTTAAAATCTAGCCAAGGTGTATATGTTGGAGAACTTGGAGAGTTGGTGACTTGGGCAGAGAAGAGCAAAGTGCTACCATATTAAGCCTGGGCAGCTGACCACTTTTTGCTAATAGCCTTTAGTTGGGCATGGTAGAGGTAATCTTTACTATTGGGTAGAGCAAGGCAAGAACATCTCTTGAATTTAGGAGTTGCTGTGGGATATTGTCAATCAGGTGGTCACTTTAAGTATGGCCCCTGAGATCCATCTGGATTGTCCAGCTCAGAAAGAGAGCATGTCAAAGGTCCCAGGCTTATCAGTAGTGAGATATGGCCTGTAAGAGTATGGTTAAGAGAGATGGGGAGACCCAGTCTTAGGAAACAAACAAACAATAAATATATGCCTTAGGTATGTTAATGGCCTGACTGTAAATTGAGAAAATAAAAGACCATTCCAAGGATGGCAAAGTGCAGTCCAGGTAAGAATTATACAAATTATGGATTTATAGGACAGTGCATGGTACACCATAGGTGTTTAATAAATGCATGTTGATTGATTATAACTCCAGCTCTCAGTGAGAAAGAGAATACATCTTTCACGTGGAGCTTGGTGAAATATTTACATGTTAAAAGTTAGGAACTTGTGGAGGTGAGGAGGGACTTTGATCTAAGTCTCCCTGTAGGGCAAAGGTTCTTAATCGTTTTTGGTCATCTAGTGAAGGCTATGTATGGACTTCTCAGAATAGGGTTTTAAAATAATTAAAGGAAATGCTAAAATTTAGATTGAGGTTTAGTGACAATAAAGATGTATTTTTCCCCCATATCCAAGTTCATGGTCCCCCTGAAATCTCCAAATCTGTCCAGGTTAAGAAGCCTTCTTTGAGGTAACATAACACGACCAGACTGTTATTTCAAAGCGAAAAATGAAGGGCTCAGAGAGTGAGGTTAGACAAGAGGAATTAGCTGAGGGGCGGGGGTGGTGGGAAAAACAGCTTCCACCCTCACGCCCAATTTCTGCCACATTTTTGGTCTTTTCCTTTTAGAGAATGATGACATAGTTGATTTTTTTTTTTTTTTAAAGCAACTTTGTTTCTACAACGCAGAGTAAGTTTGGTTTCCCTCTCCTTTAGGGAAAATGAGTGTAATGAGAAACAATTCAAGGACAAACGATCCCACCCCACACCTTCCTTACCTGGCTCTGAGGCAGGGGACCAAGCGGGAGCCTTGGCAATGCCCCTGCTGAGGGCTGGGCTGCACTCCCTGCCCGGGGCGCCCGGGCTTGTCAGTCACCAGCGCCGGTGCAGAAGGAGCCTGGCAAAGTAACTCTGGGGAACCGAAGGGACAAACTCCAGGGCTCCTGGGGTCCCGCGCCGCGGTGGCAGCGGAGGCTCGGGCTGCTGAGCTGGCAGCGACGGTTGTGCAATGAGCAGCAGGGATTCTGGGCTCGCCCCCTCACATGGGCTTCGGGCAGAGAAGTCTGCTCCTCTCCATCGATCATTGCCCGGGACCGACCCGGGTCAGGGGTGACTCCGCTCTCCTCTGTTTCGCGCTGCCCAGTCCAGCCCAGCGCTGCCGCGCCTGATCCAGAAGTACTTCTGGGCAGGGGCTGTCAAGGCGGCCACCGCTGCATCGCTTTATATAGAGGGGCGTAGCTGCGGAGAGCTGCCGGCTTCCCAGGGGCGCGGCTCGGGTTTGCATTAGGATTATTGCCTCCTCCCCTCCTCCTCCCCACCTCCTCCGGGAGTCCCTCCAGGACGGTCCCAGAAGGCAACCGCAGCCCCAGACGCCTCGTTAATCAGCCACTTCATCTAATCACATCCGCCAACCTGGAGGGGGTCATCAAAAGGGGGCTGCTGGGGCTGTCTATGGTACACTGTGTCTCTGTTCCCTCCCAATGTCTAGTTGAAACTTTCTGGGCTGGAGCTGGGACTTCAGTTCCCGTCCTCTCCTTAAGCCAGGATGCATTGATGAATTTCTTTTCGAATTTCGAGATTGGAGTGGCCAGTTACTTTTGTTCCCTTTGGGCACTGTACCCGTACATTATAAATGTGAACATAGAAATAATTATTAATAATTTGAACGCAGGAGATCCCATTTTTAAATCCAGCATCTATCACATACTGGCTGAGTGATCCAGGGGTCATTCCTTAACCTCCCAGTGCTCTAGGAGACCAATTATGATTGTAAATTGAGGAGAAAATGGCAACTTGAATTGAGGAGTGAATTTTTTTTTATATACTAATGGGTGAATAGGTCCACTCACTCGCCTTCCTAATATAAATTAATAAAAGCTAAACCCAGGCAAAGTACTAATTGATGTAGAGAAAAAAAAAATCAAAAGAGATGACCTCCTCCCAAGTTATTAAAAAGTAGGGCCAAATTAATTTTTTTAATTCCCCAAGAATAGATGTTGGGCATCTCTGGAGACCTGAAGCATTTAGAAACAAGGGGAAGCTATCAAAGGATCCTTGAGCTGGAAGTTGAAAAAAAAAAATCAGTAGCTACAAGAGACTAAGGTAAAAGACTGTTGCAAAGACTTCTATTTTCCTGTATTCAATTGAAAATGCCAGAGGCTTTGAATGGAGTTTTAGCATTATTTATATGCAGCATTCAAGAGTACTTTCAGTCAGGGGATTCAAAACACTTGGAAAATGGTTATGGGGTACTTCACAATATTTCCCACTCCCACCTTCTTGTTTGATGTATTTTCATAGCTATGAAGGACTGAAGAGAAGTGGTGTGTTGGGCTTCCAGGGCAAGGAACCACTTCTCTTATTTGATAGGTACTATTATGAGGCATCTTTGCACCTCCAAGTATTAGATCCTAGAAGTGGTAATGCGGCATAATGCAATGAACACTGGATAGGAGCCTGAAGGCCTGAGCTCTACTCTGTATTAAAACTATAAGCACTTAATAAGTGACTGCTGTGTACTAGCCATTTGAAAAAAAAAAAAAGAATGTTTCTGCCCTGTAGCAATTTATGATTTATCAGAGGAGACAACAGGAGCATAAATAAATAGAACATAAAATCACCAGTTTTGTGACCTTGGATAAGTCCTTTCCTTTCTTCCGGGCCTTGTTTTCCTAACCTGGAAAAGGAGGATATTTGGATTAGATGATTTCCAAAATTCCAGATCTAAAATTATATAATTCCAGATCCTTGTCTTCCCCCCGCTCCTCAAGAAGAGATGTGGGCTCTTTCTAGAAAACCATCCTTCTTTCTTGGTGCTAAGTAACTCTAAGTATCCCATTTCTAAGTATTACTGTAAATTTTAAACAAATAATCTTCTCCAGGTCTTGCCTTCTTATTTCCCACCCTTCTCAACAACCATGAACACTGAAGCATGATGGGAAAGCAAGTAATTGAAAAGATTCTCCCCCCTCCCCCCAATAAGATAACTTACTAGCTGAAAATTTGGTTTTCCCCGTCAGGAGTACAACACTGGATGCTAACTTTTTATTTATTTGTTTATTTGTTCAGTTTTTTTCAGTTAAACTCTTCTTAAGGATTGCTTCATGGGGTCATAGGGTTTGGTTCTGTGTCATCCAACATCTTTCTGGAAATAATTTAGTTCAGGGTATCCTCTCAGTAGGGTAAAGCCACATAGCAGCAATGTGACTCCCAAAATAAACAGCCAAACTTGTTCAAGAAGCTGACACTGATGCTATGAGCCCTTCATTATAGTCAAGCCTGGACTCCAGTCCATCTCTGTTCCAATGACAGTATTACTGAAGAAGGCTGTTTTTTTAGCTAGATCCTGAGTTACGATGGGTGAGCCCTCCCAAAAGGGTGGGGTCTCACAGTAAATGATATTCTGCTGTCAGGAAATATGCAGATGAGAAGGAAATTCCAAGAAATTGATAGACACATTAGTCAGATAAATAGGATTTTTCAAACAGTTGATTTTTCTACTCCATCAACACATTACAACATGCTAGTAAGATGAAATATAGTGACTTCTCCCTGTGATTTAGGGCTGGCCGCCAACCCCTGTGGGTTTTGCAAGTAAGGTCCATTAAAAAAAAACTTTAAAAAACTTAAAAAAAAACAATTGTGCTTCAGCAACTCATGTTTGAAATTCATGCATGTGGAAGTGAGTCCTTTTCAAGTGCCCCCCATCCCCATATATTGAATGCCTACTCTGGTAACAAAGAGGAATAATATATGGTTTCTACTTTCAACATTTATAATCTTCCAATCATAACCATAAATACATAACTATAATGGGAGTTAGAATGTGATAAGTGTTAGAATAGTCAGTTATTCGAGACAACATCCATGATAGTGAACATATTTTTTCTGTGTGAAATATTTAAATTTAATGCTCCACTGTTTTTTTTAGCCAGGCTAATTTTATTTATTTTAAAATAGTATTTTAGGGGAAGCTAGGTGGCAACGTGAGTAGAGCTCTGGCCCTGGAGTCAGGAGGACCTGAGTTCAGGTCCAGCCTCAGACACTTAAACATACACACACACACACACACACACACACACACACACACACACACACAAACACACACACACAAATTAGCCGTATGACCTTGGGCAAGTTACTTAATCCCAAATACCCTCCAAAAAAAAAAAAGAACTGGGCTGTCATCCACAAAGCTATTGGGGCGGCTAGGTGGTACAGTGAATAAGAGCGCAGGCCCTGGAGTCGGGAGGACCCAGAATCAGTTCAGGCCTCAGATTGCCTTGTAATCTTGGGCAGGTTAACCCCAATTGCTTTAAAAAAAATAAACCAATTACATGTCAAGACAATTTTTTAACATTCACTTAAAAACATTTTTGAGTTCCAAATTTTCTTTCTCCCTCTTTTTTCTTCCCCTCCCTAAAATGTTATGCAATTTGATATAGGTTATATATGTGCAATCATGTAGAGCATATTTACGTATTAGTCACATTGTAAAAGAAGAAAAAGGCCAAAAGGAAAACAAAAATACACACAAATAAAGAAAATAATATTCTTTAATCTGTATTCAGACCACATCAGTTATTTCTCTGGATGCAGATGGGATTTTCCATCATGAGTCAATTGGAACTGTCTCAGATCATTGTATTGCTGAGAAGAGGTAAGTCATTCATAATTTTACATTATACAATATTGCTACTACTGTTTGCAATATTTTCCTGGTTCTGCTCACTTCACTTAGCATCAGTTCATGTAAGTCTTTCCAGGTTTTTTGAAAGCTTCCTGCTCATCATTTCTTATAGCACAATAGTGTTCCATTATATTCATATATCATAACTTGTTTAACTGTTCCCAAAATAATGGACATCCCCTCAGTTTCTGATTCTTTGCCACCACAAAAAAGCTGCTATAAATATGTTGGTAAATGTAGGTCCCTTCCCCTCTTTTTGTGATCTCTTTGGGATACAGACTTAGTAGTGGCATTTCTAGATCAAAGGGTATGTATGCACAGTTTCATTGTTCTTTGGTTATAGTTCCAAATGGTTCTCTGGAATGGTTGGATCAGTTCACAACTCCACCAACAGTAATGCTTTCCCATTTTAAGAGATAAATTCAGTAACAGTGTATCATGTAGGGGAAAAGTGTGAACACACCCAAGTATCACCACATTCTAGGTTGTGACATTTATTCTGCATTGGTTTATATATCTCTTTACCTCAAGAAGTGGTACAGATAAGCCCTTTTCTCTCTGTATACTCTTTCTCTTGGTGATCTCATTAGCTCCCATAGGTTGAATAATAATTTCTATACAGATAACTTCCAGATCTGTACATTGAGGCCAAAGTATAGATGAACTTCAGTTCAAGTCCCTCTCCTTGAGGGACATGACTCTCCAACTCAACACATACAAAACAGAACTCATTCAATTTCATCTCCAACCCATTGATCCTTCAAAATTCCTTGTCACTGCCAAGTATACCACCATTCTTCCAATCACTCAGGCTTGTGACCTTGGATATCTCTTTGACTCTTCCATCTCTTTCCATATCTCCACCATATTCTATTAGCTGCTAAATTTTGTCAATTCTATCTTCACAACATTGCTCGTTATCTGTCTATCTGTACAACTTCTATTTTTGTTAAAGCTTCCTAGTTGGTTTCCTTGCTTTCAGTCTCTCACCTCTACTATATATCAGCAGAAAGTCCTTGATAAATGCTTCTTAATTGAATTCTACAGCTTAGCTCTGACTACAGTGTTCTCCTAGCCCTCAAAATGTTTTAGTACCCCTCCCTTTTCCTTTCTTCCACCCATTACCTCCAGGATAAAATGCAAAACCTTCCACCTGATTTTTAAGATTCACTGCTATCTGGCTTCCATATTTCCAGTTTTATTTTATTTATTTATTCTACATTTGTTTCATGCTTTTCCCTTCATTTACTCTCCATTCCATTTAGTAATTTATTAAGCACCTACTACATGCCAGGCATTGTGCTTAAGCCTGGGATGCAAAGAAAGGCAAAGGACAGTCCCTGCCCTCAAGGAGCTTACAGTCTAATGGCTAAAAGTCAAACTAGTTTAGTTTTATAGACATATTATTATTCCCATCTTACAGATGAGGAAACTAAGGCAAACATAGGTTGAATGATTTGTCCAGGGTCATACATCTAGTGTCTGAGGCTGGATTTGAACTTATGTCTTCTCAACTTTAGGCCTAATGTTTTATCCATTGTGCCACCTAATTGCCTATTTTATGAAGAAAGATATTGCAAAGAGTGCCCAGAGGTGTTCTGCAATATAATATGTTCCAGGCAGCTGCCTCCCCCATCTATCCCTTGTTCCACTGTCTGTTACTGCCTGCAAGAGCAGCTGCTGTTCATAAGGCTGAGTGGTAGAGATGGTGTGGGGGAGGCTGGCACCCTGCTTGGCAGCTCCAAACACTGGCTGCTGTAGTCTGTTTGGAGTGGAGCATCCTGGGCTTAGCTTAGCAAACTAAGTCCTTTCATCTTGTTTTGTTTGTCTCTGTGTTAGGGACCTATTACTTCACCTCGGGATCGTCATTTAGCCCAAACCCAGTCCCTATCTGTTTGTAACTCTGTGATCAGAATTGCCTGTCAATCCAACATTTCTCCAGCTCTCAGGCTAGGCTCTAGGCATCTAGGCATATAGTATCTAGTCTGACCCTGGACCAAATTCCATCTGTCTGACCTGTGGCCAAATGCAGTCAGCCTGAGGTCTTTAGCAACTAAAAAATTCCAACTAAACAAACCAAACAACCCAGATAATTAGCTAGCATGCATGAATAGCTAGGCCAGTTGGACTTTGTCACTGTCCAACACGGAGGACAGTCAGATTGTCCTTTTGGGCAGATCCACCTTGGACAGGACTAGGTGGGAAAGATGGTTGGCACAGCTCAGCAGTTAAAAAAACCTGAATGTCAAGTAGCATCATTCAAGTATTCAAATGCACTTCTTATTTAAAGAAAATGCTCTTTTTTGTTAGGTGTGATATATCTTATCAAAAGGACAATCAATCATTAAGCATTTATTTATGATGTGCCTACTATGTACCCAGCTGCTGTCCAAGGTGCTAGATAACCAAACGAAGGTCAGTTTTTACCTTCTAGAAATTTATATTTTACTAGACAACAGCTTTAAAAAATTGATTGACGGGGCAGAGTCAAGATGGCAGAGTAGAAGCAGTACCTCTGCAGGGCTCTGGCTTCCACCTTCCCCAATCCATGTAAAAGGGGACTCTAAACAAACTTTGGAGCTGCAGCACCCACAAAATGACACAGAGAAGCTAACTTCCCGCTGAGGAGAGCCCAGCAGGAATCAGCCAGTGCAGTGCTTTGGGAGCTGAGCCCAGCTCCACGCCAAGGCTTTAGCCCCAGGGCGGGCCTGACCAGCTACAGCCAGAGGGACTCCAGATCAGCAGCAGCTGTGGCCGTTTCCAGAGTCATCAACACATAGACATGAAGGACAAAGTGAGAGGCCAGTGCAATTTGGACTTTGGGAACAGTAATGCCTTTTGCCCCCGGGGCGAGAAGCCGCTGAGAGGCCAGCACAGCCAGCCCATGCCACTTGGCAGCTTCAGCTCCTAGCCTGCAGAGTGTAGGGGGACCAAGCACCAGTCTGAAGGGTAATCGCTCTTGCTTTAACCTGCTTGGATCTGGATTGCGGTCTGGGGTGGAGGTCCTGGGGTGTGTGTCCAGCTTGCCAGGGTGTGTGGAGACCTCAGAGAGGGCACCCATCTAATACCTTCAGCAGCTGAGAAAACCCCAGCATTTGGGACGAAAGCTCCTCTGTCTGGTGGCAGAGTCCTACTGTGGCAAAAAGCCCAGGGGTCAAGTGACTGAGGGGTGACATGACCAGGCAAAGGAAACAAAGCAGACATAAGATTCCAACATTGGACTCCAATTTTGGGGACAAAAAGGAGCAAATCATGGAACAGGAGGAAGACAGTGAAGTCAGAACTCCTGCACCAAAAGTTTCAAAGGAAAATATGAGCTGGTTACAGGCCATAGAGGACCTTAAGAAGCAGATAAGAGAAGTGAAGGAAAAATTGGGAAGAGAAATGAGAACAATGCAGGAAAAATTATGAAACGAGAGTCAACAGCCTGATTGAGGAAAATACTACCTTAAAAATAGATTAATTCAAATGGCAAAAGAGGCCCAAAAAGGCAATGAAGAGAAGAATGCCTTAAAAAGTTGAATTTGCCAGATGGAAAAAGAATTTCAAAAGCTCAATGAGGAGAATCATTGCTTCAGAATTAGATTGGAGCAAATGGAAGCTAATGACTTTATGAGAAATCAAGATGCTGTTAAATAGATCCAAACAAATGAAAGAATAAAAGGCAAGGTGAAATATCTCATGGGAAAAACCACTGACCTAGAAAATAGATCCAGGAGAGATAATTTAAAAATTATTGGACTACCTGAAAGCCATGATCAAAGTAAGAACCTAGAAATAATCCTCCAGGAAGTTCTGAAAGAAAACTGCCCTGATGTTTTAGAACCAGAGGGCAAAATAGAGGTTGAAAGAATCCACCAATCACCTCCTGAAAAAGATCCCAAAAGGAAAACTCCTAGGAATATTATAGCCAAGTTCTGGAATTCCCAGATTAAGGAGAGAATATTACAAGTAGCCAGGAAGAAACAATTTGAATGTTGTCAAAACGCAATCAGGATAACCCAGGACCTGGCAGCTTCTACACTGAGGGATTGAAGGGCTTGAAATAGTATATTCTGGAGGTCAAAGGAGCTGAGATTAAAACCAAGAGTCACCTACCCAGAAAAACTGAGTATTATGTTTCAGGGGAAAATATGATCATTCAGTGGACTAGAGGACTTTCCAGCATTCCTGTTGAAAAAACCAGAATTGAATAGAAAATTTGACATTCAGATACAAGAAGCAAGAGAAGCATGAGAAGATAAACAGGGAAAAGAAATCATAAGGAACTTATCAAAGTTGAACTATTAACATTCCTACATGGAAAAACAATGATTGTAACTTATGAAACCTTTCTCAGCAGTTGAAGGGAATATATATATATATATATATATATATATATATATATATATATTTATTTATTTATATATACACACATATATATGTACATATATGAGGGTACATGGGCATATGAATACATATGTGAATGTGTGTATATATGTTTACAGGTATACAAGATAGAGAGCACAGGACCAATTTAACAGGAAGGGATGATACTTAAAAGGTGAAATTAAGAGGTGAGAGAGGAATATAATGAGAGGAGATGGGGAGAGACAGAATGGGGTAAACTATCTCATATAGAAGAGGCAAGGGAAAATGGTTACAATGGAGGGGAAGAATAAGAAGGCAAAAGGGAATGGATCAACCTTATTCCCATTGAATTTGGCTTGAGGAGGGAATGAAATACACACTAAATAGGGTATCTCATCCTACAGGAGAGTAGCGGGGAAAAGGATGAGAAGGGGGGATGATGGAAGGGAGGGCAGGCTGGGGGGAAGGGAAGTTGGAAGCACCCACTTTTGAAAAGGGAGGGGATCAAAGTAGAGAATAGAACAAGTGGGAGGTGTGATAGGAGGGAGGGAAATATAGTCAGTCTTTTACAATATATCTACTATGTTATTGTTTTTCATTAGCCACACATGTACAACCTACACTGAACTGTTTTTCTTCCCAGTAAGGGTGGCTGACAAGAGAGGAAGGGAATGAATCTGGAATTCAAAGTTTTAAAATCAAATGTTTATATATATATATGTATGTATGTATATATACCGTGTTTCCCCGATAATAAGACCTATCCCCAAAATAAGACCTCCCCTTACTGTGTAAGATTCCTCTAAAATAAGCCCTCCCCTGAAAATAAGCCCTATTGAGATTGCTACTGTAGTGAAGGTGATCCCCTGCGCTACACGCTACATTACGGTACCCTCTTCATGCACCGTCCCCCCCCCCGGGGGAAATGCATGCCGTGCTCTGAGCTGCATCCAATTAGAGCTGCAGCAGTGAGCGCATCATCCTGTTCTTCCCCAGTGACTTGCTTATTGAATAAAGGTACATTTTTTTGTTCACATTTACCTGTTTATTAAAATTGCTGTCAATGTTCACTAAAATAAGCCCTCCCCTGAAAATAAGCCCTCTGGTGTTTTTCTGTCCAAAAAAAATTAATAAGACAGTGTCTTATTATTGGGGAAACATGGTATGTATATATATATATATATATATATATATACTATTATTAATACTATTTTACATGTAATTGGTAAATAAGATCTACAGGCACTGGGGCATAGAGATCCCCTGGAAAAGTCAAAAGGGGTATGGGAGAAAATATGGGTGAGAGCAGATTGGAGGAGGGTATATCCTGTGGGACTGCTATTTTGGGGCGGTGGGTAGGGGAGAAAACTTGTAACTCAAAATCTGGCGGAAATGAATGATGTAAATCAGAAGTTAATAAATCATTTGAAAAAAATTGATTGAGAAGTAGGCAAAAAAGGACCAGAATACATCTGTTATAAAAGACTTCTTTCTTTCCAGAATTGTCTCCACAAAGGCACAGAAATGGTATGAATTGTTGGTCATTTTATAGAAATAGCCCAATCAATTGATAAACAAGCATATGTGCTAGGAGCTGGAAATATGTACAAAGCCAAAATGGACCAGTCCCCACCCCCAGGGAGTTTACATTCTATAGGGGAGCCAGCATGAATATTTCTAAGTACATACAAGTCCTGTACAAGGCAGACACAAACATGGGTGGGAAGTTAGAAGTACCTGGGGGGAGACCAGGAAAGTCTTCTTGAGAAAGACAGTGTCTGAATTGAATTGAAAGAAGCCAGGATGGGGCGGCCAGGTAGCGCAGAGAGTAAGAGCACCGGCTCCAGTGTCGGGATGACCTGGGGATCAAATCCGGGCTCAGACACTTAACACCCACCCAGAAACACCTGGCCGTGTAACCTTGAGCATGTTACTTAACCCCAATTGCTTTAAAAAATAAAATAAATGTTTATGATATGTTTTAAAAAGAAAGAAAGAAGCCAGGAACTGAAGGTGAAGATGAGGAGGGAGAATGTTCCAGGATTAATATACAGCTAGTGCAAAGGCACAGGGATAAGAGATGACTTGTGTCAAATGTGAGGAAGAGGTACTAGACCAGGAAGGCTGGACAACAAAGCACTCGGAGGGAAGTAACACATAAGGGAGACCAGAGAAGTATGCAAGGGTCAGTTTCTGAAAAGGCTTAACTATGGAACAGAGGACTTTGTACTTGACCCAAGAGGTCACATAAAAGGTGGCATGGAATAATAAATGGAAAGCAAGTCAGAGTCGGAAGACCTGAGGTGAAAACCTTCCTTGAACACTCCGCAGCTGTGTGACCCTTGGCAAATCATTTAACCACATAGGACAGTGGCAACTGACCTCCGGTGACTGAGGAGAGTCTCCCACACTGTAATGGGAATGTAAATTTTAAAGATCTTCCCTGCCCCTAGGCTGAAGTGCACCTGGAGCCTGGGGTGGGGGGCTTGTTTTTCAGTAGATACTTCTTGATTGGCCAGTGAGTCAATAAGGTTGTTACATTCTCTGAGCCAGGAGAAGGCTATATAAGCCCTGATGTGTAGCTTTGTTTTGGGACTCACTTTGAGAAATGTTCTGTGATTTGATCTGAATTCTGGGAAGCCGTTGTTGAGAGTCCCCTTGCTTTGAAAAACCCAGAATGTGGAAACCCAGATGTTGACTGGGTATGGATGTAATGGTTGGACAGTTTGCAAATCTGTCTACTTGATGTTTCTGTCTTGATAATTATGCCTGTATACTTTGAGGTTCAGGGTGCTGACCTTTTCTCCTGAACAAGGTAAACGATATATGTCTGACTGATTAAAGTAAGCTTGTTAACCCATTTTGAGTTGCTTTCCTTTAACAAAGCAGATCCAAGAACCTGTGTGAGCAGGCACCCTGGGGACACTGGGGTGCTTCCTTTAACAAAATGGCATCTCAAACAGGATCTGCTGAGTAAAAGGAAAGTATGGGGGCTGGGATAATTGTTTGTTTCCCAGTTGTGGTAGCTGTGATTCTGTGGAGCCTTGGAGCAGGAGAGAAGAATGGCCTGCATGCAGACTTCGCTGAGCTGAGAGCAGGAATGGTGAGCTGCCTGCATCGGGACCTGGGCAGAAGCCAGGAGCGGCTGCCACCTGCAGGAGGAGAAGGAGCCCAGGAGTTCGGAATTCAGCCACAGGAAAAGATAAGAACTGAGCAGCAAAGCAGGGGCACTGAATGTGTTTCCTTGCTGCATCCCACAGTCTGGGACCCTGGGGGAGGATGGACTTGTGACTGTGGTGGGTTGGGGTGAAGTGCCTTGGACCCCCAAGGACCCCACCTTGTTGGTTTTGTTACCCAGCCCCATCTTTGTACTTGGAAGCAGGGGCTGGAGCTGTGTGAGGGGAAGGACACTCCCTCCCCTCCCCCCCCCCCCCTTTATTTGGACTCTTGTTTTGAATTGAAGTGGTAATGCAATGTACTTTGTGTTTGTTTAAGGCCAAGTGTCCACTTTGGTAACTTTAGTTCTGTACCTTGCAAATGTGACCTATGATTGTTAATGCTAATTCAAAAGTAAATGGTCTATGCTATGGGCATGAAAGATCTTGGGGCGGAATGTAATGGGAATGTAAATTTTAAAGATCTTCCCTGCCCCTAGGCTGAAGTGCACCTGGAGCCTGGGGTGGGGGGCTTGTTTTTCAGTAGATACTTCTTGATTGGCCAGTGAGTCAATAAGGTTGTTACATTCTCTGAGCCAGGAGAAGGCTATATAAGCCCTGATGTGTAGCTTTGTTTTGGGGCTCACTTTGAGAAGTGTTACAAGATTTGATGAAACTCTGGGCTAGCTGTTGTCCAGAGCCCTCCGGCTTTGAAACCCAGATATTGTTTGGTATGGATGTAATGGTTGGACAGTTTGGAAAGCTGTCTACTTGATCTGTTAATGTCTTGATAATTCTGTCTGTATATTCTGAAGTTTGGGGTGCTGACCTTTCTCCCCTGAATAAGGTAAACAATATATGTCTGACTGATTAAAGTAAGCTTGTTAACCCATTTTGAGTTGCTTTCCTTTAACAAAGCAGATCTAAGAACCTGTATGGGCAGCAAACCCTGAGGACGCGCTTGGGGTGGTTGCTGCTACACACACCAATGAAATTACAGGTGAAAAACAAAACAAAACAAAGGAGTAGAGAACAGGAAATGGCATCATCAGATACACTCTTTAGGAAGATCACTTTGGTGAGTATGTGGAGGTTATGAGACTATTGCAATACCAGGCAAGAAAGAGGTAATAAGGTCATGAACTAGAGTGGTGTCTATGTGAGTGGAGGGGAGATGTCTGTGAGAACTCTGTGGGGATAGAAATAGCAAGATCTGACAGCTGATTGGACATGTGGGATGAGTGAGAGTGAGGAGCTGAGGATGATTAATTATATGGATTGTGGCATCCAAGTGGTGTTTAAAATAACATTCAACTAGTATGTTATTATTTCTTGAACTCATAATATTATTAGAAGGTAATTCAGTAGAATAAGCAGCTGTCTTTCTGCTCCCCCCCCCCCATATTTTCCCATTTGTCAATGATAACATTTTCGCATGACTTAAAATCATTGCATAGCTATCAATTGCACAGTTTGTCCTGTTCCCCATCATCTTAATTCCCAGAGGTGTGGGATGATCATCTCCATAACTGTGAAGATTAGTAGAGTCCTGGAATCCCTGAATATATTCTAAAAAGTGGTAGAGGTGAAAAGAACCAAGAAGTGTTTCAAAAAACAAAGTGAAAATAGTGAGGTATGCATTCACTTCTCATTAAAGGAAAATTAAGTTGAGGATTATTTAAATATTAGAGAGATGAAAAGAAACAATTTAAAAAAAGTAATTTAATTAAACAAAAATAAAATTTTTAAAGCAATTTGAAGCAATTCATTTATTAATTTTAATTAATTAAATCAATTAATTATTACATTTGTTTATTATAAATTCAATATACTAAATATATAACATATAATGCAATAAATATATAAATTTAGTAGATAAATAAAATTATTTAATTTTAATAATTTATTAATTTAACTAATTCATTAACTATCAATTAAATTCAGTAAGCATTTAGCATTTAATAAATCCAACGAAAGAGACATAACCATGAATGGACACCCCTGTTTGTCAAGACCTTGGTCTTCCAAGAATATTGTTATAGTACCAACTACAACATGGCAAGTGAAAAGGAGAGGCTCAAGCCAGGATTGGAGGAAAGAGAGATCTCTTAGGAAAATATAAAGAAAATATCCAAAGAAGGTATAATGGATAGCTATATGATTAATCTTAAATCTAAAGAGGAAATTAGATTGAGCTGAAAGCACAATGAACGACACCAAAAGCTAAAGATAATCTGATTTGAAAGAAATCTTGGGAAAGCACTGAAAAATGTTAGGGAAAATAATCCCTAATGGGTAAATGGTGAAAATTTCTAATTGGAGAATATCTGAAGAAAGAGGTTAAGAATTAATGGCAGAATTAGTCTGAAATTTAGTAATGAGTAGCATTTATATTGTGCTTTAAGGTTTGCAAATAGCTTTACCTATATATCATCTCATTTGATCTTCACAACAATCTTTTGATGTAGGTTTTGTTACTATCTTTATTTTACTGGTGAGGAACCTGATGCTGAGAGTGGTTGCATTAGTAGTAAAGAGTCCAATAGCTAATAAGTTTCGGACACAAGTTTTGAACTCAGGTCTTCCTGATTCTGAATCTAGCATTCTCTTTGTTCCACCAAATAAAATTGTTGGAGTAACTACTTTATATGATAATGAAATAATTTCCTCTTCTAACAAAAACTAAGGAATCAGATTTAAAATATATAGGAAAGACTTGGGAAAGGAAGGAAAAATTTTAGAGAAAATAAAATCCCTAATAGGTAGCTTTAAAATGACCTATACAATAATGGAATAATTCCAGTTGAAGATCTAGGTAAATTTTGGGAAAGCACAGAAATATTTTTTGGTTAGTATTTCAATTTATTTATTTATTTTTAATTTTCAACATTCATTTCCACAAGATTTTGAGTTACAATTTTTTCTCCCCATCTTTCCCTGACCCTCACCCCAAGATAGTGAGCCTACTGAATACCCCTTCCCCCAATCTGTTCTCTCTTATATCCTTCCCAACCCTATCCCCAACTTTCCAGTAGGCCAAAGTAGATTTCTATACCCCAGTGCCTGTATACCTTATTTCCAAGGTGCAGGTAAAAAAAACAATTTTTTTTAGCATTTGTTTTTAAAATTTTGTTTTCCAGATTCTTTCCCTTCTTCCCTTCTCACCCACCCCCACTGGGAAGATAAGCAATTCAATACAGGTTGTACATGTGTAATTATGAAAAACATTTCCATAATAGTTATATTGTGAGAGATTAACTATATTTCCCTCTTCCTATCCTGCCTCCCACTTATTCTATTTTCTCCTTTGATCCTGCCCCTTTTCAAAAATGTTTGCTTCTAGCTACCCTCTCCTCCAATCTGCCCTCCCTTCTCTCATCCTTCTTCCTATCCCCTTCCTTCCCCCACTTTTTGTAGGGTAAGATGCCCAATTGAATGCAAATGTTATTCCCTCCTTAAGCCAAATTCAATGAGAGTAAGGTTGACCCGTTCCCTTTCACCTTTCTGCTCTTCCTCTTCATTGTAACAGTTTTTTCTTGCCTCTTTTATATGAAATAATTTACCCTATTCTATCTCTCCCTTTCTCCTTCTCCCAATATAGTCCTCTCTCACATCTTAATTTTATTTTTTAGATATCATCCCTTCCTATTCAACTCACCCTGTGCCCTCTGTCTATGTATACATGTACACACATACGCACACACTCACATATATTTATATACACACCATCCTATACATACATATACACACACATACATACATATATATGTATATGTATAGTATATGTATATTTTATATATATATATATATATATATATTCCCTTCAACTATCCACAAACTGAGGAAAGTCTCATGAATTACAATTATTATTTTTCCATGTAGGAATATAAATAGTTCAACTTTAATAAGTTCCTTGTGATTTCTTTTTCCTGTTTACCTTCTCATGCTTCTCTTGCTTCTTGTATTTGAAAGTCAAATTTTCTGTTCAGCTCTGGTGTTTTGATCAAGAATTCTTGAAAACATTCTATTTCATTGAATGATCATATTTTCCCCTGAAGCATTATACTCAGTTTTGCTGGGTAGGTGATTCTTGATTTAAATTCTAGCTCCCTGACCTCTGGAATATCATATTCCAAGCCCTCAGATGCCTTAATGTAGAAACTGTTAGATCTTGTGTTATCCTGATTATATTTCCACAATACTCAAATTGTTTCTTCCTGACTTCTTGACCTGGAAACTCTGGAATTTGGCTATAACATTCCTGGGAGTTTTCTTTTTGGGATCTTTTTCAAGAGATGATCAGCAAATTCTTTCAATTCCTATTTTGCCCTCTGGTTCTAGAATATAAGGGCAATTTTGCTAGATAATTTCTTGAAAGATGATGTCTAGGCTCTTTTTTTGATCATGGCTTTCAGGTAGTCCAATAATTTTTAAATTATCTCTCCTGGATCTATTTTTTAGGTCAGTGGTTTTTCCAATGAGATATTTCACATTGCCTTCTATATTTTAATTTGTTTGGATTTGTTTTATAGCATCTTGATTTCTCATAAAGTCATTAGCTCCCATTTGCTCCAATTTAATTTTGAAGGAATTAGTATCTTCAGTGAGTTTTTGAAATTCCTTTTCCATCTGGGCAATTTGGCTTTTTAAGGCATTCTTCTCCTTTTTGACATTTTGGGCCTCTTTTGCCATTTGGGTTAGTCTATTTTTAAGATGTTATTTTCTTCAGTATTTTGGGGGGTATCCTTTAGTAGGCTGTTGACTTGCTTTTCATGATTTTCTTTCATCATTCTTGTTTCTCTTCCCAATTTTTCCTCTTTCTCTTACTTGATTTTCATAATCCATCTTGAGTTCCTCCATGGCCTGTAATCAATTCATATTTTTCTTGTACGCTTTTGATGCAGGAATTTTGGCTTTGTTGTCTTCTTCTGGCTCCTTGTTTTGATCTTTTTTGTCCCCAAAAAAGAATTCTATGGTCTGATTGTGCTTCCTCTGCTTGTTCATCTTGCCAGACAATTACTTGACTTATGTGCTCTTTGCCACAGTAGAACTCTGCTTCCAGAGTGGAAAGAGCTGTGTACTGGGGGTCTTCACAGTTGTTGTCAGAGGTGTTGTCTGAGCTATGTGGAAGCCTCCCTTTCTACAGCCACCACAAGCTTTGGCACAGTGGCCACACACCACAGGACCATCACCCAATCCTATGATCCAGATCTGAATGGTAACTTGGTTCCCCTACAATCTGTAGACCAGGATCTCTGGAGGCAGTCACGCAGTAGCAGCTGCAGCCACCATGCCTCTTCCATCTCTTTCCCAAGAGCAGGGGCCAGACTGCGCTCTTCAGTCACCCAGTTCCAACAAAGTTCCTCACTGACCTTTTACTTTCTCTTTGGTGTTACTGCTTCAGAAGTCTGGAGACCACCACAGCTGCCAGTGATTCACTCTCCTGATGTCTGCTCTGGACTCTCTGGGTCATGAGTTGGGGCAGCTGTGGGTCTGGGTCCATAAGACTCACGTGAGACTGAACTGGGCTCCCAGCTTGGTGTGATAGACCTTTCTTGCCAGCCTGCCAGTCTGCCTTCAGCAGGAGATTTGTTTATCTCTGTCCCTTTGTGGGTTCTGTAGCTCCAAAATTTGTTTAGAGTCATATTTTACAGGTTATTGGAGGTGGTTGGAGCAGGAGCTTGAGCAAGTTTCTGCTTTTACTCCACCATCTTGGTTCCACTCCCAGAAACATTTTTTAAAGACAATAAAATACTTAATTGATAACTTTTCATAAAGCAGTGAACATTCACATGATCAGTGAAAATAATGACTTAATTTGCTGTTTTCTGAGCCTACTTATTGTTATTGTATAAGACAAACTAAATTTCTTAAATTTTTCATTTTCAAAAGGAAAGTTTCATAAAATGGTTAAATATATACAGGTGGAAGAATGGGGGATTGGTTTTGAGGACAGATATTCATTAGGTAAAAAGGCTAAGGGGATGGAGTCATACTTGGGAGGAAGGGTAGCCACCTCTTCTCTATCACCAAAATGGTTCAAACAAACATTTTGAACTCTGTATGCCCCCTCAGAAAACTGTATTACTGGTCTCTCTAACTGTCCTCAATCATTACTCATCCCCTGCCATCATCCAACAAAGGCAAGAGATCCCTGATCAGTGTAGAAGTGTTCCCCGTGAATGGGAGATATTAGAGGATGGTGATTATCCTAGATATCTTTATGTCTTTTTCATTGAACTTGAAAGTTAATCTTTTATGAAGCTATGCCATTAAATCCATTGCATTCTGTAATGTGAAAATAAAGTCATGGGGCTGTCATGTTCTAGGGGGATTATTAGATTGACTTGTCTTGTCCCCAGACCTAGGAATAATGATTGTAAGGTGCAAAGGGGAAGAAACAGATTTCCTGGATAGAAAATCTTCTAAAGAATCAGAGCAGAACAAAAGTATAATGGGTATGCTTCTGAAGGTGATAGCTTCTCCCTTCCTCAACATGTTTAAGAAAAGGACAGATGAATTATTGTTGAATAGGAGGGTATTCCTTAAGATTGCAGGTGTCATCCAGATCCAAGCTCTATGATCCTAGAGATAATTAATTCCCAGTGATCAAAACTCATTCTTCTAATTAATTCTCTAACTGGAGAGAACATGACTTGTTCCTTGTATTTTCAAATGCTCTGATCTTTAGATATTTGCTCAAAGTGCTCATCCCTTGTTTTTGAAGAGGACCAATGACATCATGGGATGATGACTTCACTTTCCTTTGAATTGGATTTAAGTGAGGAGCATTGCATTAAGTAATCAGCTTCACTCTCTCTTCCAGAGTCATCAAAGTCAAGATGATGAGGATAACCTGAGATGTAGATGGATGACCTTGGTGTCTTAAAGGTTTGACTAAGCTCTAAGTGTTCCATAGCACCTGCTTCAGCCACCTTTATGGCTATTGGAACAGATTGTTCTCATCGGCCCATTCTGCCAGGGAAAGTTTTCATATTCTTGGGATAGCATCCCCCTAACTCACTGATGGGTTTGAGGCTTGTCTTACCCTCAATCTGATTTAGCCTGTCTGCCATTTACTTTCACGTGCGGCTCCAAGAAACTGTAGCATTTCCAGTGGTCACACCCTGGTTTGCTTAAGCTGGAATGCTTCAGAATACACTTTAATATTTTGTCAGTAATTGTCATGGGATCATAAATCTCTGTAGTCATTCACCATTGAGAGGTATTGACAAAGACGGCACATGTGAAGAGTTCACCTATGGCTAGCTTAATATTAATCAATTGAGCCAAATAAAAATTTTATTTTCACATTACAGAATACAGTGGATTCTATAGTATAGTTTCATAAAATATTTTGTTGGGGAATATGGTTCCATGAAAAACCCACCCATATACCCATATAGATTCTTTCTTTTGGGGAAGGTGGGAGAAGGTAGAGGGTGGTTTATGATGCATACTCAGTTTTTAATAGAATAAAGTTTGTTTGACATCCAAATCCAATCAATATGTTTTTCCTTTTAACTATGTCCTTCTATTCTGTCTCTCAACATTCAGTTTATACTTACATAAATAAGACCATAATAATCAAAGATGCTCATGTATGTGATTCCCTTATTTTTATTTTTTTTTTGGTTAATACTTTTTGAATTGACAATTCATTTATGAGATTATGAAATGTGGACAGGCATGCCTGGTTCTTAGGGTACTCACAGGGAAAGAACACAAATGGCAGTGGGAAATGGGATGACAATCACATTTTAATTAAACAGAAAACTATTGGGGGGAAAAAGGTCATACAGTTAGAGATAATTAGTGAAAGACATACAGAAATACCCCTTAGACCTTAGTCAAACATTGAAGACACCAAGGTCATCCACTGCATCCCAGGTCATCTTCATCATCTTGACTTTATTGACTCTTGAAGAGAGAGAGTGATGGAGTGGTTTGGGTATGGAAGAATGGGATAGTAAAGGAAGGCAGTGTGAGGAAGAGGATGTGGTAAGTTACAGTAGGGGTTATCACTCATGTGAGCATGGATTAGATTTGGGAGCACTAGGCATCATGGACCTGATGCAGATGGAAGAGTAGTTTGGTGGTGGTTGTGGGGAAGAGTTTGACATCTTTCTATAGGATTTTTCTCAGGAAACAGACCAACTCTTATTGGGGCACTATGGGATTAGTTCATTAACACATCCAAATCATCAAAAGCTTTTGGTAAAGCTTCAAAGTTACATTTCAAATTTATCAGCACCTTTTGATGCTCTGCTGGTCTTTACTGTGGAGGTCTAGAATTTGTCTATAATTTACATATCACAGAATGAGAAGCCTTGATGGCAGTGCCCAGATGGCTTCACCTGATTCCGTACATATTACCAGGATGTAAATTTTGGGCAATATGGGATATACTGTAAATTATGCTGCTTTGATCTTTGGGATGTTTTGTACATGACTTCCAGATTTCCTCTTTACAATCTTATTTCCCCTTTATACTGGCTATTTATAAAGTTACTTATTAACCTCACTAGAAAGTACATGTGTGTGCACATGTGCGTGCATGCTTGTGTGTGTGTGTGTGTGTGTGTGTGTGTGTGTGTGTGTGTGTTTGGGGGATTTCAGGGGACCAGAACAAGATTCAGTTTTAACACATCTCTGACTTCATCAATATAGGGAACTTACAGCATGGAAACTCCCTTCATAAATGCACATTGGCAACTCCAATGCAACTTATAATTACAGAGAGTTACCCAGGGGCACTGACTATTAATGATTAAGAACCTTTTCCATTCCTCAAAATGGAAATGACTACAGAGATTCAACATTCACTTACTATCCCAATTTTTTAAACAGGTGAGGAACTGAGGTAAATAAGGATTAAGTGACTTGCCCAGAGCCACATAGATGAAAAAGTGTCTGGGGCCAGGTTCGAATTCAGAACTTCCTGACTCCTGGACAGTTCTCTATCTACTGTGCCACCCAGCTGCCCTGGCAGCTCAGAGATACTTTTTCAAAGGTAGAACATAAGCCATAGTATGCCTGATTCCAAGATGGATGACCTATCCATATGCTGCGGTTAAAGTGGCTATTATTACTGTTATTTTAAATTATAATAAAAAGCTAAGAATGATTTATTCATTCTGCCTGGATTTACACATCCAACCCCCAGGTGCATCTTCCTGAAACCTTGTTGCTTGTTGCTCATTAAACTGTTCTTGTCCAGATCAATTCCATCATTATTTCTTCTCCTGTTTTTCCAGTATTGATGTTAAGCTAACTGGCTGATGATTTCCTGGATCTCCCCTTTGGCACATCTTGAAGTTGGAATGATTATTACAATAATTATTTCCTTTGAAGTCCATTCATCATTCTCTATTTTCTTCAGTGCTTCTGACTTAAATAGAATCTCTTGTAAACATATCATTCATAAAAAGTAAACATCTTATGGTGATGATAATATTCATAAATGGTTCCCAGAAAAGGGAAATTAACTTTTCATTTAAAATTACTTTAAATGGGTTAAAAATGCTAAACCAGAGGTAGCTTGTAAAAAGTAAAGCATTAGCAACTAGACAAGCTTTTTTTTCATACTCATTAGTATTTCTATGAATAAAATAGTGGGGAAATTATTAAAATGGTTTCATTATGAAGCACAATGGAAAAGTACAGTCTTCTTTGCCTGTTTTTTTTTTCCTGGAGCAATATACAGAGTCTCATTAGATCAGTCTCATTGTTTGCATTTTCTCAAATATATTGGGTGGCACAGTAGATAAAGAACTGGTCCAGGAGTCAGGAAGTTCTGAATTCTAACCTGGTCCCAGACACTTTTTCATCTATGTGGCTCTGGGCAAGTCATTTAATCCTTATTTGCCTCAGTTCCTCACCTGTTTAAAAAATTGGGATAGGAACTGAATGTTGAACATGAAAAATAAATAATTTAATAAAAAGTTTGCAAACAACCTTACATTTTTCTCATTTATGCTTTAAAATAATCCTGTGAGGCAGGTGGTTCTTAACTTCAGATCTGTCAACTTACCTATTTAATATTATGATAATTGTATTTCAATAAAATTGATTTTCTTTGTAAATAAAATGTGAATTACATAGGAGAAGGAAATGACAAACCACTCTAGTATCTTTGCCAAGAAAACCTCATGGACAAGTCCAGGGGATCATGAAGAGTTGGACATGACTGAACAAGAGCAACAAAGATAACTGGAGAAGTTAGTATGTGGAGTTGAGGAGATACAGTATTCTAGGCATGGGGTAATACAGCCAGAGAAAATATATTATATGCATGTGTGTATAAGTAAATACATATATACATAAACATATTTATATACTGTTGTAATATGTAATATACATACACACATATATTTATTTATATTTATGTTTGATATTTCCTACCACTTTGTGAAATAGGTGTTTTTATTATCCCCCTTTCATAGATAAGGAAACAGAGTCTGAGAGAAGTTAGGTGACTTGCCCAGGGCTCCCCGGCTAGTCAGAATCTGAGTTAGGATTTCAAATCAGTTCCAGAGAGGCAGCTTTTAGAGAGGCACAGTGGAAAGAGAAAGAGTTTTGGAGTTAAAGGACCTTGATTCAAATTCTGTCTCTAAGACTTACCATGTGATCCTGGGCAAATCACCTGATTTCTTTGAGTCTTGATTTTTCATTTGTAAATGGAGGGGGTTAGGCTAGATGCCTGTGATGTCCATTCCACGTGAGAGTCAATGATTTTGACACCTCATGCCTCCATTTTCTATTTGTCCCCATGTCTCTATGTTCACTGCAAAGTCAGAGCTAGGAGGAAGCGTAGGGACCATTGAATTCAATCCTCTCATTTTAGGAAAGTGAAAATGAGAGAGAAGGGACCTTTTCCAAGGTTACACAGCGACATTCGTTCTACATCACTCCAATGTGCTTTCATAGTACTGGGCTTCTTCTCCATCAGCTGCTTGTGTATCTTGACAGTGAGAAGATTAGCAAACAGGAAGGTCCTGAGAGGCTGAAGGTGGAGGAGAGATCTGACAAAGAAGTGAGAGGACGGCTGCAGAAAGGGACGGCTGGCAGGGCTGAAGATGAACTTTGCTGACTTCCCAATACTGCCTAGGATCAGCCACTGTTTACCTTCCATGTGCCTTGGAAGAGGAAAGCTGTGAATGCAGATATTATTGGCACAAGCGGCACGACACCTTCAAAGCAGAAGCATTACTCTTAGTCTCATTGCAGTATGTCTGTGATTTATGAAGACTTTTTTGTTTGTTAGCTTAACGTGGACAACTTTGGAATATAAGGGGCTCCATCCCCAAAGGATTAATTAAACAAGGTATCACTATACTTAATTAGTGTTCCTCAATTAACCAAAGCCAGATGCTATGACTCACCAAAAGAGAGCTCTATGTAAAGCAAAATGATAAGGGATTTTGGAAAAAAAGTATTACTTGACTAGAGTAGAATGTGATAAACTACTTGCTTTTTTTTAAGGTGGTAACTTAGTCATTATGGACTCAAGAGCTGGAAGGAGTTTAGGGATCATCTAATCCAACTTCCTCATTAAACACAGGAGGAAATTAAAGCCCAGATGTTAAATGACTTATCCAGGATGACAAAGGCTTTACATAGTAGAGCCAGGCTTTGCAGTCAGCTCCCCTACTTCCAAATTCAACACTCTTTCCCCTACTCCATCCTCATGAGACCCATAAAATACCAGAACTGGCCTTGATATGATTTAGTTTAACTCTTTTTCTTTCTAGATGCAGGAAATGAAGGCCTAGGGACAGGAAGTGTTTTGTCCAAGCTTGACCAGTTATTACAGAAATGGAATTAGAACCCAGGTTTTTGGATGTGGCTGAACTACCCTGTAAATGGTAAATTTTGTTATTTCTATTTATTCTGTGTATTGTCAGTTGCAGATATCACAAAGCTAACTCAATGAATGACAGAAATAAGGCCAAAAGAGTTTGACAGGTAGCAGGGGTGGGGAAACTGTGGTCCAAAGGGCATTTGAGGACCTAGAAGGCCATGTGTGGCCTTGAGACTGCAGGTTCCCTGCTCCTGGGCTGGAGTGTTGGGCTAAATCTATTAGGAAGAAATTGAAGAGGATAAACATAAAATCATATAAAAGATTAGAGGGGAAGTCGTGACTAGTTGGTACTTTATCTGAAAACAGCAATAGCATAAAGGCCCCCAAAGACAATCACTGGTGGAGATTTTAGTGGGCTCTAAACAGCATTTAGGCCAATGTTTAACATGGCAAGCCAGAATGGCTGTTGCTTTAGGCTCTATTGAGAGGAGGAGGGATGAGGAGGTCATGGTCTCACTGTATTTTGCTCCATCAACCCACATTTGGAGCACTGTGTTTACTTCTTAGCTTCCACATCTTAGGAAGGACATCAGCAAGCTGGATTTGGAGTCAGAGGACTCAGTCTCAAATCCCATTTCTGTCATGTAAACTGAACCTTTCTATGCCTCGCCTTCATCTGCAAAATGAAGGTTGGTCTGGGTGACTTTTAATATCCCCATCCACCTCTAAAACTATGATCATATTTTGATTTATTTTGAGGTGGTAGCTACACATTTCCATATATCTATAACTATGGTCATATTATTTAGAGGTTGTAGCTACACATTTTCATATATTTAAAATTATGATCATATTATTTTGAGGTTGTAGGTACATGTTTACATATATTTCTTAAGACGTGTGTGTGTGTGTGTGTGTGTGTGTGTGTGTGTTTTGGGCATGCAAGATGAAAGGCAAGAATATGTGTTATTGTATTATAAAATGAACCATTGATTTAGCAAAGATTGCCCAAATTCAGTTTCAGTCCTGACTGATTCCAATATTTTTCAGCAATGCTAAGAAAGACAAATTGTCTTTTACTGGGTTTCTTCACCTAGAATTAGATGACCATGTTTGCTTGAACAGAGAAACTCCATAAAGCATTGGTAAATTGAATCAACCAAAAACTGTGCTGCTTCTAGTCTAAGGTTTTCATTTGGAATATGGAAGTCAAATACATGAGTTTCCTAGGATTCCTTTCAGTTTCAGAGCTAGGAGTGAAGTGAGCCCCAATTATTTAGAGTTTAAGTACCAACGACTGGAATGCAGGCAGTTCAAGGTGTCTCTTAGATATGGACTTGGACTTCTGATCTGTGATCTCAGTGAGGAAATGCAGATGGGGAACTGTTTTGGGGCATTAAAAGGTTAAGAGGCTTGCCCAGAGTCACACAGGCAGGATGGATCAGAGGGAGGATTTGAACTCAGATCTTCATGACTCAATGGGCAACCTTTTGTCCACTCTACCATATAACCTCCCCTAGGCTCTACAGCTTAGTCAAAGTACAAGGAAGCAGAATGTCCAGCTGCCTCTAAGAACGTGCTAATAGTAGCTAACAAAAATTTGGTTCACCCCAGATTTTTGAATCAGTCAATCCCCAGGGTCATGCCACACTTTTATTATATGTTTTTATTGTTGAAGAAAACTGAAGGAGAAATGAATTTCATGGAGGAAGCCCTTTATGTTTCCATTGATTTAAAAGGCATGCTTTCTATTTTAACAACTCGACTGGTTTTCCTTTTGTTTTTTTTATAAATGACACAAAGCAGTTGTGATTTTCAATTTTAGCAATTTCAAAGAGTGGATTTTGTGGGGTAAGTTGTGTTTGGGGCGATTTCTCAACCACCAAGATGTTTGCATTGCTTAATAGTGTCTGAAATCGGTATGGGACTAATGTATAGTTAATCATTTAAAGACTGTCCCCTTCTAACATAAAACATGGGGTTTTTTAAGAGAGCAAATTTAAATACAATTTGCGCTAATAACACATTACAGTAGACATTTGTACCTAGGGGAAAAGGGAAGGAACTTTAATGGGTTTTAAAGTATACTGCAATGCAAATCCATTTGTGGCTGCAGTATCTTGAGATTTTCTTTTGCTTTTAATGAGCTATGTTTACTTTTATTTTAATTTTTGGATATGCTTTATAAAAATGAAAAGCTAAAGGTTCCATAGTTTAGTCTTACTTGTTGCTTATGCTGGGGAGAAAATTCTTATTCAGCATGCACTTAATGGTTCCTTCCACCTCTGAGATTCAGTGAATTAATTGCTCTATGCAATGTGATTCTTTGACATCTCTAGATAATGATATCATGATGATTGTCATGATGTATGCTAGTAGACTATACTTGGTTCATTTATTTATTCATCCACTTATTTGCCTATTTATTTATTTTCTTCAGGTATTTATTTAGGTTTGGACCTTTAATTTCATTAGTGTAGACTCTCAGTGTGGAAAAGTCCTTCCACTGATAAACTTAGGAAATTCAGGATCATAAAATCAGATTTAAAGCTGGAAGGGACTTTGGAAATAATCTGGCCTGATTCTTCCAATTTTGCAAATGAAACTAAGGATCAGATGGTTTAAGTGACTTGTCCATGGTCATATAGCCAAGTGTCACATGTGGAATTGAACTCTGGTTTTCCCGATTGCAAACCCAGAGGGGAATTTCCAAGGGGTAGAAAGAGGTTACATGGCTGCTTATGCTATAGGAAAGTCTTATTTCTAGGTCTTCTTCACTCTTTTATGTCTCTCAGAGGCATAAAGATGTTTCAATAATGTTCATTGATCCTCAAAGAAACACTTAACAAGTCACCGTTTTTACAGAAACAATTATGTTTCTCCTTTCAAAGCTAAACTTGGTGCCAGAAACACCAACTCTGTGACCATGGGCTGAAACCCAGGGAACTCTCTGAGTCTTTATTACTAAGTTATCCAACCCAAGTTAGAAGCATTTATTAAGCACCTATTGTGTGCAAGTTACTGTACCACACACTGAGCATATAAAGACAAAAAGAAAACGTCCTTTCCCTCAAGTACTTTACATTTTATACTGTATGAACCTCAAAGTGCTATGTCAATGGGAGTTATTTATTTTTGATGAAGAGGGTGATAAAAATGAGGAGGAGGGGGTAATGTCGTGTAATGGATAGCAAACCAACCTCAGAGTCAGGAAGATCTGTGTTCCAGTTCTATTTCTCTTCCCTTTGACTTCAGGAGAAAGGGAAGGAAACTTTCTAAGCCATGAGTTGTAGTAAAGAGTTGCTACTAGATATTAGTGGAGGGAGTTTCATCACCTGTATTTCCTTATACCAATGAACTTGCAGTTTCAAACATGCTATTGTACTACTAGGATGGGATGATGAATCATGGATTATTGATAACATTTTTTACACGATAATAAATTAACTGGAAGTATTGAAGGAAGTACATTAAAGCATTTTTACATAAAGAACATTTTATCCTCAAACACATTAAAGACTGACAAAGTCAAGGGAGGACGGACTTTTTTGGACAATTCATATATAATTGTGGGGGGGAGAGAGGAGTTTGAAGAGGCTGGTCTTTGGTGAAACTCTCCTTCTTTAGAGTTATTCTCACCTGCCTATTCTCACCTTATTTGCTTTAATGATTCTTTATTTCATTCCCAGCTGTGAACCTTGTCCCATAATTATTGATGGGGAAAAAAATGGGCAGATTTGGCTTGAGACCAGTGCTCAGAGAGAGCAATTAGACATGTAAAGATTAATAAACCAGTAAGTGTTTTTGGAAGGAGAAGGGAGGAAATAAGGAGTAAGAAGTGTGATATCAGTAGTATTTTGAATGGCAGAGAAAAAAGATTCAGAAGAAAAATCATTACAAGGCTGTGGCTCAGCTGCCCCTAACTTAATCTTGTCCAAAGAGTCCTAATCACAAAGAAGATTAAGAATAGGGGAAAGAGAAGTCAATAGCTCAAATGTTCAGTTGTCTGTGGTCATCACACTTCAGAAGCCTTTAATTATTTGTTTAATCAAATTGCTTTAATGAGAGGATCTGGTGCTAGGACTGACCCTGTGGAGTGCATTGCCAGGTGACAGGACATCCTGTAGTCAGGATGACTGGGGTCCATATTCCACCTTAAATACTTCCTAGCTAGATGACCCTGGACAAATCACATCATCTTTTCATGCATCAATTTCCTCATCTGTGAAATGAAGCATTGAAATCCATGCTCTCTAAGGACCATTCTAGCTCTATGTCTTTGATCCTATTAAAGTGTCTTTTCTTCTTTCCTTTTAGAAAAGGATTGTATCTACACAATATCACTAATTTCCCAATTTATCTATTTATGTTTTAAAAGTTGTCATTTTTTGTGGTATTCCATTCTAAACAATATCAACAAGCTGGTCATATTACTTTTTAAAGCAGTTTTAGTGTGAAGAACTTTTTTTAAAAATCATATCTGAGGCCTCAGTAAACACAAATTTATTTATTTCTCTTTTTTCTTGTTATTTTCAAAATTTTTGAGAGGCAGCTATATAGGCACAGACTTCTATGAAGGTTAGTGGCCATTATTATTAAGTAGTGAATAATTTCAGGGTTCCATCCAGCTGATTTGTTTTGTGATATGTCTTCTCCCAAATATATTTTAAATCAGGTTGAATGAAGGCTTGATAATGGAGAGGAGCCAGACTTGAGATTTCATGGTATGGGGAACTCCTAATTAAATTCCCTAAAGCAGGTCAGTTTCTTTTCTGCAACTTCCAGCCTTAGAGAACTGCCTGCAGGACTGAGAGGTAAAGGACTTGAACCCAGGTCTCCATGGTTCAGAGGCCAGTTTTCTTTTTTACTATGTGTTCTATGTTGTCTCTGGATTAAATGAAACTGCATATAAATTCTAGGGAAGCTAGGTGGCACCATTGTGCATAGAGTAAGAAAGACTCATTTTCCTGAGTTCAAATCAAGCCTTAGACTCTAACTAGCTGTGTGATCCTAGGGAAGTCCCTTAACCTTGTTTGCCTCAGTTTCCTCATCTGTAAAATGAGTTGGAGAAGAAAATGTCAAACCACTCCAGTATCTGCCAAGAAAACCCCAAGGGTTCATGAAGAGTCAGACCCAACTGAACAAGAACAAATATAAGTTCTAAAATTTCACACACGTATGTATGTATGTAAAACCACAAAATATGCACATATATGTACATCTATAAAAAGTCTTAATAATTTTGAGTAGAAAAATCAATTAAATAAGTGATTTTAAAGTCTTTAAGAGACTTGATATTAAAGAATGCACTGAAATTTTTTCCCCTCACAATGAAGTTATGTTAAAGCTCTCATTTTATTTGTACTGTTTAGATCAGGGATTCTTTTTTTTTTTTCATTTTCCCCCTTTTTTAGATCAGGGGTTCTTAACCTGGGGTCTGTAAACTTATTTTTTTTAATATTTTCATAACTATTTTTCAATATAACTGATTTCCTTTGTAATCCTATGTATTTTAGGGAGGAAACAAGTATTTTACTATGTGTCAGGCACTGTGCTAAGTGTTTTGAGAAGGGGCCTATAGATTTTATCAGACTGCCAAAGGGCTCCATGATACAAAAAAGGTGGTTAGATGTTTACCAGAAAAAAAATAAACCCCAATTAAGGAGATTTAACAGTTGTATATACATGCATATATATATATATACATATATATCCCTACTTTGATGGAAAGGACTAAAGTAATTTTACATGTGTCTGATCTATTCTATGCATGTTATATACATATCATTCATACACATGTGTATATATACAGATACATGTATACATACAAATATATAATAAAATATTTCCTTTTGGTTGTGGTGTGGAGAGGAATAGCTCATTAAAATAAAAACAAGTATCAACGAAATCCTAACCATTAACATTGATCTTGCTTGAATTCAAGCCGTCATCCTGTCATCTTGCTTTTCTTCTATTTAGACTCAGGAACTGGTCAGCAACTACAACTCAATGAATAAACAATTGCAAAAGCCCCAAGCAACAGGACTGTCAATATGGTCATCAGTGAAGCGTGAAGAATATGAATCTTGTTTTTCATAAATTACTTAAATCATTTTTGTTCTTTGATATATTTGCTTCATACTAATTTATACCATCGTATTCTCCCCATGCATGATACATCTGTAAATTGGAAAAACCGTTTTATCTTGAAAGTAGGATGTCACCGTAAACAAGTTATCATCAGTTAAATTGAGCCACCTACTATGCCAGTAATTTTCTTAATTTATTTAGAAAATGCATTAAAAACATAAAGATCCCCAGGTTCAAATACAAAGAATTGAAAGAAGTGAATATTTAAAGCAATGATGGGACAATTTCCCAGGATACTGAATATTTCTATGCCATATTAATAAAGCTTTGCCTTGATAAGACAAATAAATTAAAAGAGGTCCAGAAACAAAGGCTATCCCTGAATGTCCTTGCTTTTGGATTTCCCTGAATAACAATGCCAGTCTAGCCATTGTCAGATGATATTCAGCATTATCTTCTTTTCAACTTATATTAATGGCACTGCATAGAGACTTGACTTTTCGGTGCCTAGATGAGAATGGATTGGTTGTGGGCTTGCTTTTAGCAGAACTAGGCTATTTGTTACAAAGTCTATGGAATTGGTGGGATTTGGAAAATTCAAGAATCCCTGATTCTCTGGGGCCAGAGGTTTATTAAACACCTTCCAGCTATTCCCTACAGTGATGTTTAGTTACTTTGGGCTGGGAATGGAAAATGGGGGGCCACAGAAAATTCTGTTTGGTAAGTAGGGGACTGATTATACTGAGTTCTATGAAATGTACAAGAGAAGAAGAGATGTGGTTGAGAGGGAACTTTGGTCTGTGTCAGACTGGCATAAACAGAAGGAGAGACAAGGAGTTAATAACCAGTAGCTTTGGTCAGAAGGGTTTTAGGAAGCTTGCACATGTCAAAGACATCAACATCAGCTAGAGATCAGGCAGTGTAAATGAGGTGCTGGGGCCAGGGCTGGAAATAGTCTATCTAAGGAAGCAGGTTAAGGCTGAAACCAAATTGAAGTCAATTTTGATTACTGAGAGATAGGACAAATCCAACAGGATATATATAAAAAAGAGGCAGAATGAATGAATGGAAAAGCTTTTCTTAACCACTTACTATGTACAAAACAAAAGCCCTAAACTTAGAATCAAGGTGTAAAAAGACACAGAACAGCATGATGAAAGAGATTGGAGTATAGACTTAGCACTCGAAGCAGGCTCCTGAGTCAGAGATGAGGCAACTGAGGCCTGGTGAGTTGAGTAAGTGGCAGAGTCAGGATTCAAACTATGGTCCCATGACTCCAAGCCTTTCCACTGCACCACATCTCCTGGATGTCTGTGGAGATGAGACGTCTGTTTGTGAGGAATCATTGTCCATAGTTTCCTTTGGAGGTGCTAGGAAATGGCGGCTACCCCCAGCTTAGTTTCATAAAGAAATCGTTGTATGGAAAGTCAGAGTCCTGACCTCACAGCTTCTTACTCTAGAGGTAAGAAATGAGGATAACATGACAATTTGTAAGAATTTGGGGACAGTAGAGCTTTAGTTTGAGAAAAGCGGATGGTTTATATGGAGGAGGGTGAAATCAATCTAGCTCTAGACATTTTGTTTCATTTGAATATTATTCCTTTACATATTGCTATATTATCCATTTCTCAGTTCCTATTAGACAATTTATCTGTAATTTAAACTCTATTTTAAAATTAAATTTTATGTTTATTTTTAGTTTTCATCATTCATTTCCACAAGATTTTGAGTTACAAATTTTCTCCCCATCTTTCCCCTACCCACCACCACAAAACATCGATCCCACTGTATACCCCCTCCCCCAATCTGCTCTCTCCTATATCCTCCCTGAAACCCCTTCTGACTTTCCGGTAGGACAAAATGGATCTCTATACCCCAGTGCCTGTACATCTTATTTCCCAGTTGCATGTAAAAAACCCAATAATATGTATATATATTTAAACATTTGATTTTAAAACTTTGAATTCCAGATTCTTTCCCTTCCTCCCTCATTACCCACCCTCACTGGGAAGATAGGCAATTCAATATAGGTTTGCCTTCTGGTTCTAAAATATCAGGACACTTTTCCTTGATAATTTCTTGAAAGATGATTTCTAGGTTCTTTTTTTGATCACGGCTTTCAGGTAGTCCAACAATTTTAAAATTATCTCTCTTGGATCTCTTTTCCAGGTCAGTGGTTTTTCCAAAGAGATATTTCACATTGCCTTCTATTTTTTATTTGTTTGGATCTGTTTAATAGTATCTTGATTTCTCATAAAGTTACTAGCTTTTATTTGCTCCAATCTAATTCTGAAGGAATGATTTTCTTCAGTGAGTTTTTGAGATTTTTTTTTCCATCAGGCAAATTCAGCTTTTCAAGGCATTCTTCTCCTCACTGGCTTTTTGAGCCTCTTTTGCCATTTGAGTTAGTCTATTTTTTAAGATATTATTTTCTTCAGTCAGGTTGTTGACTCTCTTTTCACAATCTTACTGCATCATTCTCATTTCTCTTCCCAATTTTTCCTCCACTTCTCTTAGTTGATTTTCTTTTCTTTTCTTTTTTTGGAGGGCAATTTGAGTTAAGTAACTTGCCCAAGGTTACATGGCTAGTTTTTTTGTGTGGGTGTTAAGTGTCTGAGGCTGGAACTGAACTTGGGTCCTCCTGATTCTGGGGCTGGTGCTTTACTCACTGTGCCACCTAGCCACCCCCTCTCTTAGTTGATTTTCAAAATTCTTCTTGAGCTCCTCAATGTCCTGTAACTAGTTCATATTTTTCTTGGAAGCTTTTGGTGTAGGAGTTCTGACTTCATTGTCTTCCTGCCATTCCATTAATTTTTTTTTTTTTTGCTTTGTGGAGGGCAATTTGAGTTAAGTAACTTGCCCAAGGTTACATGGCTAGTTTTTTTTTTTTTTTTGTGTGTGGCTGTTAAATGTCTGAGGCCAGAACCGAACTCAGGTCCTCCCAACTCTGGGGCCAGTACTTTACTCACTGCGCCACCTAGCCACCCCCATTCCATGATTTGATTCTTTTTGTCCCCCAAAAAAGGAATCCAAAATTGGATTGCTGTTCTTGCTTTGCTTCCTTTGCTTGCTCATGTTGCCACTCAATTACTTGACTTTTGAGTTTTGTGCCACAATAGAACTCTGCTTCCAGAGAGGAGAGCTTTGTTCTAAATCGCTGGGGTTTTCACAGCTGCCAGAACTGTTAGTTGGCTGCTCTCTCTGAAGCCTCCACATGCTCTAGTTCACTGATCACACACCCCAGGACCTCCACCCTAGACAGCAATCCAGATCCAAGAAGGTTAAATTAACAGCAATTACCCCTCAGAATGGTTGCTTGGTCCCCCTACAATTTGCAGTACAGGAGCTCTGAAGCAGACACGTGTCTGTGGCCACCAAACCTCAGCTGCTTCTCCCTCTGGGGTCAGAGGCTGGACCACATTCCTGTACTCCCTGTTCCCAAAGTCTACACTGACCTCTTACTTTGTCTTTGGCATTTATGGGTTGATAATTCTGGAAACTACCATAGCTGCTGCTGATCTACTCTCCCAATGTCCCTCTAGCCTCAGCTGGTTGGGCCTCCCTGAGTCTAAAACCATGGGCTGACGTGGGGCTGGTCTCTGCTCCAGTGGGCTGCAATGGACCCTTCCTGTCCACCTGACAGAATGTCTTCAGTGGGGGATTTGTTTCTCTCTGTCACTTTGTGGGTTCTGTAGCCCTAAAGTTTGTTTAGAGTCATTTGTTTATAGGTATTTGAGGTGGCTATGGGGGGAGCACAGGGATTTTTCCTGCTTCTATGCTGCCATCTTGGCTCCTGTAATTTAAACTCTTAGAAAATTACCTGGGGCAGAGGTGGTGATTACTGAGGAGTGAAGTGACTTACTTATGGTCACACAGTTAATTTACTTGAACATGAGGCTTCCTCACTTTAAAGATGTCTGCCTTGCCACTTGGGCTCTCATGCTCATGCATACACATACACTGCTGACCCCACTGAGTGACATGCCAACATACACACATTTATCTTACTCTGTACAGTTGGCAAAAAGAGAGGAAAATATTGCGGCTGTTAGAAGATGCTCTCCCCATCCCTTCTCCCATTCCACTCAATGGGCTTGTGTAAGTGTTAGAGATGACATGTGGGTTAGTTGGCCTCATTTCCTTTTTGGCTCTCATACTATGGAAAGCTTAGAATCCCCCCGTCCTACCTGCAGACAGACTGTTCATTCTGATTAAGCTGGAGGCAGATCTAGAGAGGGGGCAGCTTAGTTAATGTTCCCAGCATTTCTGGATAGCTAGAAGGTCCCTGTGGTGTTTGCTTTGCCTTTATCTTGTGCAATCTCTTGCCTAATAGGGAAGTAAGAAACATTTTTGAATTATTCTGGAAAGAATAAAGGAAAGAAAGAAAGAGGAAGAGAGGAAGGAAGAAAACAAATGTCTACCATGTGCCAGTCACTGTGCTATGCACTTTACAGAGATCTTATTGGATCCAGAACTGTCTGAGGTAGATGCTATTATTACTGTTGTTGTGCGGTTGTTTTCAATTGTGCCTGAGTCTTCATGATGCCATTGGGGGTTTTCTTGGCAAAGATACTCAAGTGGTTTGCTATTTCCTTTTCCAGCTTATTTTTAGATATGAGGAAACTGAGGTAAACAGACTTGCTCAGAGTCACACAGCTAGTAAGTGTCTGAGGCCGGATTTGTATTCAGGGAGGTGAGTCTTGTTGACTCTGTGTTCTACTCACTGCACTACCTAGTTGCCCCAGATGCTATTATTATCCCGATTTTATAGTTGAGAATACTGAGGGAGAGACCAATTAGATGACTTTCCCAGGGTTATCAAGAGGTCAGATTTGAACTCAGTTCTCTCTGATTCTAGACCCAGTACTCTATCCATCCAGCTAACAGGATTGGAGTGAAGATCTGTTCTATGATGGTTCACACACTGTTTGATTGAGTCAAGAGGGAATAGCTAATTAGGTCTCTTGGAGGCAGAGGTGCTTTAAATTGCTGGAGGAGTGTCTGTGGAAGGAAATCCAGCTTTGAAGTAGTCAAAGGTAGAGGACTACAGACTTGGGCGCACCTTGAGGAGAGAGATCCTTGCACCTTTATGAGAGGCAGTAAGAGGCTGGAGTATACCAGGAGAGCTCTCTTCCCCCTCTCCATTCTTCTCCACTCATGTTATTGGAGAGACAGGAGCAGAGAAAGCCATTCTGAGGACAGATGCAGACTTACCATGAAGATAGCCACCCAAAGGAGGGGACAATTTCAAGGGGCACGACCCCTTACACCAGAAAAGAAGGGTTGGCTAAGTACTCTAAAGAGGTACCAAGGCCTTCAGCATACAGGAGTCGTGAGTTCTTCTTTCAACACATGCATTCTTTAAATCTCCACCTCATTATCATTGTACTTTGTTGGAGACCATTCTCCCAAAAGACCTAGTGTGTGCAAGTGGAGAGTGTGCACTCAGGCTTTTTGAAGACATTTTTTTGTACCAGTTGTTCATGCTGAATTGTAAGTCGCTTTTCTAAAACCCAGTTTAAGCTTTGCAGATTTATGTGGATGAGAAACACACTGGTGGGCACTTTTAAGTAAAAATTCTAGAAATCCAGCCACTCAGGGTTACCCTTAGAAGCCCAAGTAGGAGTGGTAATCACCCTCTGGGGATCCTAGGCTTCAGGTGCAAGTACAGGTTGGTGAAATAGTCCAGATCAGAGCCTATATAACCAAAACTTGCTTAGCCTCAAAATACTCTGTGCCAAAGAAACAATACTCTTTTTTTAAAGCAATTAGGGTTAAGTAACTTGCTCAAGGTTACACAGCCAGGTGTTTCTGGGTGGGTGCTAAGTGTCTGAGCCCGGGATTCGATCCCCAGGTCATCCTGACACTGGAGCCAGTGCTCTTACTCGCTGTGCTACCTGGCCGCCCTGTAACAATACTCTTAAAGGTCACTGCTGCCAAAGACCTTGGCTGCTGAAGACTCACTTGTGAATGCCTTCCACAGGTGGCTGGAGGTGAGAGATGACACAGTCCTAGGAGGAACATCAATTTCAGTCATTCCAGCATCCTCTGTCATTTCAAGATATGGAGAACTATGCTATATCCTTCAATAAACTTGTATCATGTAAGATATGTATTGAACTCTATTTTCCTTTTTTAGTGGTGTGGTAATAATTCTTACCACTCAAACGTCCATTTAAAGAGCATTTGTTACTAAATTGAGAGGGGAGAGGGAGTGAATAGGAGAGCCTGGTTCCCTCTCTAGCCTTGAAAATGATCACCTCAAACAAAGGACATTGCCGAAACCAGAACTGTACCCATAGAACCTCCCGAGGGAAAAACAAGCAAACTCTTGAGAACTTACAAAACCAGTTTATTTCAATAATAGTAAGAGTTGGGAAAAGCTAGTAGTGCTAATAATAGAGGCTACCTGTGATTTCAGGAGATTCATATTGTTGTTAACCTCTGGAAAAAAATCATAAATTATTTAGATGTTTCACTTAAGAAGCCTTAGTTAAAAGCATCCCATTGCATCACTAGGGAAGAATGGGAATGAGAACAATATATATACCAATTCATTGAAATTCTGAGTGGGTAAAAAAAGAGTAGATAAGAAAGAAGGCAACTCTTACAAACAAATGGATAGAAGTCAGTCAAGGAAATCCCATGGCATTGCCAGCTAACTTTCCTGTGAAGTTTGAGAGTGAGATTTCCCCAGTGTCGGTCCTATCTTATAGGGTTCCCAGTAGATGCCATTTCCAAGGAAATCTCTGGAGAAATCTTCAGGCAGTAATTGTCATTTGGCTCAAATGGTCCTCCAGGGATTTCTTAAATCTAGGCTTAAACAAATTAAATTTGCTTTTATTTACAGTCTCTTTATCTAACTTTCTACAAAGCTATCAATCTCTTAAATTGATTCCTCTCTCCTCTTCCTAGTTCTACCTTAATTACAGCAAACAGAATCATATGTTTCTTGTCGAAAACACATTTCTTTAGTTTCCACTATCATTTTGCAAAATGTCCTTTCTGGGATTTTTCATGAAGCCACTCTTTCTCCACAAAGTCTTTCTTCTGGGTAGACTTCTCTTTTCTTGTCCTCTATAGCAGATAACAATCTCCTTATCTCATCTGTAACCCCTTCTTCTCCCTCAGTTCCTCCCTACCCAAAGGATGTCTTCAAATGTACTTTCAGTTTTGTATTTCAATTACTAGCTAAGAAAGCAGAATTAAAAATAATTTTCCTTTAAAAAGTCTCTATAGGAACCAAGGGAAGATTTGACAATCAGATTTTAATATTAAGAAAAATATCTGTGACCTCTCATGGCTTGCATTTACAATTTTTTTTTAAATTCTCTCTTGTAGACAACTTGGAAGACTGTTGAGAAGAGGCTATTAACAAACCATCATTAAGCTGTTCATTTTATGAGAGAAAATCAGAATTAGACTGCATGCCAGAAAGAGTTTTATCAGGCATTTTTTTTTTGGATTTTGCTGGATTATATTTTTGATGTAAATGTTAAAGACATACACATTGCTTTGTCAAGCTCCCTAGAGAAAGTGGTCTCACTCTTAAAGGATAATGACAGTGAGGTACATAGAGGGAGCTAAATTTTCCTCTTTACCTTCACCTCTGTCTTCATACTTATCTCTTACTTGGAGATGTCAATGTACATGTTAATACTCACTGATATATGCCCCCTGATACCCTCTAACTTCCATGACATTCACCTTCATTCCATTTCGGTCATATGTTGGCCCCCAACACATCTCCTCCTGCATGTCCCATTGGCATTCTATCAATGTATCTGATATGGAACTGATTATCTTTCCCTTTCAACCCACTTCTCCAAATTTCCAGTTGTAATTGAAAGACTGACTAGCCTTATAATCACTTAGCTCTACAGCCTCAGAGTTACGACATCCTAGACTTAGAGCTGAAAGTAAGTATTTGAAATAATACATTCTGAAACTTTCCTCTTAGGGATGATGTACAGAGAGAAATGACTTACCTCAGGTCACACAAACAGTAGATAGTAGAGGCAATATTTAAAATTAAGTCTATGTCTTCAAAATTAGCATACTTCCACTGAATCATGCTTCTTTATCCCTGATTTTTCCCTCTTCTTCATCCTCCATATCCAGTTAGTTGTCAAGCTTGTTTTTTGATTCTACATTTCCCTCATTCAGCCCCTTCTATGCATTCATTCTATCACCATCTTAGTCCAGATTTTCATCACTTCTCATCTGGTTTATTGGAATAGCCCCTCCTGATGAGTCTTCTTTCATTGTCTCTGCTCTGCAATCCATCCTCAATATAGTTGCCAAAATAATCTTCTTAAAGCATGAGTCAGATGCTTCCCCTCTCTTTTGCTCAGATAGCTTCTGTGGCTCCCTATTAGCGCTGCAATAAAGTGCTAACTTCTTAGCCTGGCATTTCAAGTCCTCCACAATCTGGCTACAAATTATCTTCTGGACTTATTGTGCATTACTTGTCCTCCTGTACTCTATGTGCTGTGCTGTGATGTTGGCATTCCATTTCCGATCTTGTCTTTTAATGGGCTGTGTCCTATTGCTAGAACACAATGTCTTCTTCTTCCATGTCATAGAATCCTATCTTTCTGAAAAAACTCAGCTTAATTTTGTCACTACCTACAGAAAACCTCTCCTGACCCTCTGAGGTGTGAGTGCATTCTCCCTCCTCAAAAGATGTTCTATCTACTTATCTGTATCTCTAACATATCTCTCAATTGAATATAATTTACATGTAGATGTGTTCTGCTACTGCCCCCGCCATGTGACTTGCCTTTAAAAATGCTAAATTTAATTTTTAAATGCCCAATTTTGTTGTGTTCTAAAACAATAAAACTTCTAATTCAATTAAGTTGATTAAAAACATTTTTATTGAGTTGGACAGTGAGGTAGTAAACAATGAAATCGATAAAAAATAAATAGCAACCTTTTTTTATTGAATTCCAAGAACAGTAAAACTTTCATTAACTTGGTTATCTTGGAATTCATTGTTTTTGAGCTCTATAAAAGTGTTATTTTAATCAAGTTTATTTATTTAAAATTTCTTTCCTTTATCTTCCCCATGTGGGGAAAAGTTCTGTCTGTCAGTTTGCAAATAGCATAATTTCAACCTCTCTTAACATGTAATGAAGGATGAAGAAAATCTCAAGTCAAAACAAAACAAAACACCTCAATAACTTCTGAGTGACTTCTGTTTGAGAAAAACACCCTTTGAAATTCTGAATTGTGTTGGTTTTCTTAAACTGCATTTCTTTGGAGTTAGATGAGATCCATAGAGGAAAATCATTCGTATATAGAAGAAGCATGACCTTTCCTTCCCTTCCCTTGAATATTTCTCAAATTGGATTGTGTTTGTGATCTTACTTTCACATACTTCAATATTCATTCCACTCACTTAAAATGCACAAACCTCCAACCTTAAAACCCTTAGAGGAAAAACAATTACTTGAGGAAATGAAATAAAGTAACCAGACCATATTTCAAGAAAAAAATCTCAGTGGCCCCTGCTTTATTGAGACGAGAGTTTGTGTGTCTTCGGGTGAAACAACAATAAATGTTTACTGTGATTTTTTGTGTGTGCATTTGTTTTATGAGTTTTTCAGTGCCCATCTGCAGTATTAATTTCTTAACAAGCAAACCTCTGCATTAAGGGGACCTGTTTTCATTTAGATAAATGAAAGCAGTATCAGAGGAAAATGAGGCAAGGTTCACCTTGTAAAAGTGGCAAATTAGATCCAAAGCAGTGCCACAGGCAAATCTCAATTCAATAGGATAAATCTGGCAGCCATGAGCATAAGGTAATGGGCTTTTCAAATGAGATTTTATTTTTTAAAATGTATTTTATGTACAGCACTGTAGCCCTAGCCAAGAGAATGGAACACAATCTATGAGAAGGAAAAAATGAAAGATTCAACACAAGATAAATTGTATTATCACCTGTCTTCAAACTGTACCGAACAAAGGACTTTGGAAGTATTCCTGGCTTTCTCCCTCGTGTAATGGGGTTTGATTTTACTTTTCTCCTCCCTTTATAACCCTTTCCTCCTTATTCATTAAGAAGGAATTAAGATGATGGAAAATATCCATGACGTACATTCAGCTCTTAAAAAATAATTTCAGGCAGATATTATTTCTCAGGTTTGTTTTCCATCTTTTTGAAGATAGCACAATGATGGCCCCATGTATAATCTATGTTATGATGTGAATCTCTCACTCTTTCTTTCTTCCTTACTCTCTCTTATCATTTCTTTTATTTCCAATTTATTTTTTTCTCCTCTAGTTTTCAATATTTCCTCTTTCATGCTTGTTTGTTGATTTTCTAATTTAAAAAAATGCATATTCAGTGCATCACATTATGTCATTTAAAAATGTTTTGTTCATTCCCTTTTACATTGTTATCGCTTCCCAATGACTCTCTTTCCCCCATAATTCTCTCCCCACTATGTAAAAAAGAGGTGTAGAGATGGGTGGTTTGGAGCACATGTCTCATAAAGAGGGGCCAAAGAACACACTTGACTCCATGGAAAACTTAGTTAAGCAAAGCAAATCAACACATTGGCCATCTGACAATATATGCATCCTTCCCTCCTTTCTACTATCTCTCTGGGGATAAATGGAATACTTGCTTCATCAGTCCCTGGATATCACACTTGGCCACTGCTCTGATGAGAGATATGAAGTCTGTCAGCACTGTTTTCCTGAACATCATTATGTACTGGTTTACATTCTGGAAATCCTTCTTCTGGTTACAGTTACTCCACTCTCTATTGGTTCATACAAATATTTCCTGAATTCTTCATATTCTATGTCTTAGGACACAATAATATTGTGTTAATTTTATGTATTTATTCTAAAATTTAGTTCAAACATTTATTTTCTTTCCATTCTCCCTCTCCTTCCCTCATTTCATTGCTTGTATTTACAACACATTTTGTTCAGTCAATCTCAGTTGATGAGTGTCTCCTTTAATTATTTTTCAAATACTCTAAAAAATGCTGACAAACTTTTTTGTATGGGTTGTACTTTTTCTGGACAGATCATGCCCTTGAATTATCAGATATGCTACTATCCTGGTTAGAGGTTACCTGTGCATTAGATCTGTTTCCTAATACTAGTGGTATGAAAGCACTAAATATAATTAACTGGATTCTCTTGGACTTTTACAAATAGTATTAAGTCCTACTGCCATAAGCTTTCTTTTATTCAGACTTTCTTTGTTATTATCTCCTGTCTCTCTTTTTTCCCTTTTGCAGGAGATATGTGACTTTCCAAAGGTCACAGAGAGAGACCTAGGGAGAATAGACAAGTATCCTCTAATTTTTGGAAGATAAGGATCAAATAGTAAGAATCTGTTTGAACATATCTTTTCCTGTTGCATATTCCACTATCTCAAGGAAAAAAAAAGTCCTCTTTGGATGCATAAAGGATTGAGAGCTATAATGCTGTAATGCTAATGGGATATAAAATCTTCCCTGCCCATTAATAGGCTTCAAGTGGAGCCCATTAAGGGAAGCTTGTTTAAGGGAGGTTTGCTTGTAGGAAGGCTTTCCCACCTTCTTCTAATTTCTAATTAGGCACTGAGTCAGGAGGTTCTGACTCTGAGAAGGATATATATATATATATATACTCTGAATTAGTATTTTGCTTTAGGGGTTTGCTTAAGAGAAGGATCTTGTGATTCCCTGATCAAGATTCTGAGTGGCCCTATGTTCAGAACTCCCCAACTGCTCAGATGTAAAGATTCTCTCAATCCAGGCAGGTATGTAAAGTATATAGTAATATTGTTTTGATTCAAGCAGTTAGAACCCTGTTTGTTGGTCTTTATTTCTCTGCTTGTATTTTCTCTGTTCTTATTTTCTCTGAAGTTCAGGGTGCTAACTTTTCCCCTGAACTAGTGAATGTAATTAAAAAGATTGTTGACCCCTTGATCTTTCCTAGTAAAGCAGATCTAAGAAACTGTGCTAGCAGCCATCCTGGATATGCCACTGTGGTTGCTGCTACAAATGCTAGGGAGTAGGGGAAAGAGTGAGGCAAAGGAATCCCTGTGCTTTTTTTCCCCTATAAGTTGGGACATGTGCTGGGTCAGGAGAAATGGTGGAAGGGGGAACCTGATTGACACTCTGTGTGTCAGTGAGGCAAGACCTAGGCTTGCTGTTTGGAGACAATAAATAGTGTATTAAGGCTTGGGGGTACAAGAGGCCTAATTCTCTCCAATGAAATCATTTTATTTAAAGGAATGGATTAACTTTGAATGATCAAAAACTTAGCCAAGCAAAACATAATATTTTTTCAACCTTGGGAACCTTCAAACCAAGCTAACTGGAGGAAAGAGTGACCTTCTAGAGTAAGTTGAGGTAGTGCGGATAATGGATGGAAATAGTGATTTCTAGTTGCTCTGTGACCAGTATTTCAAGAAGGATCCCATACATGCTTCACCATCTCATTTATACCTCAGCTCATTCTCTTGACGTTTTTCTTTTTGAGAAATACCCTGTTCAGACACTGTCTTCTTCTCACTTTTCTAGCTCTCCTTTGTGTACTGTCTTCTCCAGTAGATTAAAAGCTCCTTGAGGATAGGGACTGTCTTATTTGCTTGTATTTGTATTTTCCAGGGTGTAGAACAGTGTCTGACATACAGTAAGCATTAATAAATGCTTTACTGATCTATCAATTTGCCTGAGTATCCCTGGAGCTCCCCTGACAGATGTTGTTCATTTCTGGGGGAGTATTGGTTCAATAAGGATTTAGCTGTAGAATAGGGAAGAACAGCTGTGGTAAGGTGGTTGGAGCCTGTGTCTATAATGGACCTTCCAGTAATTGAGGTTGTAATAATCAAGATTACTCTCAAGTGAACATTTCATTAATGGGTCCTTGAGGCAGTTTTCATTTTTGTTTTGGAGATTCATTTACTTTGAAATAACTTCAATGTAGATAATGATAGAACTCTCAGGTTAAAAAGTCTATAAATTGCAAAGTTAGCAATTTGAAAAAAAAAAACTATAGAAAAAAAAGGTAAATCTACTGATCCAAAGAAAAGGAGTGTGACTCAGAAAGAAGTTTCAGAGGTTCTTATGTGGAGGCTTTGAGATTTCAGGGGACAGGAATTCTTCTGAGTTAGAAATCTTATTGTCACTACTACTAGGTCTGTATCCCAAAGAGATCAAACAAAAAGGAAAGTACCTATATGTACAAAAATATTTATAGCAGCTTGTTTTATGGTGGTAAAGAATTGGAAATTGAGGGGATGCCCATCAATTGGGGAATGGCCGAAGAAATGGTGGTATATGAATGTAATGAAATACTATTGTGCTATAAAAAATGATGAGCAGGATGGTGTCAGGAAAAAAAAAGCACAACACAAATGGGATAAGACTTATATAAACTGGTGAAAAGTGAAGGGAATGGAACCAGAACAGTGAACGCAGTAACGGTAATATATGACTATCAATTGTGAATGATTTAGCTATTCTGATCAATATAATGATCTAAGACTTTTCTGAAATATTTATGATGAAAAATGCTATCCATTCACAGAGAAAGAACTGATGGAGTCCAAATGCAGATTGAAACATCATTTTTTCATTTTCTTCATTTTTCTTGCTTTTGGGGGGCTAATATGGAAGTGTTTTGCATGATTTCATATGTATAATCTATATCACATTTCTTCCCTTCTCAATGGAATGGGGGATTAGAAGGGGTAGGGAGAGAATTTGGAACCAAAAAATAAAAAAAAAAACATTACAAATAAATAAAAATAAAATATGTAAATAATACAGCGTATATAATAAACAAATAAAAATAATAAATTAAAAAAAGAAATCCCATTACTGAAAGACACAGATTTTTCTGCATACAAAACTGGATTTAAATATTCAGAGACAGAAGCCTTTCTGCAGAACCAACCCTGTAGCCAGAGTAGCTAGAAATCATGGATTACAGGGAATTCTGGGAAATAATTCAATGAACGATCTTTGCAGAGTATTAGCTGACATACCCTAAGCATTTACTTTTTACCCACTACCAAATACAATGGAACTCTTAAAATTTGCTTTTTGTTTATTAGAGATATCTTTCATCAAATCCAGTCTCAGATACTTAACTAGTTCTATGACCCTGGGTAAGTCACTTAACCTCTGACTGCCTTGTTTTCCTCTATTGTAAAAGGGGGATAAGAATGGTACCAGCCTCACAGGGTTGTTGTGAGGATGGAATGAGATAATATTTGTAGTGATTATCAGTATCTGGCACATAACAGGCACTGTATAAAGGCTTATTCCCATACCCTTTCCTTCATCTTGTTGCTGGTGATTTTTCATGCAGATTTTCCCGCCTTAGACTAAATATAAAAGGCAATGGAGAGAAAATTTCCATCAGAGTAAGGACATAGTTGCCTACTGATTTCTTTTGCTTTATTTAGATACAAAAATAGGCCCAAGTAGTAATTACATGGTGATGGGTAGAGCAGGATTTATTTTTTTAACATGCAAAAAATGGGGAGAGCATTATGAATTTTTTTCATGGGAGTTACACATTTATTTTTCACTATAGTTTTATGTATATATACATATATATGTACATATACACATATATACACACATGTAATTATCTCTCCCCTGCTCTCTCCCTGTCTCCAGTTGTAGTTGTATTTATTTTTTTAACATGCCAAAAATGGGGAGATCATTATGAATTTTTTCCTTCTGATTTTTATTTATTTATTTATTTTATTATGTTATATATTATAAATAAATTTTATGTATTTATAATTTATTTTTCACTATAGTTTTATGTATATATTTATATACATACATACATATATGTACATGCACACACATATGCACATGTAATTATTTCTCCCCCTGTCCCCCATCTCCTCCCTCTCCCTCCCTCCCCCTCTCTCCCTGTCTCACGTTGTAGTTGTAACCAAATAATAAAGAATCTTCTCTTCTAGTGGAAGAAAACAAACACATCTTGCAGTATAAACTTTATTAAGGTTAGGTCACTAGCATGCTCCACATCTTTAAGAGGACCATTTGCTTAGAAATACACATTTCCAGGAAGAGAAAAGTAGTTTAAGTAAATTCATAAATCCAATTCAGCTTAACCATTTACTAAATGCCTACTCTGTGTAGAGCATCATATTATATACTGAGGTTACAAAGACGATAGAATGAAAACAAATCTAGCTTCAGAGCGATTGTATTCTATGAAGTAAAGCATATGCTTTTCACTCCATTCTCTACCTTAACATTGGTATTATTTAATTGATTAATAAGCAATTATTTAGCACTTACCATGTTCCAGGCAGTAATTGCTGAGGATACAAATTTAATGAATGAAAAAAAAATCCATGCCATACAGGAGCTTACAGTTTACCCTTGAAAGTGCTGAGCCATCAATTTCCTCATCTGTAAAATGATTTGGTTGAACTAAATGGACTCTAATGTTCCTTCCAGGCCTAAATTTATGATCTTATGATCCTGTGTCTAGGGATGTTACTCATTCAGTGCAAAACCATATGTGCATATAATTCTTTTTTTCCTCTTAAAATTTTTATAGATGTCTTTCCCAGGTAGTTCTTTTCCAGATGTATGGTCTCCACCACACTCCCCTCTGATGCCAAATTCATCCATCTAGTGAGCCTGCCCTGGTAACAAAGGAAACAGTTAAACACAATGACAATGAATACTGCATTCCACATGCATTTCCTTACTTCCTCCCTTCTCCTCCAAGGAAAGGGGGTAGGAATATTTCCTTATGGGAGTATCTAGGTGGTACAGTGAATGGAGTACATAGTTCTGAAGTCAGGAAGACTCATCCTTCTGAGTTTGAATCCACCTTCAGACAGTTACTAGCTGTGTACCCCTGGGCAAGTTGCTTAACCCTATTTGCTTCAGTTTCCTTGTCTGTAAAATGGACTGGAGAAGGAAATGGAAAAACACTAAAGTATCTTTGCCAAGAAAACCCCAGATAGGGTCAGAATGAGTTGGACAAGACTGAACAAAAACAACAATTTCCTTATCTCTCCCTGGTGATTAAGATTGATCATTACATTTACAAAACATTTTTGGCTTTGTTTTAGTGCCCTTTTGGTTTACATTGCTGTGATTATTTTGTTTATTATTTTCCTGGTTCTGCTGACTTCATTCTGAATCAGTTCAAAGATGTTTTTCCATGTTTTTCTAGATTCCTCATATTCATAATATTTTTATGGGGCTATACTGTTCCATCATAGTCACATATTTCCTAGTCAATCAATACCACTTAATTTTCAGTTTCTTGTTACTACAAAAGTCCACCTTGAATAGTTTTATATTTGTGGGACATTTCTTCCTCTGACTTCCTTGAGATATCTGCCTAGTAGTGGGATCTCTGAGTCACAGAATATAAATGATTTAATGACTATTCACACATAATTTCAAATTGTTTCCTAGAATAGAAGAGAGCAACATACAGTTCCACCAGGAGTCTATTAGTATGACAGTTTCCATCATTTGATAGCATTTTGAAGATAGTTGCTGGCCACCATGGCTTACTTCCCTCAGTTTCTCCTACAGTGTTTCATATCAATACAGGGCAATGGGACATTGTCATTCAATACTGTCACTTTCATTTCAACTGAAAACACTCAGAACTTAAAATATGATTTATCTTGGAACCCCAGCTCACCTTTTCCATTTTGCTGGTGATGAGATAAAAATTTATGTTCTTTTGATTTGTATTTCTCATCTTACTAATAGATGTATATTTTCTGAATTTATTCTTCTCTTACTTACAGAATTGGAATGTTAATGCCACTATTAACATACAAAGCATGAGTTGCTAGAAAAGCTTGGAAAAAGGAAAATAAAATCGAGTTAAAAATGCTGGAATGGAAGGTTCTAATGCAGTTTGAATATGTTCATTTGTATGAGTAACTGCTGAATGAAGAGGCATAATTAGAAGTAAGTGTTGGGAGTGTTAACAAAATCAATGTCTGAGTCCCTTGTGTCTCCCAGGTCCTTTTAAAAAGCTCAGTCAGATCCTACAATCACTAGGGAACAGTTTGTACAAAATCAAGTACCTGGGGTGTCCTGACAGTGCCACATAAAACTTCACACATTCTGTGGAAGGTGGAGTAATGACTACCACCTACCATGGCAGCTTGCTTTAGGAAAGGGAGGAACTGCCTGTAACTCGAATTTTTATAGAAGCAAACAATGATTTGCTGCTATTATGGCTAAATATCGGTTGTCAACTTGGGTTCCGTAGCATCAATAGGCTTGGAATGGTTTTTACTGCCTGTCAGTGTGGGGTCAGTTTCCGATGATGAATGAGAAGCTAGTTTTGCCCTCTAAGGGAATGCAATAACACCAGCATAACCTTGATGCCTCTACTGTCTTCTTTTCCATTCTGGGATTTCAGTATGTGAAGGGTTTATTTTGGGATGTCATTCAATACAGCTAGTGATCCTTTAAATGAAATAGATTAAGTGGCTGATGGCTTTTCAATGCTGTCAGTTACGTTTCAGGTTTAGTCACCTGAAAGCACTCACAATTTAAAATATGATTTATTTTGGAACCCTAGCTCATCTCCCTCTATTATTTCTTGAGAAATGTTTCATTTTTGATAATGCTATGGTCTTTTCTATCTTCTTCTATTGATAGCATCTCCTGTTTGAAAATATGGAATAAATATCTCAATTCTCTTACCTGGGGACTAGAAAATGGGATGAAATGTCTTTGTAGAATAGCCCTCCAATGGTTTAAGTTAGAAGGGGAGAACTTGGCTTCCATCATGACAGGGAGAGTTCCATTTGAATTTTGATAGTGTTTTTTTTCCACTTCTTCTGTGGCACAGAAACTCATTAGCAAGTATAATTAGGCAAACTTGGAAGTCACCAAATGACATCCTCCCTATCCCTCCCACCATGGCCTAATGTCAGGTGAGCTTCTCCCCTGCCTTCCTTCTCTCTGGGTGTTAACTCTCTGAATAACAGCCTAGTGAAATTCTGAGATTTCTTCTTGCTACTCCCTGCCCAGTTGAGTTGAGAGCATACATGGTACTATTTGTTTTTAGTATTGAAATTTCTAGCAATAGTTCTGGGCATAGAAAACCCAGAATAGCAGCTGTTTAGGACTTCCGATGAAGTTCCTCTTCTGCTATCTCATTCGTTGTGATTCCCATTCGTGGGGATCTTTCCACAAATTGTGAAAGCTAATATGCTCAGAAAGTCAGAACCAACAACATACAATTTCATCAAAGTCACATTGTTGAAGTAGAGAGGACACTGGGCATGGGACGGAGGGCAGTGCCTGAAGTACTATCATTTACTGATGGCACAGTGGATAGAGCATGGGGCTTGGAATGTGGAAGATTCATCTTTATGAGTTCAAATATGATCTTAGACACTTACTGGCTATGTGACCTTGGGCAAGTCAATTAGCCCTGTTTACTTCAGTTTTCTCATCTGGAGAAAGAAATGGCAAACCACTCCAGTATCTTTGTCAAGAAAGACTGGGACATGGGCTGAACAGCAACACTATCATTTACTAAAGTAATTGTGGACACGTCTCTAGTCCAGAGGAGGGGAACCTGTGGCCTTGAGGCCACATGTAGCCCTCTAGGTCCTCAAGTGCAGCCCTTTGAATCCAAATGATTCAGTCAAAGGGCCACACTTAAGGACTTAGAGGACCATGTGTGACCTTGAGGCCACCCCTGCTCCTAGGCCATATTTTCCTCATCTGGCAGATGAAGAGGTTAGACTAGATGATCCCCAAGTTTACTTCCAACACTAAAGCTATAATGCTATGGTAGATAAAAGGTATTAAAAAAAACCCTCAGAGTTATCTTTTCTTGCTTTTATCTTTTTATGTAAAAACAGCAGCTCATCCATAGTAACCAGATGTATTAAGTTTACTGTATGTAAGGGCAGTCACAGACTTAGTGATTTGTGCTAAATGGCTAAATGCTAAAAATCATGTTTTTCTTCTCTTTAATACCATTAGGGTTTTGAATTTTCTTTAAAAGGGTTTACTTAATGAGAGAGAGGCAAATAATAGACTTAGAAAATAGATCTGACCCTACTTTGTGAATATGTACTAGTGTTAAGTGCAGCTATGTACCACAGTTGATAGAAGGCTGGGCCTGGGGTCAGGAAGACCTGAGTTCAAATCCAGCCTCAGACGCTTACTAGCTGTGTGACCCTGGTCAAGTCACTTAATCTCTGTTCCTCCAACCACTTTGCCTCAGTTTCCTCATTTGTTAAATGAGGATAATAATAGCATCTACCTCCTAGAGTTGCTGTGAGGAGCAAATGAGATCATATTTGTAAAGCACTTATCACAGTATAATATGTATTTAATAAGTACTTTACACCCTTGATGAATCATAATTAACAACCATTTTTGGTGGTAGGGTCTAGACCTGTGATTTCATTGATGTAGGGTACTCTCTGGTGAGGAACTCCCTCTATCAATGAAGATTGACACATATTTTGCAACATACAGTTTTAAGAGGTTGCTTAAGGGGTATTGAGGTTTATTGATATGTCCTTGGTCAACCAGAAGTAGGACTCGATCCCAGGTCTTTCTGACGCTGAGGCTGGGTGGCTATCCATAACTCTCCTGCCTTTCACTAATGATATGAAAATTCTTTCTTGGACAATGGCATCTCAACATTTCTATGCCTTATAAAAATAGTATGGATAAAGTCAGAGGAAATTGTGATTGAAAGATGTTTGAAGAGATATAGAATAAGAAAGAGAAGTCCAAGATGGAAACTGAAGGATAACCCTTTTTAAAATCATGGAGAAATTAGGAGAATGTGATATTCAGAATGTGAAAGGGAAGCATTGGTAAGTAAAATTAAATCCCAGTGCACTGGGGATCCAGTTCAAGGGAGTAAAGAAAGTTGAACCAATACTTAACAATTAATCATTCCATCAACAAGCAATTATTAAGTGCCTACTGTGTGTCAGGAACTATGTAACACATGTTAAGGAATGAAAGGAGAAAGAAATTTAGTAATTGAGAAAGATGTACTTGTTTTTCTGTTTTAGTTTAGAGTGTGCAGATCATCAGACATCAATATCATTAAGCTTGATTATGTAACAGGAAAAATTCTAAAGCTAATAATTAAAATAATATTAAAATACTTAGAAAAATGTAGATATTAAGAACATTCCTTCAAATGAAGGACATACCAAAATTTCCTGTAGAAATGGAAGTGTAAATAAAATGACAGTCCTTCATTCACTTGGATGATTCCAAAAATAATTGAATCAGTGCCAAGTTAAATGTGCTGGAGAATTCCAGTTAGCTGTTCAGTGGAATTCTCCATGAACCAAATCTGTCTTAGACTCTGACCAAGCAGCAAAAGGACCTTCTCTCAGGATAAGGTGGTCCTATAGACAGGTATCTAAAGAGGTTGCTAAACTAAGAATTGCTTTGTTTGTTTGCTTTTAACTTTTGGTTGAACAATCTTTCAATGAATCATGAGTCTGCTTTCCTGCTGTGCTGAAGAGTTCTCCAAAATGCAAAATACAAAATGGAGGGCCTTAGAAGGACAATGTAGCCAGCCAAATATGATATTTGGGTTTTACAAAAGTTAACTTGGAGAGGCTAGGAAGCATTAACGACATTAGAGGAAAGCATAAATAGAACCATCGTTTGCAAAGTGGAACATGGATTGATATAATGAAACACAGCGATGATTTAAAATGGCGGAGGATGTTAAGCATGGAGAATGCAATAAAATTTTGAGTGAATTGGTTGACTAGACTAAGAGCACATGTAAATAAGTGGTCTATGGAACTCAATATATAGAAATGTAAGGTAATGATCCTAGAAACTAAATTCAAAAGAAATGTGTTTTCAGTAGCCATATGTTACAAAACATTTAAGAACAAAAAGATCTCTGGATATTGGTGGAAAAACACATAAAAGTTTCAGCATAAGATTTTATGGTAATAAAAGACCCAACCACTTCTAAGAGGCATCTCATTTAAGCAGAAGAAATTATTAAAGCATTTTAAAAGCTGACATTGGGGTTACATGTAGACTACCATGTCTAGTTCCTCTTTGTTTTGAAAGAGGAAAGATATAGCAATCCCGAGAAAAACTTGCAGAGAGGCAGGCAGTCGGAGAGAACTACCAGAATGATAGAAAAGCTCAAGGATCTTTGGGAAAAAAGGTATGGTATCTTCCAAAGCACCTTGGATTTGAAATCAGAAGACTTGGGAAAGAATATTTTATCTCCTGATTACTTACTACCTGTATGACCTTCAGCAAGTCTTTAATCACTCTGAGATTCAGTTTTCCCATCTGTAAAAATGAGGAAACTGGCACTTAATAGCTTTGAAGATTCCTTTCCACTCTGAATCTAGGATCATGTTTTTTTGCTTTTTGGAGGGCAATTGGGCTTAAGTGACTTGTCCAAGGTCACACGGCTAGTAAGTATTAAGTGTCTGAGGCCGGATTTGAACTCAGGTCCTCCTGACTCCAGAGCTGGTGCTCTATTCACTGTATCACCTAGCTGCCCCTGATCACATTATTTTTTAAAGCAGAAAGGATTCTATGTATTTGAAAGACTAAAAGAGAAAAAAAATGTAGCTTTTATATTGACTTCCCCTCAACAATACTGTTTCCTGTATATCTATAGCTTTCTTTCTAGAATGCAAACTTAGCACTATAAATGAGGTTTAACCATTCGAAAGGAGAGTATGACGATGTTCCTGTTGCCTTGGATGATGACACAGAAACCTCAGTCTATTAGCTAAGTGGCATAGTGTATAGAGCACTGGGACTGGAGTGAGGAAGGCCTGAGTTCAAATGCAGTTTCAGACACTTAATAGTTTTGTGTTCCTGGATAAGTCACTTAAATTCTGACTGCACGAGTTTCCTCCATTGTAAAATGGGGATAAGGATGACGCTTAACTGCCAGGATTGTTGTGAGGATTAAATATTGGTAAAGTGCTTGGCATAATCTGTAGCACATAGTAGGTACTCAATAATTGTTTATTTTCTTCCTCAGTGGATCCTTTTTACACTCTTTTTTTTTACACCCTTTTGTGTGCTCTCATTTAGTGGTTCGTCATAAGTGTATGTGGACTAAGTTGTAATTGGTGAAATGAGATGATAATAATAATCATTCCTATTTACATGAAACTTCAGGATTTGCAAAGTGGCAGCCTTATGAGGTAGATGGTGCATATACTGTTATCTCCATTTTCAGATGAGAAAACAGGCTCAAGAGTGGTGAAGTCACTGACTTATGTTCCTGCAGCTTGAAAGGGAAGGGGCTGGAGCTTGAACCCAGGTATCATGATCTGGACAAGGCCACTGCTTTTCTTGTCTCTCTAGATTCTGTGCCCACATTCTGGATGGCCCCTGCCATAGTCACAATACCAAGTCAAATGTTTCTCATTTTTCTTTTCCTTTCTATTTGTCTTTTCTTTTTTTCCTTTTCCTCCACCTCATCCTTCTAACCCAGCTCAACTCCCACTCAGTATCATTCATAAGAAAGATCCCAGGCTTAAAACTGTAAGGGAATTTAGTGGTCATTTAGACCAAGTCACTAATTTGACAGGTATGATGGCAAATTGGCTGATGGAACCCACTCCTGTAGAGGGTGCTTTGCCTGCTGCCAGCCCACTGAGGCTGGGGAACCTGCTTCTAGAGAGGCATGATGATCAGCAGTGGGAAGGCCCTCATCCCAGATTCAGAGAATGCATAGATTTCATGATTTCCCATGACTCACCATGGGAAGAAGAACCTTTTCCTTGGCTGCTGAGCCAGAACTGAAAATACATTCCAAAGACATTCATTTTTCTGAGGCTTTTCCTCTTTCTTGCCCAGGTGTGTTTGAGTGATGACGCAAGGATTGCTTTGGTGGGGAGAGAGGCCTCAACCACTCATCTCCTTGCTGAAGGCCATGAGCTCGTGACCCTGCTGCTGTTATTGTCTCTTTTGGGTCTGACTTTTGGTGAAGGAGTTCTCAAGATAGTTAACAACCTGGTCAGTATAGAGAGTGCCAGAAATCCTGGGATTTGCCAGAGTCTGTGTGTGGGTGAGAAAGAAGCTACGACTATGGTCAGTACTGACCTGCTTGAACCGGCTCTAGTGAAGAAATGACAAAGACCCATTCATCAGTTATGCCACATTTGGAAGTGAACTTAGTGGGAAAACACTTCGTAGAAACAGCTTTGAATCTGAGCCAGCAGAGTGTGGCACCTGGTCCACAGCAGAATTCTTTGTGACTTTTGTTCTTGCTATATCTGCACAGTAAACATTCCTTTGCAGAAGCTAATTGATATCAATTGGTCAAATGATACTTAGGGTGCTAATCGCTCCTGACTTGTACTGGGGAGAACACCAAAATAGGGGGCTGAGTCAGCAGAGTTGGAGAAAGATATTCCTAACCCCTTAGAATTCTGAGGAAGAGACGTAGCCTTACTTTGGGAGCCCTCCATATGACCATGAGTTGGATGTAGACACCTAACGTGTATAAAGGCTACACAGAGGCCCAGTGAATTGTCTGGTGTCTCACAATTAGTAAATGTCAGAACCAGGATCTTCTTGCTCTAATTTCAGCCATAGGTAACCTGCAAGTCTCCTGATGAAGATGATCTTCAAGGCCCACCATCTTGCATCTAAAGCAACTGGAATGAGCAGATAGCACCACAGAGGTGAGGTTGGATCTTTATGCTACAGTATGGTTGCTGAATGAGGGGGAGTCCTCCCTTCACAGAAGTCTTGAATATGAGTGCCTGTCTTTTTGGGGGGAGTTTTTGTGATTGCCTGGGTTTTTCCTTTGTGGAAAACCCATCTCCCCAATAGATAGCAAACCTCTTGCTGGTAGAGACTATTTTATTCTTTGTATCTGAATAGCCAGCATGCATGGTACATAGTAGGTGTTGATTAATTATTGCTTAAAATTAATTAATTGATTAATCATGGATTAAAATTTGAAATGCAGGGAGCTGGTCCTATCTATCTGTGTTCTGGGAGGGCAAGAATCTCAGGCTGGTGATCTGCTTTGTCTCTTGCATTGTGGACAATGTGTGTAGGCCTGGGATCTCTTCCAGCCTTTCCCAGTCACAGTGGCAACCAGTCTAAGATTAAATCTGGCCCCAGGCTCTAATGATTCAGCATGCCTTATGCTTTCCTTTTCCTTACCATCAGGAATGGTAGTAAGGCCAGTCTTGACAGACCCCAGGCATTAAAGTGAAAATTGCCCTTTGAATAAATCCCCCAATAAGGCCTTATTTTCTTGTGATTACATCTCAGTTAATTGAGGTTCTGGTTAGCTGGGATCTGGTTCACTAAGGTTTTATCATATACCAGTTCACGTTCACTCAATTTATTTTGAGCTAAAAATAACATTTCCATTCAAATAATTAAATAAAATCACAAGCCTCACATTTTGTATATTTCCAAGTATGAAGGATCACTCAATCTGCCTCACAAATAATCCCTGAATTTGAAATTTAGGTTTATTTTCTGAGAATTTGACCACCAGATTAAACATGAAAGCTGTAGGAAAAAAAATAAACAAACACCATTATCCCAAGTCCCCAAATTATCTAAACCTTTGGAACACAACCTATTCATAATCTGAGGATTACTTTTATACAATAACTGAAACAAAAATTAATTGGGTCTGTAGTGAATAAGGATCATAGCTTTAGAATTGGGGAGGGTTCTTAAAAGTTATGTCATATGAACCTATCATTTCATATTTCACTAGATAAGGGGTGGGTAACCTGTGGCCTTGAAGGCCCAAGGTCTTCAAGTGTGATCCTCTGACTGAATCCAAAGTTGTTCACAGAACAATTCCCCTTAACAAAAGGATTCATTCCATAAAAATTGGACTCAGTCTAAAGGTTGTACCCAATGACCTAGAAGGCCTCACATGGCCTTAAAGCTGCAGGTTCTCTACCCCTGCAGTAGACCAATCTAAGTTACAGTAGAATGCGGTAGAGTGGGGACATGGACTAAGGTCTTTTTTTTTTTTTTAATGCTTTATTAACTTCTGATTTACATTATTTGTTTCTGCCAGATTTTGAGTTACAAATTTTCTCCCCATTTTTCCCCCACCCATCCCCCCAAAACAGCAGTCCCACAGGATAGCTCCACCTCCAATCTGCTCTCTCCCATATTTTCTCCCATACCCATTTCGACTTTTCCAGTGGATCTCTATGCCTCAGTGCCTGTATATCTTATTTCTTAATTACATGTTAGATGGAATTAATAATAGTATATATGTATATATACACACCCACATATATATACATACATATACACACACACATATATACATACACACACACACACACACACACACATATATATATATATATATATATATTTGAATATTTGATTTTAAAACTTTCAATTCCAGATTCATTCCCTTCCCCCCTGCCACCCACCCCCACTGGGAAGACAAGCAGTTCAGTATAGGTTGTACATGTGCGGCTAATGCAAAACAATAACATAGTAGATATATTGTAAAAGACTGACTATATTTCCCTCCCTCCTATCCCACCTCCCACTTGTTCTATTCTCTACTTTGATCCTGTCCCTTTTCAAAAGTGGGTGCTTCCAACTTCCCTCCCCAGCCTGCCCTCCCTTCCATCATCTCTCCTCTCATCCCCTCCCCTCCCATTGTCCTGGAGGGTGAGATCCCCTATTTAGTGTGTATTTCACTCCCTCCTCAAGCCAGATTCAATGGGAATAAGGTTGACCCATTCCCTTTTGCCTTCCTATTCTTCCCCTCCATTGTAACCATTTTCCTTTGCCTCTTCTATGTGAGACAGTTTACCCCATTCTGTCTCTCCCCATCTCCTCCCATTATATTCCTCTCTCACCTCTTAATTTCACCTTTTAAGTATCATCCCTTCCTGTTAAATTGGTCCTGTGCCCTCTATCTATGTATACCTGTAAACATATATACACACACTCACGTATGTATTCATATGCCCATGTATCCTCATATGTAGACATATATATATATTTCCAATCCCTTCAACTACTGAGAAAAGTTTCATACATTACAATTATTGCTTTTCCATGTAGGAATGTTAATAGTTCAACTTTGATAAGTTCCTTATGATTTCTTTTCCCTGTTTACCTTCTCATGCTTCTCTTGCTTCTTGTATCTGAATGTCAAATTTTCTATTCAACTCTGATTTTTTCAGCAAGAATGCTTGAAAGTCCTCTATTCCACTGAATGACCATATTTACCCCTGAAACATGATACTCAGTTTTGCTGGGTAGGTGACTCTTGGTCTTAATCCCAGCTCCCTTGATCTCCGGAATATCACATTCCAAGCCCTTTGACCTCCCTCAGTGTAGAAGCTGCCAGATCCTGGGTTATCCTGATTGTGTTTCCACAATATTCAAATTGTTTCTTCCTGGCTGCTTCTAATATTCTCTCCTTAATCTGGGAATTCCGGAACCTGGCTATAATATTCCTAGGAGTTTTCTTTTTGGGATCTTTTTCAGGAGGTGATCGGTGGATTCTGTCAACCTCTATTTTGCCCTCTGGTACTAAAACATCAGGGCAGTTTTCTTTGAGAACTTCCTGGAGGATGCTTTCTAGGTTCTTACTTTGGTCATGGCTTTCAGGTAGTCCAATAATTTTTAAGTTATCTCTCCTGGATCTATTTTCCAGGTCAGTGGTTTTTCCCATGAGATATTTCACATTGCCTTCTATTCTTTCATTTGTTTGGATCTGTTTAATAGCATCTTGATTTCTCATAAAATCATTAGCTTCCATTTGCTCCAATCTAATTCTGAAGCAATGATTCTCCTCAGTGAGCTTTTGAGATTCTTTTTCCATCTGGCAAATTCGACTTTTTAAGGCATTTTTCTCCTCATTGCCTTTTTGAGCCTCCTTTGCTATTTGAGTCAGTCTGTTTTTTAAGGTATTATTTTCTTCAGTCAGGCTGTTGACTCTCATTTCATAATTTTCTTGTATTGTTCTCATTTCTCTTCCCAATTTTTCCTCCACTTCCCTTATCTGCTTCTTAAGGGCTTCTATGGCCTGTAACCAGCGCATATTTTCCTTTGAAGCTTTTGGTGCAGGAGTTTTGACTTCACTGTTTTCCTCCTGCTCCATGCCTTGCTCCTTCTTGTCCCCAAAATAGGAGTCTAATGTTGGAATCTTCTGTCTGCTTTGTTTCCTTTGCCTGGTCACGTCGCCCCTCAGTCACTTGACCCCTGGCATTTTTGCCACAGTAGGACTCTGCCACCAGACAGGGGAGTTTTCATCCCAAATGCTGAGGTTTTCTCAGTTGCTGGAGGTATTAGATGGGCGCCCTCTCTGAGGTTTCCACACACTCTGGCAAGCTGGACACACACCCCAGGACCTCCACCCTAGACTGCAATCCAGATCCAAGCAGGTTAAAGCAAGAGCCATTACCCCTTAGACTGGTGCTTGGTCCCCCTACATTCTGCAGGCCAGGAGCTGAAGCCACCACGTGGGGCTGGCTGGCTGTGCTGGGGTCTCAGCGGTTTCTCACCCCGGGGGTAAAAGCCATGCACTCCCACTTACTGGGTCCCAAATCCAGACTGCACTGGCCTCTCACCTTGTTCTTCGCATCTATGTGTTGATAAATCTGGAAATGGCCACAGCTGCTGCTGAGCTGGAGTCCCTCTGGCAGGCGGCTGTTCAGGCCTGCCCTGGATCTAAAGCCTGGACGTGGGGCTGGGCTCGGCTCCCAGAGCACTGCCTGGATTTCTGCTGGACTTCCGGGCTGTCCTCAGTGGGAGGTTAGCTTCTCTGTTTCATTTTGTGGGTTCTGCAGCTCCAAAGTTTGTTTAGAGTCCCCTTTTTACATGGATTAGGGAAGGTGGAAGCCGGAGTCAAGGGAAGGTCGTGCTTCTACTCCGCCATCTTGGCTCCACCCCACCGACTGAGGTCTTTTGACTCCAAGTTCAGTAAACCTTCATCTATAGCTCTACTCGAAGCAGCTCCTTTTTTGTCAGAGGTCTGACTACATCCAAACACTCTCATTTTCAAGAAGCAAAGCTCTTTATTTATAATCCTATTAATATTGTCTTGAAACAAAATATGGTCATAGGATCTTGGAAAAAGAGTGAGAAGGACCTCAGGGACTCCTAGTCCAGCCACTATTTTGCAGAAGAGGAAACTGAGTCTTGGGAAGACTAATTGATCTATGAAATGTCAAACAGAAACATCAAAGGCAGGATTTGAACCCCTGTTACTTGACTTTAGAACCAAGACTTTTCCTGCCATATAATGCTCCCTGTGGCTTTAAGATATAGAAATCCTGAATTCAGATCCTGCCTTTGGAACACACAAACCGCCCTGGTAAACTATTATGCATATGTTACATGATAGATGGGGTGTTTCCTTGTTTATACTGATGAAATTGTAAATCTGGACCAAGAAACAGTACATTCACTCAATAGATCTAAGAAGTATTTTCTGAAAAGATTCTCAGATTGTCATAAGAAACAAACTAGTCAAAAGAAACTGGGCTTTAGGTCTCCATAAGGAAAAGAATGATATAAATGTCTGGGAACTCAATTTATTTCTTCTGATGATATTCTAGAAGTTAATTCTGACCTTCAGAAGTCATCCTCGGAAGCTTTTGGTTTTATTTGTCAGTAGAGATCTCTAACCATTTGTGAGTCCTTAATAAAAACATAGGTCTATTAAAGTCGATATTGAATTATAGTCCCATGATGAGTGCATAGCTAGTCTAAGAAAATCGTACCCTCTGGAATAATAAAAATGGCTTATGTTTACATAGCACTTACCAATTACAAAGTGCTTTATATACCTGGTCTTATTTGATTCCCACAACCATCCTTTGAAGAAAGTAAGGCAAATATAATTGAAAAAGCATATGATTAAGAGGCAGCATGATATAAAGGATAGACTATTAGACCAGCATTTAGGAATACCTGGGTTCAAATCTTACCTCTGATACTTATAAGTTCTGTGACAATGGGGAAGTGACTTAACTTCTTTGAACCTCAATTTCCAATTTCTTTGAACCTCAATTTGTAAAAATGGGCTCAGTATGACCAATCTCAAAAGGTTATGAGATAGACTTTTTCTCTCCTATCATCTCCTTTCTTCTTTTCTCCTTCCCTCCATTTCCCTCCCTTTCCCTTTCCTCTGTCTTTTTTTCATTCTTGGTGACATCATCAGCTCTTATGGATTTAATTATCATCTTTATTCAGACAATCCACAGATCTAAATATTAAACTCTAGTTTCTCTGCCTAGTTCAATTGCCAATTGGACATCTCAAATGCAACATTTCCAAAACAGAACTAAACTTTTCACCCAAATCTACCCCTCTTCCAGATTCCTCATTTCTGATGAATATACCACCATTCTTCTACTTTTTAGGTTAACTACAGAGTTATGCTTGACTCCTTACTATCCCTCGCACCACACGTAGAATCTGTTGTCAAAGCTTGCTTTTTCACCCTCTAGACCATCTCTAGCCATCATCTTAGTTCAGTCTCTCAGTACTTTTCTCAGCCTCCTCATCAGTTTCTTTAGTAACACATCTCCCCCCACCATAATCCACCCTCCACACAATTGTCTATGTGATTTCCTTTAAGTCAGATCTCACCATGTCAGTTCCTTCCTCAATAAACTCCATTGTCTCCCTATTGTCTTTAGGATAAAAAAGAAATTTTTCACTGTGGCTTTTAAAGTCCTTCACAACCTATCGCAAACCTGCCTTTCTAGTACTCCCTTTCCTCTATGCTTTAGTCCACTCAAAACATTTGTCTCTGTTCTGCACATATAACACTCCCACCTCCTGCCTCCTTGGTACTGAATTCTTATGCCTGCCATGAATTCCTTCTTCACCTCCACCTCCTAGACTAGTCTTTCTTTAAGATGAAGCTCAGACATCACCACCTACATGGAATCAATCTAGAGGTTATTTCTTGGCATGATCTGACCACACCCAGAGGATCTCTGGAGGGTTCATATACCAGGTACAAGTTTAAATACATACACACAAATACCAATCCCCAGAAAGAAAAAAAAAACAGATGAAGTCAATGTTTTCTAGTTTATTAAAAAAAACCCAAAAATCAAAAAACAAGAAAGACACTAGGCTAAATTACTAGCTAAGGAACTACTGTGAAAAATGAATCAAATTCCTGGAATTTATTTTTATACTTCCTTTAGGCAAAGAGAACTATAGTGAACAAATTTAAAAAAAATATTGCAGGAATTCATATAGAGAAGGAATACAAGCTAACATGGATTATGTTAATAGTGCTATTAGTCAGTATGATTTCTATCATTACCAGCCATTATTCTCAGAATTCTAAGTGGCAGACAAAATGTTCAGCCAGAATTTCTATCTTTTTTTTTTTTTTGTAGTCAGCCTGTAAAGTGCAGGTACTTGGTGTCTAAATTGTCACCTTTTGTCACAAACTCTTTCCCGTACTTGTTCAGGCTTAGTTGATATAAAATATTGTATTGAGAAGAAATAAAGGTGAAAGAAACACTGAGTTAAAGATCTATGGGAGATTTCTGAGTTTGTCCTGTAGAATTTCCAACAGTGGTCCTTGACTATAAAAAGGTAGAATGAAGCTAAGACTTTTCTTGGAAATACCTGTTTTCTTTTTCTTTGAAACCTACAGTGGAAGTCTGGCTTTTAATTCCCCCCAAAGGAACTTTTGTCAAGCTTCATTTGAAAGCAGGTTCATAGAAATGGCAGTGAGCCTCAGTCGGCCTTTGGGATCATGCAGGTGAGGATTTCCAGAGTTTAGTCTTTATGTCAGTCTGTATTCTGGTCTTCATATATGCTCACATGAGCAAAATGTTACATGGGAAACAGAGTTAAAGCCTTTAGTTCTCTCGTAAAGACTGAAGCCTGTATGTGAGGTGCTCTTGGTTCTGTCTGGATAAAGCAAGGGTTACCAACAGTGGTGAGTACTTAAAACTCATGGCTTTCAGCAACCTTCCCATACCCCCTCAAATAATGCTAATCACAATAATATCACTGATAAATGTAATACACATTTAGATAGCAGTTTAAGGCTTTTAAAGTTTAAAAAAAATTTTTTTAAGTGGGTAGCCACTTTACATAGGTTATCTCTTTTGTTCCCCTACGCATTATAAAACAAATTATGGCTTGTTATACATTTACACATGAGAAATAAAATAGATCAATTGATTTTTCATAAAGAAAAATTTTCCCCTAAGCTTGCATCTCCTGGGTCAATTCATAACCTTTGGTATAAAAGAAAAAAAAAGATGAAATAGAAAGGAGAGAGACAGAGAGAGAGAGACAGAGAGAGAGAGACAGAGAGAGAGAGACAGAGAGAGAGAGACAGAGAGAGAGAGACAGAGACAGAGAGACAGAGACAGAGACAGGGAGAGGGAAGGAGGAAGAAGGAGAGGCAGAAGGGAGTGAAAGGGAGAGGGAGAGGGGGAGAGAGAGAGAGAGAGAGAAAAATCATTTTCAGAAAGATGGAGTAACAGAAAAGGGAATCAGGAAAGGATTCCTTTAGAGTTCTTTCTCAATTTCTTATAATTGAAAAATGTTGAGTAGTCAATGAGATGAAGTGTGGCATGGTGGATAATAAGCTGACCTTGGAGTTGGGAAAACTTGGGTTTGAATTTTGCTTTTGTCACATATAGCCTGTGTGAACTTGAATACAATCATTTAATTTCTCTCAGTGCTCCAGACTAATTTCTTCTCCCCACCCCCATCTCCACCCTCAAAGTGCTTTAATGCCATGAATTTTTATGTAGATGGAAGTCATTCTTATTGTCTTCCTCCTTTGGTATTTCTCTTTGCTTTCCTTATGGAGCTACTTCTGGACATACATCATACATGAGCAATGTCAGTAAGACAAGGACCTGATCCTGCCTTCCCCAGACATAGTAGAAACCAGCTCGTGATTTCATATTGCTCAGTAGCCAATGCTTTGAGATGCCAGGAACTAAGGGACAAGACTTCTACCCTTGTGCCAGTATCTTTATCTTTCTATCCAGAGACCTGGGCTCTAAGGCTAACTTGCTGCCGATATTTAGTAAATCATTGAATGTTTCTCAGGTTCCTCACCTTTCAAGCAAGCTCATCTCTGAGGTTCCTCTCAGAAATAAAGTCAATAATCTCTAAGATTACTTATATGTCTGGAAAGAATGCAGGCTGAGGGGTTGGGGGGCCGTCATCCAGTCAGCCTAGACTCTGTCATGTGCTTGCTGGGTGATCTTAAGCAAATCCTTTATCTCTTCCTGCCTCAGTTTCCACATTTCTAAAAGAGAACGGTTAGACTGGATAACTTCTAACAGTCCTTTCAACTCTTTGTTTCTGTGATGAAGTTGGAATCAGCAGGGATAGGGTATACTTGGGAGAAAGATGATTTAGGAGCTAAAGGATCTGAGCTTGAAACCCAGTTTTGGAACCAAATTCCCAGATAAATTTGGGCAAATTGGGTCTTGGTTCCCCATTTGTTAAAAAAGGGGGGTTTATTAGAAGGCTGCCAAGGTCCTTTTCATCTCTAAATCTCTTGTCCTGTTTTTGTTACCTGGGTAAAGTGATTGGAAGGTACCATGTCTAAGGTCTCTGTCAGTTCAAATCTATGCCCCATCAGCAACTAATCATTTAGCACTCAATAAGTGCTCATTCTAAGCCACACACTGTACTAGGCACTGGAACACAAAGGCAAAAATGACAGTCCTTGTTCTCCATCAATGTAATGTGATTATTTTAAAAAGCAGGTTCTGGAGTCTGTAATAGGGCAGGACAGTACAGACTCCCTTTTCTATGATTGGAGTAGATGACAGCCTTGAGGTCTCATGAGAGCTTGAAGTGGCCATCAAATGATGATTAAGTTGGGGCGGCCAGGTGGTACAGTAAGAAAGAGTGCCAGCCCCGGCGTCTGGAGACCCAGGATTGGTTCCAGCCTCAGATACTTGGCACCCACACAAAATAACTGGCTGTGTAACCTTGAGCAAGTTACTTAAGCCCGATTGCTTAAAAAAAAAGATTATTAAGTTATGTTCAGTCACTTTAGTTGGAAATGAATTTTACCGTCTTTTAATTCTTTGAACTGCAACCAGGTGGTGCAGTGAATGGAGTACCAGGACTCATCTTCTTTAGTTCAGACCTGGCCTCAGACACTTACCAACTGTGTGACCCTGGGCAAGTCACTTGACCCTGTTTGCCTCAGTCTCTCATCTGTGAAATGAGTTGGAGAACAGATGATAAACATAGAAGGGCTGAGTTATAGGGTGCCTGACCCATCGGACAAGAAGTTTGGAGGGAGCCGATCCCCTATCACTGGGAAGGGAAAAGTAAGTCTAAGTATGGGTTCTTGATTCTTGTTTCCCTCCAGCAGGAATGGAGATACAGGGTCTGTGTTGGCCTAGGAGGGGGGAAAAAGGAGGGGAACTTAGCAGGAAGGGTAAGGTAGTGTTGGTGGTAGAAATGGGGGAGGGGGAGAATGAGGTAGACTAGCGTTATATCAATAGTTGTGGAGAAATAATAACTTAAGGATACCAAATTCTGGAAGGAACTAGATAAGCTAATCAAAACTAAACATTTCAGATGTGGCTAATCATTTCTCTAATGGAAGATCTTAAAAGCAAGTGAGTATTTTCTTGTTTACAGCTGATCTTGTTAAGAGAAGAATACTATTGTTACATCCATCATCAACCTCTAATCCATCAAACCTCTAACATATCTAAACTGTTACAGACTCAGGACCCAAGATATGCCTTTTAATTGTTCTTTTTGCTTTCTTGAGCAAAACCAATGACTCAGAGTCATCAGCATTAAATGGCAGAAATCACACTTAATAGTTCTGGCTGGAGTCTTTCGTTAATACCTCAAATTTATCAAAACTTGTAGGTTCTAATGCATGCTACAGTTGAAAAGCATGAATGCTACCAGAGAGCATAAGGCTTTTTACATTTTCTTAAAAATAATAAAATAAAAAGCGAGGGAATTTAAATGCCTGCTAATGAAGTGTTACATTTCTTAGTTTTCTGTAACTCATTTTAATTGGAAAAAAAATCCCTTAAAGTGTCCCATTTTCCTATTCTCAGAAGAGAAATAAGAATGATGTATAATGGAACAAGCAGAGAAGTGTCTTAAAAAGTGAAGGAATGAAAGGCAGCTGTGTATTTTATCCCTTGCCCCTTTTGTATGTGTGAGAAGAAGCACCCGGTTCAAATGTCCAAGGTTCATTTGTAACAGATTTTTTTTTTCAAACATTCTAAAATCTGTTCGGGGAAAGGTTTCAGTCAAATAATTTCAGGGCTTGATGGGAATGACAAATGAACATTTTAAGCCTACCTGACCCCTGGCAACACTGCTCTAAATTACCTCTTCTCCAAACAGAGCCCCTATATATCTCTTTCTCTTTTGAAATGCCGATTAAAACAGCAAGGGACTGATGAAAAATATGTCACATTGACACAAGGATAAAACAATAATGGAAATATGTGAAATCATAGCAAGGCTCAGAGTCCAGGGACCCAGCTAGGATTGGAAGAATAAAGTTTCATGAGGCTCAATGCCATATACAGAGAAGGTCAATTGCCTGATAACTGTGAGAGGAGGCAGGATTGTCTAAAGCTGGGAATGGACTGAGACCACCTCATTTCTCATCACAGTTCTCCTTCTGACTCCATATTAATACATCAGTACATTAGTACTCTGTGAGTGAAGAGTGGCATCAGCAGTGCCATTTGTAGTCAAAAACTTTGCTACCAGAGGTAAAACTAATATCAGAGACATAAATGGGTTTTGATATCTCCTGAAAGACAAAGAGAGAAGCAGAAGAGAAAAAGAGAAATGAAGGATAGAAATAATAGGAGAAAAGGAAGATTAAAAGAGAAGGGACAGGAAATAAGAAGAGGAAAGCTAGAGGGAGTAAGAGGTGGCTGGCCACCTGAGACAAACTTTTTCCAAGTGAATTGGACTTTCTCTTTCCATCCCACCAGTTACACATTGTTGTGTTACATTACCCAACATAGTAGACTTTCTGCATGCCATTGGCACAACAGTTTTGGCAAGGTAATTGGAGTTTTGAAATTTTGAGGACCTTAATAGTACGTAATATGTGCTGTATTTAAAACAATGGAATTGAATAGAATATATGCTCTTTGAGAGCTGAGTATGTATCATTTTAATAAACTTTGTATCCCTAGCTCTTTGTCCATTAAATTAAACATTAACGAATGTTTGTTGAATACTTTATACTTCAATGATTCAATGGTTTCACTGATAGAGCCTTCCATAATACCTTGTGGAATATTCCATGTAGTTGTGCAGACCTTCACATATTCATGTCTTTTTGTCCTGTGAGACTCTTGCTTACCACCCTGCCCCCTTTCTGACATTATCTATGTGATTGGGCAAGTCATTTAAAATTTCTGGACCTCAATTTTTCTTAAGTATCAAATGAGGGATTGGAGTAGATAACCTCTGAGATACCTTTACACATTAGATCCATTATCCTATTCTAACCCAGGTTTCAAATGACTCTCTTATACCAACTGTTATTGTATTTTTAAAAGTCAAATAAAATGTTGAGAAATATAGTTTGTGTTTGCAGTTTTGAAGTAACAGTTGAATATTGTCTTACTATAAAGTGCTTCTTCCTGTGCAGTCAGGGATAGAGTACATATTTTATAAACTTTTGTTCAATGAGTATATGTGACAAAAGCTGTAGAGGAAAACTATTAAAAATGAAAGTTTGGGGGCAGAGTCAAGATGGCAGAGTAGAAATAGGACTTCCACATATGGCTCTGGCTCCCACCTCCTCCAATTCATGTGAAAAATGACTCTAGACAAACTTTGGAGCTACCGAACCCACAAAATGACAGAAGCTAACTTCCTGCTGAGGACAGCCTGGCAGGCTGGCTGGAAATGGCCAGCACAACCCTCTGGGAGCAGAGCCCAGACCCACCTGAGCTGGAGGTTTTAGCCTCAGGGTGGCCACAACCAGCCTCGGGCTGGAGGGACTTCAGATCACCAGCAGCTGTGGCAGTTTCAAGAATTGTCAACCCATAGATGCTAAGGGCAAAGTGAGAGGACAGTGCAGTGTGGACTTTGTGACCTGGGAATTCAGGAGTGTGATCCAGCCTTTGCCCAGAGGGCAAGAAGCAGCTGATGCTTGACAGCCATGCAGCTGCCACCTCATGGCTGCTTCAATACTCCTAGTCTGCAGATTGCAGGGGGACCAAGCAACCATTCTGAGGGGTAATCACAAATTAAATTAAAAATTGCTTTAACCTGCTTGTATCTGGATTGCAGTCTAAGGTGGAGGTCCTGGGGTGTGTGAACAGTTTGTCAGAGAATGTGGAGGCGTCATAGAGGGCACCCATCTAATAGCTCCAGCAGCTTCAAAACCCCCAGCATTTGGGATAAAGCTCTTGTTTCTACTGTGGGAAAAGGCTCAAAAGTGAAGTAATTGAATGGCAACATGAGCAAGCAAAAGAAGCAAAGCAAACAGAGCAATCCAACTTTACACTTCTACTTTCAGGACAAAAAGGATCAAAGCATGGCACAGAAGGAAGATAGTGGAGTCTGATCTCCTGCACCAAAAACTTCCAAGAAAAATATGAGCTGGTTATAGGCCATGGAGGAGCTTAAAAGGGATTTTGAAAATCAAATAAGAGAAGTGGAGGAAAAATTTGGAAGATAAATGAGAACAATGTAAGAAAATTAAGAAATGAGAGTCAACAACCTGACTGAAGAATATAACACCTTAAAATATAGACTAACTCAAATGGCAAAAGATGCCTAAAAAAGGCAATGAGGAGAAGAATGCCTTATAAAGCCGAATTTGCCAGATGGAAAAAGAATCTCAAAAGCTCACTGAAGAGAATCATTCCTTCAGAATTAGATTGGAGCAAATGGAAACTAGTGACTTTATCAAGATATATATATATAGTATCAAGATACTATTAAATAAATCCAAACAAGTGAAAAAATAGAAGGCAATGTGAAATATCTCATTGGGAAAACCACTGACCTGGAAAATAGATCCAGGAGAGATGATTTAAAAATTATTGGACTACCTGAAAACCATGATAAAAAAAAAAGAACCTAGAAATCATCCTTCAAGAAATTCTCAAGGAAAATTGCCCTGATGTTTTAGAATCAGAGGGCAAAATAGAAGTTGAAAGAATCCACCAATCATCTCCTGAAAAAGATCCCAAAAAGAAAACTCCTAGAAATATTATAGCCAGGTTTCAGACTTCCCAGATCAAGCAGAAAATATTACAAGCAGTCAGGAAAAAACAATTTGAAAATTGTGGAAACACAATCAGGATAACTCAGGACCTGGCAGCTTCTACACTGAAAGATCAAAGGGCTTGGAATATGATATTCCAGAGGTCAAAGCATCTGGGATTAAAACCTACCCAGCAAAATTGATCATGATCCATGGGAAAATATGGTCATTCAGTGAAATAGAGGACTTTCAAGCGTTCTTTTTATTTTTAGCTTTTTGGAGGGCAGTTGGGGTTAAGTAACTTGACCAAGGTTATACAGCTAGTTTTTTTGTGTGGGTGTTAAGTGTCTAAGGCTGGAATCGAACTCTGGTCCTCCTGACTCCGGGCAGGTGCTTTTACTCACTGCACCACCTAGCTGCCCCCTGTATCAGCAAGCACCCCAGTGTCCCCAGGGTGGCTGACAACACAGGTTCTTAGATCTTATTTGTTAAAGGAAAGCAACTCAAAATGGGTTACTAAGCTTACTTTAATCAGTGAAATATGTATTGTTTACCTAGTTCAGGGGAAAAAGGCCAGCACCTCAAACTTCAGAGTATACAGACAGAATTATCAAGACAGAGAAACAGATCAGGTAGACAGGTTTCCAAACTGTCCAACCATTACATCCATACCAAATCAATATCTGGGTTGTTCAAAGCCAGGGGGCTCTCAACAATGGCTTCCCAGATTCTCATCTGATCAAATCACAGAACACTTCTCAAAGTGAGCCCCAAAACAAAGCCTCAAATCAGGGTTTTTATAGCCTGCTCCTGGCTCAGAGAATGTAACAACCTTCTGGACCCACTGGCCAATCAAAAAGTATTTACTGAAAAACAAGCCTCCCACCCCAGGCTCCGGGTGCACTTTAGCCTAGCAGCAGGGAAGATCTTAAAAATTTACATTCCCATTACATTCGGCCGCAAAATCTTTCATGCCCATTGCATAGTCAATTCACTTTTGAATTAGCACTAAACATCTCTTAGGTCACATTTTCAAGATACAGAACCTAAAGTTACCAAAGTGGCCACTGGGCCTTAAACAAACACAAAGTACATTGCATTATCACCTCAATTCAAAACAAGAGTCTAAATAAAGTTCTCTGGGGCAGAGGGGGTGTCCTTCCCCTCACACAGCTCCAGCCTCTGCTTCCAAGTACAGAGAGGGGGCTGCGCAACAAAACCAACAAGGTGGGGTCCTTGGGGATCCACAGCACTTCATCCCACCCACCATAGTCACAAGTCCATCCCCCACTGGGTCCCAAACTGTGAGATGAAGCAAGGAAACACACTCAGTGCTCCTGCTTTGCTGCTTAGTTCTTATCTTTTCCTGTGGCTGAATTCCAAACTCCTGGGTTCCTTCTCCTCCCACAGGTGGCAGCCACTACTGGCTTCTGCCCAGGTCCCGATGCAGGCAGCTCACCATTCCTGCTCTCAGCTCAGTGAAGTCTACATGCAGGCCATTCTTCTTTCCTGGCTCCACAGAGTCACAGCTACCACAACTGGGAAACAAACAATTATCCAAGCCCCCATACTTTCCTTTTACTCTGCAGATCCCATCCTCATCACCATTTTGTATCAGCAAGCACCCCAGCATCCCCAGGGTGGCTGCCAACACAGGTTCTTGGATATGCTTTGATAAAGGAAAGCAAGTCAAAATGGGTTAACAAACTTAGTTTAATCAGTCAAACATATATCGTTTACCTAGTTCAAGGGAAAAAAGGTCAGCACCCCGAACTTCAGAGTATACAGACAGAATTATCAAGACAGAGAAACAGATCAAGTAGACAGGTTTCCAAACTGTCCAACCATTACATCCATACCAAATCAACATCTGGGTTTTTCAAAGCCAGGGGGCTCTCAACAACGGCTTCCCAGAGTATCATCTGATCAAATCACAGAACACTTCTCAAAGTGAGCTCCAAAGCACAGCCTCACATCAGGGGTTATATAGCCTTCTCCTGGGTCAGAGAATGTAACCACCCTCTTGACCCACTGCCCAATCACACAGCATCAAGGTGTGGGCATTCCTGAAAACCAAGCCTCCTGCCACAGGCTCCATGTGACCACATTCAGCCTATTAGGAGGCAGAGTATATTTTCAAATCAAGGAAGGTTCTCAGTGTCTCTTAAGCCTATCAAAGGGCCTAAGGGCAGGGAAGATCTTTAAATTTGCTTTTCCATTACACCCCCTCAAGCATTCTTGATGAAAAAAAAAACAGAGTTGAATAGACAATTTGACATTCAGATACAAGAAGCAAGAGAAGCATGAGAAAGTAAACAGGGAAAATAAATTATAAGGAACTTTTCAAAGTTGAATTACTTATATTCCTACATGGAAAAAGCAATAATTGTGACTCATGAAACCTTTCTCACTATGAGAATAGTTGAAGGGTATACACACACATACATACGTATATATGTCTATATAACAGGGTATTTGGGTAGATGAAAACATATGTGAGTGTGTGTATATATGTATACAAGGATACATAGACAGAGGCCACAGGGTAAATTGAATAGGAAGGCATGATACTTAAAAGGTGAAATTAAGAGGTGAGAGAGGAATATAATGAGAGAAGATAGGGAAAGACAGAATGGGGTAAATTATCTCATATAGAATAGGCAAGGGAAAAATGTTACAATGCAGGGGAAGAACAGGAAAGCAAAAGGGGATGAGTCACCCTTATCATTGAATTTGGCTCATGGAGGGAATGACATACACACTACAGGAGAGTAGAAGGGAAGGGGAAGAGAGGGGGAATGATGGAAGGGAGGGTAGGCTGGTGGGGGAAGGAAGTTGGAAGCACCCACTTTTGAAAAGGGACAGGATCAAAGTAGAGAATAGAACAAGTGGGGGGTGGGATAGGATGGAGGAAAATATAGTCAGTCTTTCACAATATATCCACTATAGAAATGTTTTGCATAGCTACACATGTACAACCTATATTGAGTTGCTTATCTTCCCAGTGATGAGGGAGGAAGGGAAAGAATCTGGAATCCAAAGTTTTAAAATCAAATGTTTAAAAATGTATATACATATTAATATTATTATTTTGCATGTAACTGGGAAATGAGATATATAGGCACTGGGCTGTAGAGATCCACTATGCCCTACTGGAAAGTTGAAGGGGGTTGGGGAAAGATATTGGAGAGAGCAGATTGGGGAAAGGGATATTCAGTGGGAACGCTGTTTTGGGGTGCTGGGTGGGGAAAATTGGGGAGAAAATTTGTAACTCTAAATATTGTGGAAATGAATGATGTAAACTAAAAAGTAAAATAGAGAGGAAAATTTAAAAAAGTGAAAGTTTGAGAGAAACTAAAGAATTTTTTCTTGTGGACAAGGTAAAGCTGAACAAGAGGGAGAAAATGGAGATGGAGAGACCTTCTTTGCCAAAGAAGCTATTTTTAACTTTATATCACAAATAAGATTTTGAGAAGAGTATTTATTTGATGTCTGAGAGAAATTTAATAGTATGGGATAGAGATTTCCTAAATGAAGATACGTCATCTGGAGATATAATGAAGGTTGAGGGGATTTTGGCAGAGATTTTTCACAAGTCAAAATGGTGTAAATTATTTTGTTTTTATCTATTATTGAGTTTATGGGTAGATGCAAATATTCAGCAATTTAATATTTACTTAATTAGAGAGAAATAAGAGTAATTAACCTCCCTCTTGACCTTCAGTCTCATATCTCCAACTGACTATTGGACATCTCAAACTGGATGTCCTGTAGATATCTTTTACTTAACATGTCCAAAACCCGAACTCATTATTTTGCCTTCCCTAAGTCCCCCACAAATGCTCTCCTCCAGATCTTCCAATTACATTCACCCAGGCTCACAAACTGAGTGTTATCCTTTATTCTTCATTCTCACCATCCATATCCAATCTGTTACCAAGTCCTTCTGGTTTTATTTTTGTGACATCTTTCATACTCACCCTATTCTCTCCTTTGACACTGCCTCCACCCTGATTTAAGGCTTCATCATCTCATGCATAGACCACAGCAATAGTCTTTTGGTTATTCTTTCAGAATCAAGGCTCTCTACAATTCAGTCTTTCTTCCAATTACCTGTCAAATTGATCTTCCTAAAGTATGGGTCTGACCATATCAATCTACCTTTCTCTTTCAATCACTGTCAGTGGCTCCCTATTACCTCTAAGATCAAATATAGAATCCTCTATTTGGCATTTACAGACTTTTATAACCAGTGACCTTTTTACCTGTCCAGTTTTCTTACCCCTTACTCCTCTCCATGTATTCTATGATCCAGTGACAATGGCCTCCTTACTGTTTCTCTAATTCATTTATGGACTCTCGGTGTTTTCAATGGCCATCCTCACACCTGGAATTCTCTTCCCTCCTTGTCTGCATCTCTTGGCTTCCTTTAAATTCTATCTAAATCTTGACTTCTACTGGAAACCTTTCTTATCTTCCTAAATGCTAGTTCCTTCTTTCTGTGATTGTCTTCAATATAACCTGTATATATCTTGTTTGCACATAGTTGTTTTCATGTTGTCTTCCTTGTTAGACTGTGAACTCCTTGAGAGCAGAGACTATCTTTTGCCTCTCATTGTAGTACAGTACTTGACACATGATAGATGCTTAATAAATTGTTGTTTTGATCATTAATAAATTGTTATTAAATAAATTAATAAATTGTTGTCACTGATTATTAGAAAAAGAGGTTTCCCCAGTTTTATTAAATAATTTAATTAATTGGCCTGAGGGTTGAAATTAATTAATTTTTGAGAAAGAGGTTATAATTTTAATGATATGAAATAATTCATCAAAATTTACCACTAGGAAGCTCTCGACCTTAGGATGATAGAATTAAATGAGAGAATTAGTCATGTGGCAAGCTAAAGAGTGGACATAAATGTGAAGATTGCTGATGACCCCAAGGTGCTTTGCTCCACATAGAGTTTCCTAACTTGCTATGCTATGAGCCTATCATTCTGATCCTCTGTGGGGATGCCTCATTGTGCTGGAGGCGTTCCTCTAGATACCTTTCAAGTAGACTCTCTATTTCATTCCTTGTTCTTTCTATACAAGTTACTGACCTACTTTCCTGGGAAAACATAGTTTTTGTGCTATATTTTATGCTTCTTCTTGCCTGCTATTTATCATGGATAATATGTTAAAGCCTATTTACTTCAACCATACATCTCTTATCTGCCCTTTGGGTTACCAGCAATTTTTATTTTTTGAAGATTATTGTATTTCATGATTCACAGACTGTATAGTACCATTGGCAGAATTGCTGCTAAAAATATGCACTGTTAGGTGGAAAACATCTTGGGATCATGGAAAGCACTATGCAACTCCAGAATGTGATCTAGCATCATCTATTCTTGTTGTTCAATTTGAAATTCAACTTATTGTACAACTACAGGGTCTATATATAAGTGCTGATTAACCATCTCAATGGGCTACCCACATCACTAAATATATCAAACTGAATGATAAGCATTTTTCATCCACTTAGATGTGTGTGTTTGTGTGTATGTTTGTATGTATATTTTTATACATTGTTAGGTCAAACTTTTGTTAATGAATGTGAATTGGATTTCAAATATTCTCCAATTTCCTAGGACTCGATGCAATCAGACTAATGTCATCACCAAAAGAAACATAGGAAGGACCATATCATCTAGAGGGAATTCCTCCTCGATTTAGTCTCTGTAATGGGTATCCTTCCCGACATTGGCAAACACTAATTGTAGGTCTAAGTGTTCTGTTTTTATTATGCCTGGTTTTGTGAACAGCAATTCATATAAAAAAAAACAAACTTGTGTCTACTAAATAATTTTAACCTATCCATAGGAAACACGTCTTTGGAGCCTTCAAATCTGCAGTTTACTGCATCGAATGCTTTTTAATATTCAACAAACAGTAATCATAATGAGACTTTATATTCTACATCTCTCAGTTATGTGACTATAAAGATATGGTCTTCAGTAGAATATAGTTTTCTGTCTGCCTATTACCTTCTCATATCATGCTGCTGCTGATATTGGTAGACTAGCATAGTGTTTTAGGGTTTGCATATCACTTTACATTTATGTTACCTCATCTGACAGCAATATGTCCTTGTTAAGTATATAGATCATTATTTTTTTAAAGCAATTGGGGTTAAGTAACTTGCTCAAGGTTACATGGCCAGTTATTTCTGGGTGTGGTGCTGAGTATCTGAGACCGGATTCTATCCCAGGTCTCCCAACTCTGGGGCTGGTGCTCTTACTGCGCCACCTGGCCACCCCTATATATAGATCATTCTTATAAGGATTTTTCCCTTTAACAAATGAGTTGATTTTTATTGATGGCTTCTTACTTATATATATTTGCAAAGAACTCAACTGCGATTTTCCTTCCCTTCCCCAATTGTCCAAAATTTACCTTTTGAATATTTTGAAGTTTGATGTGTCTCAATGACCTCAAAAGTGTGTTGCCTTCATCATGAATCTTCTCCATATACACTTATTCTAGTCACATTGTTTCCCCCATGTTTGTCTCATTTAATGCTGTTTTCACTTTCTCATGAAGCAAATTAAGGAGCTGTGGTGTTGATTCCAAATATGGTGACTACACTGTCATTGACAGAAAAAAAAATGGTTATATAAATCTCAAGAAATCCTTACCATTTTTCGGCCTAATACCCTTCCAGTTCTACAGTTTAGTGTTCTTGGGATTATTTGGTTTCATTGCATCTCATGCTAAACTTTCTTTAAATTGATTTTCTTCTCTATCTTTTCTTGCTCTTATGTGACCTTATATTATTCATAATATTTTCCCATACTCTGTAGTAACATTTTACCATTGATTTTATATATTCTGATTTTGGAGTTATTTAATCTGACCACACCTCATACCTGTTAAAGACTCCATTGACCCTGATTTTTATGCATAGGTTCCTTGAAGAACAAACTGTAGCATTCTAATGTTGCCTTTGGCTGTTACAGCTCTCCATTCAGCAAGGAGATCAAATGTTCTCTGGAGGAGGAAGCTTCTTATCTGTTTTGACCTTTTTGTTGAGATGATTGCTTTATATTCATTAAATTCCCACTTGAGGTAGTGATAACCCAGATCAGTGTCTGTTGTTTTACAATAGCAAGTGCCAACAGTTTTTTATTTAAGTAGGTCAGGTTGAAACTTTTTAAAATTATTGATTCTTTTGTTTTTCATACCACGGTCACCTCCTAATAGGGCATCTGGGTGGCACAGTGGATAGAGCACTAGGCTTAGAATCAGGAAGACTTATGCTCAGGAGTTCAAATCTAGCCTCTGACATTTACTAGCTGTGTGACCCTGGGCAAGTCACTAAACCATGTTTGCCTCAGTTCCTCATCTTTAAAATGAGCTGGAGAAGGAAAGGGCAAACCACTTCAGTATCTTTGCTAAGAAAATCCCAAATGGAGTCATAGAGAGTAAGACTCCACTGAAACAACACAACAACAGCTCCTCTAATATGCTTCTTTCTCTCCCACAGAATTCTCCCTTGAAGTGAAAACAATTAAACCAATTGCCAATTTGATTTAAATGGACCCTATGTGAAATACTATTCAGAATTGCTTTCTTGAATGTCAGAACATATTCTCATTTTTTCTAATTTCTTATTGATTTTGCTCTAAGCCAATGGTCAGACTGTTTTCTGACCACTCAGAAATGAGTCCCATATCAGTTACCAGTCATTTCCTTTCAAGATATAGCTAATTGTGTTTCTTTTTTAAATGAAATAACAGTGCCTTCTAAATCCACTTGAAATGAACTATTCATGATATAAAGGCATGGCACTTAAAGAAGCAGCCCATAAATCTTTGATCTTTGTGATTTCTTAATCCCAAAGCACATTTTAGAATACATTTTTCACTTCTACATGTCTAACTTAACAGTGAAGCCATAATGTATGAGAATATATATTGATTAATTTCAGTCTTATCATATTATTTATATGATTTCTTTGCCTCTTCATCCTTTGTGACAGGTAATAGATATGTTGCAATTTTTTTCTTTATGGTCTTTATAATTATATTTACCCTGAGTATTAAAAGGACATGACCGACTCTATTATTAAATATTTTTGTTACCTTTGGACAAGCAATAAAACCAACTCCACCAATTTATTTTTTTCTTTTATTTTTTTTTCACCAATTACTTTATTTGCCTCTCCAAGAAAAAGTTTGCAAGCTCTCTTTCTGTTTAATTGCACCTTTAAAAAAAAAGTCTTTTGGTTTCATTTGTGGTAGAACATTTCCATGGTTATATGATAAAGTTCCTTAAGTAGTATATTGATTTGATGGTTATTAGAACAGGTTGTTACATTTAGAATAATAGCTAAATTAATTTTTATAAATGGTTTAATATCTGAAAGATTCTTAGTATAATAGGTTTCGGGACAGACCAGTCACTGCATATAGAAATAAAGCTATCCTTCTGGAAATTATAATCTAGATCAACAATGTAGTTTTCCCTTGCCTAGAAGTGAAGGAAACAGCATGGGGATTTTGGATAGAATTTTGTTTTTTGTTGAAAGTGAGTAGGAGAGATGAAGGCTAGAAAGACAAAGTAAAAGCTAGAAGACAGGTATAGCTAGTGTTAAGTATACTGGGAGTCCCCAACTGCCAACATCTTGATGTCATAATGAGAAATATCAGCACTTATTTCCCCACTCCCCATGCCCCATCAAAGGACTCAAGCATTTGGTGATGTGCTGCTCATGTCCTTGTCCTTGTCTTTCCAGCTAAAAGACTGAATACTTAAATCCAGAACGTTCTGTTCTCCCAAGATGTTTACTTGCTGTTTTAATTAGTATCAAAGCAGGCTCATTTGACATAAATTTGACAATCATAATTGTTCTTGGTTGTATCACTCATTAGTGCTTCAAGTGGAGGCAGAAGGGAGGAAGTGGATTGCTTTTATTACACAGAGCTAGAGACAGAGGATGAATCTTCAGTGCCTGCAGGTTGGTGCTGAAAAGATTCACTCCCAATCTCCCCACTGGTGGACTGAGTCATATGAGAGTGACTCTTACTGATTTTTGCATCATTAGCTGTTGCAAATATCTCAGAGGAAATCCGAGTGTCTTTTTACACTCTCCCCACCCTTAGCTCAAGTGACCTAGTAGCAATTGTGATTTGGTGAGGAGGATAGCTATTGTTCTTCCATATTGCTTTTCCATCCCGTAGATGCTTATTGGAACAAAAGCAGTGACCAAGTAGAAGCTTGTTCTTTAAGGTCTCTATCCATAAGAACCAAGAGGAATAGAGTCTTTGGCAGGTTCAAGGGATGGCCAAATTAAATGACCCTTAGGCTTCCAGATTTATAAGCTCTCCTTAGCAACCACTTGTTACAACATTATTGAAAAACAATTGCTTGTCTGTTATTGGGCCTTAGTTGCTACTGACCAGATGAATTTCATCTAGAATTGCTCATTATGTTATGGGTTATGGAAGATGACTTCTTTAACAAGATAAACAAGGCACTAGATTCTTCCATTGTTAAATGGATATGGTACATTTAAGACCTTGACCCCCACATGTTAGTACCTTTCATGAGCAGGTTGTGACTTTGCCTATGGGTATTTGGTGTCTGAAGTTTAGCAGAATTACCAGTACTTGTGAGAATGAGGACACTTTTCTCACTTTGCACGATTAGTTATCATGGTCAATTTGGAGGCAGAGAGTAGCAGTATTTCACCTCTGTTAGCATCTTTTTTTAAACTCTAGGAATTGTATCTTTTTTGATCTCATCTAATTCAAGTTGTCTTTATTGCATTTTATTGTCCATGAGTGGCCTGGTCCAGAATATTTGCCAATTCTCATCACTACATTATATGTTGGAAGTTGCTACCACTATTTTAATTTTTGCATTTGGTAATAGCTCAAATTGTGAATCTTCTTGGAATGAAACTCCTTTATCATGAATTCAACCAAGCATTGTGTATCCTTGGTAAATATAGACTTGCTCCTATGTCCACAGCCTTCTCTTCTGACCCACTCTAAGTAGTTAATCCCAGATGTAACTCCTATCTATGGAGAGAGGTGGCCTGAGGCTTCATTTTGAGTGGAGAGGGGTCTGTGGATCAGAGGTGTGGAAAAAGACTATGCCTTTGGTCAGTACCTATTACTGGAGAGGGGAGTGAAGAAAGGAATGAAACCCAGCAGAATTAAAGAAAAGAGTAAACAGAGAAAGGAAAGATGAATTGGGCAGGGGTGAGGTACAGCAGGGGAGGGAGAGGAGGAATAACAGACAATGAAGACAATGAGAGGAGATTTTTATGGGTAATACATAATACATAAGACCAAGTGTTATCTCGGTCTTATATTTGTCTTTGGATAAGTGGATAACTTCATATTAAAAGTGTGAACAAACAGAAGAAGTTTGTACTATTAACCGTAAGAAAAAGTTCTCTAAATCAAGAAGGAAAAACAGGGAAATAAGATAATACTAAGTGGAAGGAAAGAAAAGTGGGGAGGTGAACAAGAGGAGAGCAGAGTGGAAGATATAATGGGAATGGGAATCTGAAGATCGTTCCTGCCCTTAGCCCCTGGTAAGGCGTAAGTGACTCTGAGAACCTTCTCTGATTTGAAAATATACTCTGCCCCCAAAAAGCTAAATGTGGTCACATGGAACCTGTGGTGGGAGGCTTGTTTTTCAGGAGTGCCCACACCTTGTCACTTTGTGATTGGGCCATGGGTCAAGAGAGTTGTGACATTATCTGACCCAGGAGAAGGCTGTATATACCCTGATGTGTGGGGCTCACTTTGGGAAGAGTTGTGTGGTTTAACCAGATGATACTCTGGGCAGCCGTTTAGTCCCCCGGCTTTGAAAACACAGATGTTGGTACTTCCCTCTCTGGTAACTGACTAGGTATGGATGTAATGGTCAGACAGCTGGAAGACCTGTCTGCTGATCTTTTTTATGTCTGCTTTTTTTGTTTGTCTCCTTATAACTTCTGTTTGTATTCTCTGAAGTTCAGGGTGCTGACTTTTTCCCCTGAACTAGGTAAATGATAAATGTTTAAGTAAAGTAAGATGGTTAACCCATTTTGACTTGCTATCCTTTAGAAAAGATCTAAGAATCTGTGCTAGCAGCCATCCTGGGTATGCCATGGTGCTTGCTGGTAAAGAAGAAAAAGATAGAAAAAAGAGAGAGAACAGAGGGAGTGGAATGAAAAGGAGAACTATGAGGAAAGAGGAGAAAGTGAGAAAGGAAGAGGAGGAAAGGAATTTCTGACATTTGAATTGTATGACATATAAGTACCCCTTTCTGACAATCCAGACAGGTGGCAATTACAGAAATGCTAAGCAGAGGACAAATTATACCTATTTTCAGTTTAGAAAGGATGCTAACTTATGTAACAGATTTTTTTAACCCATGCTTGTCTTTTGCACTTATCACTAACACTGATTTTAAAATTCTCTTAGTGTATGCGTATATTTTTAACATACTGTATATAGTCTTCCTCAATTTTAACAGGAATGAAAATAAATGAGTGGGACAATTACCCAGAGCCATACATGGACTCCTCCTCCAAGTAAATATGACATGATTGAGATTTTTTCACAATGTCTAGAAGGAACAAAAAAGGCCTCATTCATCACTTCCTGATTTCTAATGTCACTAAGAGGCCATTTTAAAGTCAGTTCTAATACAATTTACTCAATAGACATTCAACAGTTTGCCCTGAGGTGACCAGAAAATCCTAAGGTCTTTTCTGATTTTTGGTGGGCAAATTTATTTTGATGTCAAGGAAATGTTTTCCATGGACAGAAGGCTGTGCATTTATATCTCTAATCTTTCTCTTTGCAAGAGCTGTCACTGAGATGGAAAGTAATAGCCATAATTGGCTGCATAAAGTTGGATTACTACCTCAGAGCCTATTGCATAATAAATGTCTGTTGAGTTGAAATAAATGGACTGGAATTGAGTTGAAGCTGGACACTTATCCCACCCTGAGTCAGATATTGCTATTCCTAATACTTTCAATTCTAACCTTTTCTTCCAACATTCTTTTTTTCCTTTATTTTATTTACTTTCTTCTCCTTCCTCGCTTAGAGCCCTGTGGCTTCATCCTTAGCCTGTGACATAAAAGGTGCCAGCAGATTTTCTTTTCAGGATTCTGATTTAAAGTTACTACTAATAGTATTATAGATGTTTTTTAGGGTTTGCAAAGTGCTTTACAAATCCCATCTCATTTTATTCCCACAACAATGTGGGAAGGTAAGTGCTTTTATTAATTCCATTTTATAGATGATGAAATTGAAGAAAAAAGAGATTGTGACTTGTCCAGTGTCCCATGCCTAGTCAAATGTCTGAGGCAGGATTTAAACTCAGTTCTGCTTGATTCTAGGTCTTGTGCTCTGTCTACTGTGCCAGTTAAATGCCATTACCAAGAATAGCAGACAAAAGGAAGTAGATCATGCAGAATAGGGAATAGTATATATACACATTCACAGAACATACATGATATAAATTATTTTTTGTTAAATATCCTTTGTGGCTGGACATACATTTCTATACACCAAACAAACCAAAAATAATATTGGGACAGTTTCTTGATAGTGTCTTGCAAGTAACAAGTTTTCTTTGAAAAATACTTTAATCATCACAATTTTGGGGACATTATTATGATTTACTTAGAAAACCAAAGAGAATCAGCAAAGAAAGAGAGACAATGGATAGTTTCAGTAAAATAGCAGAATGCAAAATAAATCAATAAGTATTCAGCATTTCTATATAACACTAGCAAAATCCTGGAGGAAATATTAAAAAGGAAAAATCCCATTAAAATAATTAAAAATATATCAGTCTTAGTAAGCACACTCAACACATAAATAAAATTCTGAAATGTTCATTTAAATAACTATTTTAATAATTGGTAGAATATTGATTACTCATAGTTCATCAGAACATAATGATATAACCTAAATTAATTAGCAGATTTAGTGCTATCTCAGTGAAATCACCAATGGATATATTATAGAATTAAGTAAAATAATTAAATTCATTTGGAACAACAAATGGACTATAATTTCAAGGTAAACAATGGGAAAAAGTAAAAAAGAGGGGAATAATGTTTCCAGACCTCAAGTTATGTGATAAAGGACCAATAATGAAAACCATTGCTGCTGGTTAAAAAGTATCCTTAATTTTAAAGGTCATATTATAAAAACTTTGAGTGAACATTAAAAACCAAGTACTTTTCAGAGTTATGCCAAGGGGAAGAATTCTTAACCAAGGGAAAAAATAGGGATAAAATTTGGATTACGTGAAATTGAAAAAAAAAGCTTGATCAAGAAAAATCAATGTATTTATGATATAAAGAAAACTGTGGATTGAGAAAAAAATGTCCAATATATATATATATATATATATATGGAATTAACATAAATATATAAGATGAAGAGGTATCAATTAGTGAACATTATCAAAAATATGAACAAATAGTTCTCAAAATTGTCAAGTATTAATAACCATACAGACATTGTTCTGAGCCAATTATATTAAATTCAAATCAAAACAACTCTGAGGTTTCTATTCATATAGGAAATTGGCAAAGATGATTGAAGATGAGGGGGCTGGAGGAAGCCAGGAATACTAATTATTATTGTTGGTAGAGCTATGGATTGGTATGACCATTCTGGAAAGTAACTTGGAATTAAACTAAGAAAATAACTCAAATGGCCATACTATTTGACTCATTGATTCAGTGCTACACATACACCCTGAAGACAGAAATAAAGGTCCCATATATAGCAAAATATTCCTAGCAACATTTTTTGTGGTAGTCCATTGACTGAGAAATGGTTTAACAAATTGTGCTACATGAATAAAAAGGAATAACATAAGAAAAACGGACTATGAAGTATTTGTAGAAATCTTTGAAAAATTTATATGAACTGATAAAGAATGAACTCAGAACAACCCAAGTTTTCCTGATGTTAAAGTCAGAGCTCCTCTCTGTGTTATGCTTCAGGAACCAGAGAAGAACTTCTCACTTTGTCATAAATTAGAGGCATCAAGGGATTGTTGGAGACAAACTGCAAACCAACCAAATGAATTAAAGCAGGAGCTTCTTTTGGATAGAGGAAGGGGAGAGACTCTCAGCAGACTGTTTTTGGGCCTATACTGCACCCCCCCCCCCCAGTTTCATGGCTTAGGAAACTTCCATAAAGCATCTGCCTTTCTCCTCGATGCCTGTTTGGGATTGAGTCAGCTTTAAGGAATTATAATTTAATTTTCATCCTTTCACTATTTACATTTTTTTTACCCCTGGGATCCATGCTTTGCCTGGCTTAGCAGCCGTGGCAGTCCTTCAATTTGGCAAAATGCCTCAGCATGAGAACAAAAACATTTGGCTTTTCTATTCCCCTTTGGAGACTTATAGAACATCCTGACAGACTAAATGATGTAACTGGAGCTGCAAGGGGTAGGGGGGAGGGTCTGTTATGTCTACTATTGTCATGTTTTTTGGTTTGGTGCATGGAGGGGGCAATAATGGTGGGGATAATTAAATCTTATCCCATGTATTGAGGTCAAGGATTTACTTCAGTAGATGACATTGTCCCAAAGGAGAGGCTGTAATTCCTCAGTTGTTCCATTGTTACTTCAGGAGAAGAAGTGTGTTGATGTTAGTCAATACACAGTTACTAAACTTCTGCCCACTATGTCTTAGGTACACATTGCAGCCTGGCTCTGGACTTAGTGGGCCTGGGTTTGAGGCCTGACTTAACTACTAATTTAATTTCTTGATTAATAATTAGTTACATGCTAGATAGAAAGTGAATTTAATCAAATCATGTAAGTTTTCTGAGATTCAGTTTCTTCTACTTGTAAAATTTGGAGGGGGTTAGACTAGGTTGCAGCATTAGAGTCCCAGGACCCTAATTCAAATCTGGGCTCTGCCACTTAACTCATATGTGACTTTGGGCAAATCACTTACTTATCAGACTCAGTTTCTTTATTAGTAAAATGAGCCAGTTGGATTAGATTGGAGTTTCTTCACCTTTTCTGTGGCTTTGGCCCCTTTGGCAGTCTACTGAAGCCCATGGACTCCTCAGAACAATGTTTTTAAATGCATAAAATTGAAATACTGGGATTACAAAGGGAAATCTCATATAGAAATAGTTATCAAAACTGGAATAAAAAGGTAAATGCACAGAGCATAGTATAAATGATTTCAACGGTCCCTTCCAAATCCTAATCTGTGACCTATGAAGTCAAATATATGTCCTTTCAAGCAAAAGTATGTATATTGTCATAAATTTGCTATTTTTAATGTCCATCCTACTGTTGATAACTTTGCAGCTACTACTGAGTCCCTTGTTTTTAAAGGTTAATGGCTGTGAGAAAGAATGAAGCAATGAAATTTGGCAAAAGCAAGATCTTATTTGTTTATATGATTCAGTATTCTCCTCACCTGGAAAATGGGAGAATTAAGCATTTTTCCTTATATACATACACATACATGTGCATATAAGTGTATAAGTACATGCAATAGGTATGTGTGTATGCATGTCAATATGGTGGGATTTGTGAATTTACAAGGCATGTTTCTTGAAATTGAATGCAGATTGGAAAAATTTATATGGAATGGCCGCCACATTCAAAAGCAGCCTAAAGATTTGATTTGATAAGAGAATGTGAAACAAACGTAAACATGTATAGACTTACATTAGAAAGAAATATGTGGTGAAAATTGAATCAGTCAAAGTGTGAGGATAAACCTTTCTCCAGTTTACAAATTCTAGCCTTTAAGAGAGATTCCTGAGGCTAGGACAGCGGTGGGGAACCTGTGACCTTAAGGCCACATGTCGCTTTCTAGGTTCTTAAATGTGACCTTTTGACTGAATCCAAATTTTATGAAACAAATCCATTAGGATTAAGGTCACAAGTTCCCCCACTTCCCACTAATATCAGAGACAGTGTCAGACAGAGGTGGGATTTGAGCCCAAGACCTCCTGACTGAAAGTCCAGCCCAATAGTCATTTCACCATGCTCATTCTATAATTGAGTATGATTTGATTGTCTAAGCAATGATTACTTTGAGTCATTTTCAATTTATAGCTGTATCTTTCATTTTCTTTCTACTGAAGAATGTTCTGTAAACAATTGAATACCTTTGTGGTGATATATGTAGAATCGTAACAGATGTGTTTTAACTTGAGAATATGATTTTTCCACCCAGAGGACATTCAAGTTTCCATCATAGCAATTTTTTTGAAGGTGGTGGTTAGGTAGGTGAGTCAGGGCCAAGTGTGTGCTAATAAGTAATAAAGCTAACAATAAACTTTGGGAAAAAATATGACACACCTTTAAGTTTAATCTCCACTGTCAACATGTTCTGCACCACTTTCTCAGGTTAGATAATAAAACTACAAATGAAGCCTGGATTTGTAAACTCTGCTGATTCCTGAGGTGTAAATGTTCACGCTGAAATTTTAACAGTTGGCTTCCCCAAGCTAACTTGGATACCCCTGGAAAACCATAACCTTATTAGGGTGAAAGTTTTCTAATATAGAAGCTCCTTTTACTGATATACGTTGAGCTCTTATCAGTAACTTCCAGTCTTAACAGCATTACCTGGGACACGGAGAAGTGAAGTGATTTATGGGCTCCTAGGAAGTATGTTTCAGCAGAACTGAACGCAAGCCATGTTGTCTCCAGAGCTAAGCGTTTTCCTGTGAAGTCAGGCTGCCTTTCTGCCACAAAATATTAAAAAAAAAATTTAAAAAGCAAATGTAAATTAAAAAAACAAAAACAAAAAAGCCTTGAGAAAGACCTAAAGGATCTGGAAACTTTTTAAAAGAACAATAAAGTAAAATTCACAGCCCATGCTAAGCATATATGCTAATTACAAGATCCCTTTTGTGATGTCTCTACCATGAGATAATTGATTTTGATGCCTTCTGGCTCAGATGCAGAACTCACTTTGTAGTCAATTATTTTATGGTAGAGTCCAAAAAACAAAAAGAAAAAGAAAACAACTAATGGTAAGAACTGTTGCCTTAACACATTAGTGACTTAATTCAGCTTTTCTGCACTTTATTTAAAATTATCTGCCTCTCTCAGTCTCTGTATCTCTTCCCTAATCCGTAGGATTTCACAAATAACTTCCCAGCTCAAAAGAGTACAGTTAAAAGGGTTCCATGGTTAGTGGACCCCAGAGTAATACATATAATTTTGAATCAGTTTTCATAGTAGAAGAGTATCAGTTAGTATGCTATACTTTCTATTTGTTCTTGAGAAGAAGACTTATTTTATTTGGCTCACGTATCTCACTCTGGAATATTACAATAAGCTATTCTTACAAACCTGTTATTGTTCCGTAAAAGGCTGAAACACATTAGCAATGATCACTGGTGACAGAGGCATTCTAAGACTGGAAGGCAACATATGGTCCCTTTATGTCAGAAATTGTTTGAAAAAGAGAAACACAGAGGTAAGAAATGGATGTTAGCTATACCATTAACTTTTCATTTTGTAAACAAAACATGGAAATAATTACAATACTTCTGAGGCGAGGGGGAAATCATCATTGAGAAGTCTCCTTAAGGAAATTGTTGTTTCACTAGAATATTCTATTTTTTTAAGAAAAGGAATGACTCCCAAGATCATTTCGTGGTGGTTCTGAACATAAAGAAAATCATAGCTGGAGATGAATTTTAAAAGGACATTTTAATAAAATCAGGGGAGTGTAGTTTAGTGGTGAGAGTGCTGAACATGGAGCTTATAAGAATTGGGTTAAATTTCAATCTGGGAGAGATGATATAGTTGGAAGGTGAGCTGGCTACAGGGTTGAAAAAGTAGAAGAAAGGAGCCTGTATTTCCAAATGGAATCATTTGAAAAATTGTAAAAAGACTTTATTGACTCCAATCTTCCCAGTACAGCAAAGAATATTTTCTTTTTCAATACATACATTTTACTGGTGTTGCTAGGGTAGAGCTATGAATTGGTACGACCATTCTGGAAAGCAATTTGGATTTGACTCATTGATTCATACACCCTGAAGTCAGAAATAAAGGTCACATATATAGTACAAGATTCCTACCAACACTTTTTGTGGTTTTTGTAGGCAGACCCGGAGCGCCACTGCCTCTTGAAGAATGAAAGATGTACATGACAGAGACAATGAAAAGGCATATGGTGGGAATGAGCAGGCTGCAGCATTTAGTTAGGGAGGAACTCTGAACGACTGGAGCAAAGGATGCCGTCAAAGAATTGTATGGCATAAAGAGATGACCTGCAACATGGCAGGAGCAAGGAGTAACAGAGGATGGTCGGAGTACTCTACTGGTATGCTCAATGTTGGAATAAAAAGAGGAAGACCTCTAGCTTGTTGGGTGGACTCCATGTTGTGGACTTTTGGCATGGCACAGATAAAGGTTGTACAGGATGTACAGAAGCTGTGATCTAAATCTTTAGAGGGAATTCTAATCAAGACCCTAGATTCATTTAAGCTTTTGATTGTTGGAATACATATACACTAGCTTTCTCTCCATTAGAACATCAGCCTCTTAAGCACAGAGGTTGGTAGTGCAGCCCTAGGCACAAGATTTATCAGAGACTAAATCATAAGTCAATCCCCTGAATTTATTCACTGGGTCACAGAGGGCTTGCCCTCTGCTTGGTGGAGGTAATTCCCACACTGGACATTTTCTCAGTATGTTAAAATTATATATCATTTCGGTAATATAAAAATTGTCTGAATGGTATGCAGTAGAATGTCTTTGAAATTGTTGGAGATAAAGGAAAGGAAAGAGAAGTCCTAGACACTTTGCCGTCTCCCCCTCTTTCCTAATTTATAAACATCTGGGGGAGGGCAGGTTATGACTATATCTTTCCCAGTCTTCTCATGATTATAGGAGATTTAACAGCATGACATTCCTTTTCTGGGATTGGGAGAAAAACCTTAAATCCATCTCCACAGACTTTGTATAACAATGTCACCATTTGCTCTAGTTGCCCAACTTTCTAACTTCTTTTCTCTTCCTTCCTTCCTTCCTTCCTTCCTTCCTTTTCTTTTTTCTTATCAGATTCATTGGCACATAACTGGGCAAAATAGCTCCTAATAATAGCTTTAATGTAGTCTTCATTATTGGTGCATTCATCCTTTATATTTTTGACACCAATAATTTGTTTTACTTCTTTCTTTTTTAAACCAGATTAACCAATGATTCATCTACATTGTTGTTTTTCCCCATAAAACCCAATTCTAGTTTTATTTTTTGTGAAATTTTTATGCCCTAATATCTGGTCAATTTTTGTGAAGGTCCCCTGAGCTGAAAAAAAAAAAGTATACTTATTTTCTATTTCCATTCAATTTTCTCCTGAGATCTCCCATATCTAACTTTTGCCAAATTCTATTCATCTTATTCCCTTCTGTGGGCTGAGGGCTCTCCGAGCTGCTCCTGCACTGTTAGAGAAGACTCTAAGGCCTCTTGCTGGTGCTGCCACTGCATGTGCTCTGCTCTGGACTTGCCATCTTCCCATGTCACAGACCTCTCCTGCCAACCTCCTAAGCTGATTTGGACTGGAAAAATGTCCTCGCCCATTTGTTGGCTCTTCCACTACAGAATTCTATTTGAGGCATTATTTTAAAGTTGTTTGGAGGGGAATGTTAGGAGACTTCAGCAGAGTTTCTCCCCGTACTTTGCCATCTTGGTTCAGCGTCCATTTTAATAGACATTGAAACAACTAGAATTACTGGGAATGGTGGTGCATGCCTGTAATGATTCCAACAATTCAATTCCTGCTACTGGGAGAAGCTGAGCCTGGTAGATGAGTTGAATTCAGGAATTCTGAGCTGTAGTAGGGCTACAGTTGATTGCATGCCTGCACAAAGTCCTGTGCTAATACAATAAAACTCTGAGAAAAGGGGCCACCAGGCTGCCTGTGGAGGAATCAACTGGCCCAGGTTAGAAACTGAGTAGGTGATGATTCTGAGATAATTAACAGTGAGATTGAACTGGGAGTGACCACTGAACTTTAGCCCGAGTGAAATATAAAGAGGAAGAAAGGAAGAGGTAAAGTGAGAAGGAAAAGAAAGAAAGAAAGGCAAGAAGGAAAGGAGGGAAGGAAGGAAGGAAGAGAAGAAAAAGTGGTAGGAACAGATGGAAAGGAGAAAAAGAAGAAAGAAAAAAGAAAAGAAATGAAGAGGGATGGATGGAAGGAGGAAAAAAGGAAGAAAAGAAGGAAGGAATAAGAAATAAAAAGAAAACTGAATCTTTTTCATCCATACTGCATCCTTGTTCCATTGCATTCCTCCTTCATCCTTTCTCATAATGTTTCTCTTGGTGTGCTTTGTTGTAAACTGCCCTTTAAAAGTTAACCAGGTAGTACAGTGAATATAGTGCTGAGCTTGGAGTTAGGAGGGCATGAATTCAAATCCTGCCTCAGATGCCCATCATCTGTGTGATGGTAAGTGGGTAAGTCACTTTTCATTTCTGAACCTCATTTGAAAATGAAAGGGATGGAAACAATGGTCTCTAAGGCCCCTTCTTGCTCTCTTCTTCCATCCTATGACCTCTAATAGCACTTCGCATGGTATTTTAAAGGGCTCTAGGTAAAAGGAATTGGAATGAGAAATGGAGAGGGGGAAGGGGGGATGGAGAGGGAGGAAATTCTACAGTCTCCCCTGAAGGGGGAGTTCCCTAGCTTGTCTAGGGAAACTAGGGGTAGTGGGAACATATTATAGGACAGAGACTCCATGTGATATAGAGCCAACTGGGCAGAAGGGGATGGCTCTTTCCCCCCATCCCCAATCCAGCCTGGACTGAGTAGCTCTACAGTATTAGGAATCATAAAACACTATATGCATCAATTATCCTAGAACTGAAATCTCCCTGAAGAAGGGGTTGGGTAAAAAGCTTATGATCCAACACAGTTGTGATTCAGTAAAATAACAGAAGATTCAGAGTGAAAACACAAAATAGTGAATAGTGGTAATTATGATGGGAAGGACTCCATAAATGCTCCACATTAGGGATCATGGTTTGGGCCAAGTTAAACCCACTCCCAAAGAAATCAAGAACATTGCAAGGCTAATTTTCACACCCGTGCACCCCATTCAAAATACAGCCAAGAATTCCAAACATTTGTCATGAAATGTTGAAAGTTGATTCCTACCTTCCTCAGAGATCTTGCAAACATTATTCAGATACCAAAAGCAAAATGGAAAGAGAAGCCAGAGCACTGAGGAATTAGGAAATTTCTTGAGCATAGAAGAAACCACACCCATCTGCATTCGAACAGCCAGACCACTCTTTTCCATCTGGATTGGCCAGATCAGAATTAATTCAGAAGAAATCCTAATTAGTCTACCTCATTATTCAGATGGATAACTTTAAGGCACAGAACATTTAGATGACTTGCCCAAAGCAACACAAGGAGTCAGTAGTAGAAGTAGACTAAAGAATAGGAATTGTTTTTTGTGCTGCAATACTAGATAGAATTTCTTTTGTATTTTTTTTTCCTTTCAGCATACAAATGGATTTTCCCTTATGTATGACCTAGAAGATGCTTTAGATCTTGGAAACTAGCTATGGTGGCAATGTAACAGGTGCCATGAAGCACTTAGAGCTTGGTCAGACATCAAAGATGCCAAGGTCATCCCCTTTATCCTGGACCATCACCAGTCATCCTGATTTTTTTCTTGCCACTGGACTTCAATGACTCTGGAAGACAAATGAGGCTGATGACTTTGGGCAATTCTGCCTCACTTGAATCCAATTCACACATGTAAATAAATAGGTAATAAAAGAGATAGACAGAGTTGAAGAATGGTAACCATAGAGGGGAAGACACTAGAGATGATGGAAACCAGGACAGGCCTTCTACAGAAGATAGGATTATCTTTTGAAAATAAAATTTGTACTATAATCCAACTGTATAGCAAGTGAAAAATTTAAGATAGACCCAGAAATAGAACTGGACAAAACTTGATTTTTATGTATTTGCTGTTGTTGCAGGTTAAAAAATAAAATCTACACGCTGAACAAGGTGAGAATTTTGACCCCGGAATTCTGAAGCCATGTGATTCTAAAGTCTTGTTTCATTATCAAGATGAATTGCAATTATTTTTAAAAGTTCTCTGGTAGAATGTACTTTATACTGTCTCAGGCATTTACTAGCTGTGTGATCCTGGGCAAGTCACTTAACCTCTTTGGGCTTCAGTTTCTTCATTTGTGACATGAGGATAATGATAGCCCCTATCTCACAAGATTGTTGTGAAGATCAAATTAGTCAAGCTATGTAAAGTGACTTGCAAATTTTAAGGCACTATATAAATGCTAACTATTACTATTACCCAAAAAAATCAAAGATTAGAGCATGGGAATAAATCTGATCAACATACTTTATCCTGCTTGTATGTAAAAAGCAAAACAAAACAAAAGCAAAAAAACCCCAGGCCCTAACTTTCGCCAGAGTGTGCATCTGTTTATTTTACAATGATTACTAATCTCTTTCTCAGACTTCTTTGGGGCTGCCTCTGGTTTTCTGCACATGTACCAGAGAAGGTCTTTTTTTCTCACTCATTAAAATGAGTGAAAGCTGCTTCTGAAGCAATCCCAAGAACCCACCAAATGAGAAAGGTCCAAAGGGCATCTATGCAAGCAATGACAGTTATGTTCAATGCATTTAGTGATTTTTTCCCTTCAGAATTCAAGGCAAGAAGGGAAATTCTTGGGAAGAGAAATGCCTTAGGAAATATCTGGAAGTGTTTGAAGCATCAGTGACCTACTAGGCAATTTTCCAGTGGAAAAGATACCAACAATAGCCAGGGGAAGCCAAGGAATGTAGGGAAAAGGAGGATTTGGTGGAATTTTAAGATCTGGAAACAACTGCACCCTTTTATACTTTTCATTCCTGCAAATGTGTTTAGAATGAATGAAAATAAGTTATATAGAACACACCGAGACTTCAGGTCTGAGCGCATCATATGCATGTTTACATGAAGCCAACAAATAAGCTCCTCTCCATGGCAGCTTTCCATCAAAGAGAAATATAAACAATGGGAAGCAAATGTCCTTTCCAAGCATTCAGTGTCTTGGATGAACAAACTTTTAATGAACTTTAATGAAGACGGTTGTATTGCTCCTCATGACAACCCAATTACCCGTGTTCTTTCTTCAGATCTGTTTATTTCGACTCCTTGACTTCTGATAGAGAGCTGATTACACTTAATTCCTGAATGGAAGAAAATTGGAAGAATGAATCAATGTGGGAAATTAAAGCAGCCCATGCTCAAACAATGCTGTGATATTGAATAAGAAGGAAGTGATCAACATGTAAGAAAGGGCTACTGCCTTAAGTAGGGCAAAATACAAAGTACAGCTACTCACAGATAAATGCCACAGATACTCCAGAAGACAGAAAGAACCACAGTGGCCATTGAGTGCTACTTACACCTCCAAAAGCTCCTCCACAAACAATCCACTCTGCAATGGATTGTCTAGCCTGTGTGTGAAGACTTCTAATGAGGGGGGTCTTGATTCCTGATCACAGGTTTAAGTTCGCCTCTGTGACATTGCTCTCAGTCCTGCCTTCTGAGGCCAGGCAGAAGCCCAATCCTTCTTCCTCATTTTAAATACTAGAAGGCAGTAGGTATTGTGTGCCAATTAGCTTTATCTAATTAAGAATTTGTAGAGTTGTAGACATCTGTCATTGCTAGCAGATCTTAAAATGTCTGTCTGTCTATCTTTCTATCTGCCTACCCATCCAACTCTGTTTCTCTATCCATTTCTCTATCCATCCAACTATCTCTCTCTATCATTTCTTTCTCTATATATCCAGTTATCTCTCTTTCTATTTCTTTATTATCTATCTCTATAAATTCTCTCTCTTTCTCTCTGTCTCTCTCTTTATATATATATACATATACATATATATATATATATATATATATATCCTTAGATCTGTGCCCATCATAGATCTATTTATGTCTAGAGCTGTGATATCCTATAAGGAACTCTTAGAGACTTTGCTATAATTTTAATTTTATGGAATTGTCTGGGGTCCATAGGAGGTTAAATGGTTTGTCTGTGGTCACATTGCTGACATATGCCACTGGTAGGCTTCGGATCCAGTTTATCCTGATTCCAAAGGGAGTAACCTCTCCAGCAAGCCTTGCTGCCCCTCTGGTAATGACATAACTTAACCTTTATGGAACTAGGGCAGTAGTACAAAGTTAACTTTGTGGAAATTCATAGGAGAGGAAATGATTCAGGGGAAAAAAATTCCTGAATATTCTCAAACCTCAAGTTTGCCTTTAATAAATATGGTATGTTCTCCCCTCTCTCCCTCCCCCCTCCATCATTTCCTCTCTTCCAGTTTTACTCCCCTCCCC
>NW_027186457.1:20098234-20098459 GCF_028583685.1 Petaurus breviceps papuanus | reverse complement strand
GTGTGTTTTTCTACAGGAAGTGTGTGAGTTGGGGTCATGGAGGGGAGGGGAGCCTGGATTTAAGTAAAGGGAAACTGAGGAAGTAGCTGACCCCCAGGGGGGAAGAAAATTTTCAGAAAAGAAGACCCAAGGTCCAATATCAGCATACCAGAAGCTGTGTGTGTGTGTGTGTGTGTGTGTGAGAGAGAGAGAGAGAGAGAGAGAGAGAGAGAGAGAGAGAGAGAG
>NW_027186457.1:20088146-20098134 GCF_028583685.1 Petaurus breviceps papuanus | reverse complement strand
AGACAGAGACAGAGACAGAGAGACAGAGAGAGAGACAGAGAGAGAGACAGAGAGAGACAGAGACAGAGAGACAGAGACAGAGACAGAGAGACAAAGAGAGAGAGAGACAGACAGACAGACAGACAGAGACAGAGAGACAGAGACAGCAAAGAGATAGATGGACCCTGGTGTCCTGGTGATTAGAGAACCTGCTAGGAATAGTTCTCTTTAATTAATTTTTTTTTGTTATTCTGAACTTGAAAAACACCAACCAGCATGTACAGTACTATATAAAGAGAAGAATATAAAACAGATATTGCATATAAAACCACAAATCTCATTACAGATATCTTCCTTTTATTTATTTTTTTAATTTTAAAGTATATGCTAAATTCAGCATGTTAGCTCCAAAAGATGTCCCTCTTGTCTGTGTTTCTTAATTTCCTTCATTTCTTTTCTCTGTGTTAAAAATATTCCACTGATACCTGGAATCTTTAGTGTATAATACAACTTCATGTAACTGAAAGGCAAACAAAAAAAACCTCATCACTGGGAATTTTTATTTGGGAGTTGAGGGGGAGCAAGGTTAATAAGTTATAATGTTATGTCGACAGACAAAAATGTATATATGAGGAGAGTTTCTGAGCTTTCATTTCAATTAATATGATTATTTTCAATAGGAAAAAAAACAGGTCACATCAAGTTCAGGAGAAAAACCAGGAAGTTCTGCAAACACTTTAAAATAATCTGTTTTATTTTGCTGTGTTCTAGAGAACACAGTTAGGCTGGGCTTCTGATTAGGGTAGGACCAGTTCAATGGGTGAGTGACTGCCTCCCTGGCCCAGCTTTGCTTCTGAGTGACACTGATGTTTGCTATAACACGCAGATTTTAGCATTGAGGACAATTAGGTCAGGGTCAAAGCTGACGTGCCTCCCTGTGTAGGGCTGGTAGAATTGTAGTTTCTCTTTAACCAAAAGATGAATCAAAGAAGGGGCCATGTGGTGGAATAAATATTTAAGGAGAACATTGGTCTTCTTTTGCAACTTCTGCTGTTTTTCTGGATGGTGCTGAGTATGGCAGAGTGTTCAGAGTTGTTATCTGGCAGAGACTCTACTGGAGGACAATTATACAGGATGATAAAATATTAGAGCTGGGAGGGAGCTGCCTGATTGTCTAGTCTATCCCCTGCTTTTGAGCATGAACATGAAGACTCTCAGCTCCGTCTTATAATGCCCTTCTGACCATCTTGTCTCTGGTGCCTGAATTGGCTCCATGATAACAAGGACTTCATTTATTTTGGTTTCATCTTTGCCCACTGTTAAAAACACCAACCACCAACCAACTACCATTTGAAGGGAGATGAGCCCAAGAAATTTGGAAATTTGACTGCCCCGTAGGTCTGACTTTCACCACCAGGTGTGTGTTGGTAAAGATTTAACAACTGGATCTCTGCAAGTGAAGGACACATTTAAAATTTAACAGGCATTATTTTTAAAAATAATACTTTATTTTTCCCCAATTATATGTAAAGACAAATTTTAACATTCTTTATTTTTATTTTTGGTTTGTGTTGAATTTCAAATTCTATTCCCTCCCCCCCCTCTCTTTTCTTTTCCTGAGACATAAGCAATCTGATATAGGTTATACATATACAGTGATGTAAAACATTCAATATGCATTATTAACACCTTCTTAAAACTAGACAGTCAACAAAATAGCAAATCAATTCTTTCAGTTTCTGAAGTGTAAGATGCTCATACTGAAAGTTTTATAATTGGCTCTGCTTGCCAGTTTGGCTGGCTCTGGCATGCCTCTATTTCCAGCCCAGTCTCTAAAGTCATTTTCAAGGGGAGAAATTGTGGATAACTGTGGATCTGCAGCCCCCCACTTCCTCAGCAGCCACAGCTACTGAAAATCCAAAAAAGAAAACCCCTAATCCCAAAGTCCTATGCACATGGCCCGACACCAGAAACATGCATGAGTTTGTCAGTGGAAATGCCGCTAATGTAGATGAGTTTCCATCTGCCTTTCTGTTATACCTCAAGGATCATGGGATCTTTCCATTTGACTTACAGCTGAAACATTCTATAGCTATTGTACCATCTCTATTATAATGTGATTTCTCTGAGGGAAGAGTCTGAATTCTCTATATTTCAGAATTTAGTGTGTGAGTGGGGCCAGGAGGGAAGGGACGTCACATAGTTGGATATGTCAATTCTTCATATCTCTGGCATGGACCTTCAACGCCAAATTATATACTGAAGCATGGCATAATCAAGAACTTCTGTTCTCCACTACTAAGACTCCAGAGTGAACCACTTGAATGAATGTTGGACTTCTCTCCTCATTTCTCTGAATGGAAGGTGGTTGGTCTCAACTGGAAGAAGACACCAGCATTTACATGATGCTTCTCTGTTGTTAGCTCCCTCACATAGCCCTATGAGATAAGACAAACTCCCTATATCTGCCAAGGACGTTTTTAATCTCCAAAGTGTTTATCTCATTGGGTCTTCATAATGATTAAAGAGGGCCAGTTATTGTGGACATAGAAATGATAAGATGATGACTGACCCACAAGAAATTGAAGAGAGAGTTCAATGTTAATTTTAGGTTTGGAAGTTGGGTGACTGGGATGATGACAGCACTATGGATAAAAATAGGGAATTTGGCGGTCACCAATGTTGCCGAGTACTTTTATATTTTTGTATAATGTTTCTAAAGATCATCTTTCTTGTGGTCATACCTCTTTGATGAATAAGATTTCTGATGTCTTCAGAAAGCTTAATTAACCAGAGAATGATAAATGCTAATAAATAAACTTTGGGCAGTGACTTACAGTTTATAAAGCATAATTATCTCATTTGATTCTCACATTAACCCAATGAAGTACATCTATTGTTACAGAAAAGGAAACTGGAGTGCAGACAAGCTGAGTAACTTGCTCAGGGTGACAGAACAAGTGACAGATATCCAGTGACAGAACTAGAATTTAAACCCAGTTCTTTTGACTCTACTACCATTTTTTAAAAGATATTTACTTTGGTTTGGACTTCAATTGTTCACCAAAAGCATAACTTATATAACGATTTTCTTCATAGTCTTTCTATTTATAAAAAAACATTGCTAATTCACATTCAATTAGACAAGGGAATGTCTGAATTAAGACAAAAGTCTGAATTATGGACGATTTAGGAAAAAATTAAATTAAATTCTTATTACTTTTGAGTACACACAGTGATTTGGATTAAGCTGTGTTGACAAGTAGAAGTCCTTGAGGGAGCTGATGGAATGAGCAAATAAAAATAATTTGTAATTAGCACATCAATTTCTCATTTGTAAATTGGTGCCTGAAAACATTATCTCTTCCTAAATAGATTAGACTTGTTCCTTGAGCAAAGATAGGCTTCAGCAGAGCCCTGTCCAAATGATCATAAATTCTGGATCAGTGGAATCCAAGTAATTGATGATGTAGTGTATTTCTCTAATAAATGCAGTGTGGTACTGCTGTGTTAGCACAATTCAGTCTTTGTATTCCTCTTGGAAGATCATACGATTTTAGAGTTAAAAAGAATTTTCAAGATTATCTAGTCTAATTCAAGCCACTTAACCAGTATTTACCTCAGTTTCCTTAATTGTACAATATGAATATTTTGTCTCTTTCTGTCTCTGTCTCTTCCTCCAAACCCTCCTTCCTTCAGACTTAAATTTGAAACAGACCTCAAAGGTAATCCCATCCAAAACCTTCATTTTACGAAGGAGAAAACAGGCTCAGAGACACTAACTAATTTGCTTAAGGTGTCAAATCAAAATTTACACACCACTAAGTGCTTATTTCCACAGCCCCACACTGTTTCAGAGATAGAAGCAAAACAATACATGTTAAATTTTTATTAAAAACTATATTTACCTATCATTTGATTTCTTTTCACCCTGGAGCTCATTGGCACAGATCCCTTACCAAATGTGAACAGTCCGATGGGAGTGTGTTACTTTTGCTGTGGGAATTTAAATTTTGCATTTTACAATAAAAAAAAGTCAAATGGGCAAGCTCAACATTACATTAACATGTATATTTTTAACATTTAACATGGAACAAAGTGAATTAGAAAACATTAAATTGTAACCGTGATAAGCTTTTAATGTAGTTAAATACGGCAAAAACAAATCAGTCCTTGGCTCTTAATTGATTTTGATTGTAGTATGTAGACAAGCTCATTGGATTATGCCTTCATTATGGAGAAGAAAGCAAAAACAAAATAGACAATCAGCCCTCCAGCATTTGCTACCCATGTATCCATCCTTATGAACCCTCCAATGTGAATATTAATTTGTCCCATTGACATTAATACTCACACACACACATACACACTCACACATATATCACTAATGTAGATCAAAGAATTATTAGCTTTAGAAATAAGATTCCTAGGTGTGCTGTCACATTCAAAGGCAATTGAAGACAGCAATAAGATCGTAGATTTAGAAATGGAAGGGATGTTAGAAATCATCTAGTTCAACATCATTTTTTACAGATGAAGAAACTGAGAGGTTATTGCCTAAGATCATAGAGATAGCAAGTGGCAATGCATAGTTAGTAGTAAGCCAGGATTTGAACCCAGATCTCCCAATTGAGCACTTTTCCCACCATACTACGATGACTTCCCAAACTGAGAAGCTGCAGGAATGGATGCCTAAGATAGAGCTATCTAATAGAAATCTACAAGGGCTGCCTTCTGGGAGTGTCCAGTCCTTTAATATCTTGGAGGAAGGCTGCTGCAGCATCGGTCGAAATTCAGTCCGGTCCTGAAGATGCTGGCACCATTGTCACCCACCAGGGTCTTAGACACATCAGAGGTCCCAAACCCAAAGAAGACCATGGGCTTACTTCCTAATAGTCCATTTGTGAGATAGGCTTGACTCTCCATCTTACTGGAATGAGGTTATGGGTTGGTTTGTGTTTATTTATGTTCATCCTGGGGAAAAAAAGGTTCTAGGAGAAACATGAGGGATATGTTCACATATGTGAAGAATCATCAAGTGAAGGAAGGATGAAATTTATTCAGCTTGGCCCCAGAGAGGACAAACAGGAATAAATGGGTAGAAGTTGCAACTGGGAAATTTAGGCTTTATGTCAAGAAAAAACAAAACAAAACACCCTTCTAACACTTAGAGATGTACTCCCCAGATTCTTAGCCCTGCTTCCTTAGAGATGTACTCCCCAGATTCTTAGCCCTGCTTCCAACCTGCTTCCCCTGACTCCCTACCAGTCATCATTCAGGGGAGCAAAACCTTGGGAAAAAGACCTGTCATTCTCATCAATGATTGATTAATATCTGTGCTGGTGAGTTTTGTGGTATGACAATTCTGATTTCAGAGTAGGGCTTAAGGGAAATTCATATGAATTGAATATGTAGGTCATTACCATGTACTGACAGCTTCAAAGTAGACAGTATAACCTAGCTGGAATAGCATGGCACCTTGAGGGAGAGGCTAAAGGTGGCATGTGCCATTTGGCTCATCCCATTGCCAATACTGTATATCCCTATGGGAGATAGCTCAGACATAGCAGCATTCTCCAGACCCCAAGTTCTTTATGGACATGGCTTCTGCAAATATCATTCAGTAGAGTAATCCCTCTTTGGTTTGGGACTTCAATTATTCATTGAAACCATAACTTATATGATGATTTTATTCATACTCTTTCTATTTATAACAAAATGTCTCTAGTTCACATTCAATTAGACAAGGGAAGGTCAGAAAAAAAAACAAGGGAAAAAAGGCTGGACACCCCTTCCATCAACTGCTGACCAACTCATGGGCAGGTCATGCTTGGGAATGCTGGGAATATCAGCACTCCTCATCTTGTGAGTTTCCACAGTCAGTGTAGTCCCTGCCCAATGCTTCTACACTCAACTGGGCCTCTGCTGGATCCTTCTCACCCCTACCACTCTGCACAGCACAGCTGGGTCTGGTATTCCTTGTTAGCAAAGGTCCACTAGATTGCCCCCAAGTCAGACACCCAACTCCCCTCACTCTCCCAGGTGTAAAAGTTCCTGTGGTGAGGCCAAGGCAGCCTCCCAATCAAGCTAACCCCAAGGTTTGCCACATGTTGTTCAAGGGAACCCTAGTTTGGAGATGTTTATTCTTCACAAGGAGGAAATATAATCCTTGCATTTTCTTTGGATCTTATCGAATTGTCCCAAGAGGATACCTGTTCTGTAAGGAACTGTGTGTAACCTTGAGTGAATCCCTCACCGCTTCAGGTCTAAGGAGCTTTCTTTTGAAAAAAGGAGGCAGTGAGAGTTCTAAGTTTCCTTTTTGCTCTGGCACTCCACAAAACCAGGCAGATCCACAGCAGCTTCGAATTGGAAAAGACTTGAGGGGTGATCAGCCTTGTGTCTAACTCGGCATTTACAACCATCTTCAGGGGAGAAAGCCCTGTGGAAATGGGACCTGATAACTTGCTCTAAAGGTTATGTAGAGCCCCAAGTCACAACTACTAAAGACCAGGAAAGGAAAATAATTATATACCAGTCATTGGCACTTTCAAATGTTTTAATATCAGAAATAGATATGGTTTTTGATTGATATGACACCAAAGAAGATTTAATAATATCTGTTTTGCCCCTTGAAACCTCAGGAGCAATATGCCTTTTGCATCTGACTTGAAGATGAAACTTCTTAAAAATATTGCCTTTTCAGTAAGTCTTGTATCCTTTCTCCTAAGAGGTAATGGTCAGATGTGAGAGATGTTGTGGAGGAAGAAATTGAAAGATTTGTCAACTGATTGATTATATATGTGGGGTGACAAAGAGTTTGGAGATCAGGATATTGAGAGAAATGATTATTTCTCTCCTGTATTAATATCTAATTATTGAATAAGGACCAAGGTTTTTCCTTTTCTATTTCCTCATCTAGAAATCAATCAATGTGGGAAATCTTTTTCAAAGACTGATCCAACCTAAAGATCTAATCAAAGACAGTACAAATTATAAGTTTGGGCTAATGGGTAGATTCCTGATCATTGTGTTTATTCAGACAGGTCTGGGGAAAAAAACAAACAAGAAAGCTTCATTCTCCCTTTTGTCAGACAGGTGATAGGGAAATTGATAAGACCAACTCAAGTATCTCAAGACCCTCATTGTAATACAGTCCACCTCCCATTATAATATTCATTCTCTCATTAATTGTTAACCAATCAGAGTTAATCGCCACTATCAGGAACACCTGCTTTTCCAAGGGCATATAAACTAGGAGACCCCCACCATGAGGGGTCTTTGTAATATGAGAGTGCCGCTGACCTCTTTTATTAATAACATGCTATCCTTATTAATAAAATGATTAAATTACCCAGGAGCTATGTGTCTTAAACTTTTTATATGTTGCAATAGTCTGAAATTATTAACTTAAGAAGCTGGAATGATGGTGATGACAGAATAGGATAGTTTGGAAGATGTGAGGGCTTAGGAAGAAAGATGGAGAACTCAATTTTAGCCACATTGAAATTAGGATTTCTCCAGTGAATCCAGTTTTAAATGTCCAAAAAACAATTTGTTATAGAAGATTGGGGAATAGACTAGCCCTGCTTCCAACCTGCCTCCTGTCTCTACCAGTTATGATCCAGGGAAGCAAAGCCTATGTAAAAGGCCCTGCCATTTTTACCAATGATTGTTTGATTGTCTCTCCTGATGAGATCTGGGGTTGATAATTATGATTTCAGAGTCAGGATTAGGGGAAGTTGATTTGAATATTTAGATCTAGGAGTCATCTGCATAAAGATGAGAGTTAAACCCATAGTGTCTGAGGAGGTAACTAAGGGAGAAAGGATGTAAGGAGGAGAGAAGAGGGCCTAGTACAGAACCTTGAGGAACACTCACATTTAGGGTCATAAAAACCCACGGAGGAGAAAGTACCCAGGAGGAGAGGGTAGTCAACAGTTTTAAATGAAGCATATGGGTTAAAAAGCATTAGGAATAAGAAAAGACTCAGCCTTGGTAATTAAGAGGTCATTGATAAGGGAATAGGGCCAAGATGGCATAATGAAAATCACAACTGCCAAACTTCCCTTCATACTTCTATCAAATGACCACAAGAAATAGCAACCTGAATTCTGAGTGGAGAAACTGACCAAAGGTCACAATGAGACATTTTCCCAACCGGCAGCTTTGGAAGAGAGGGCATGTCTATGGACGCTGAGTTGGGGGTTGGTCTTGGCAGAAATTCAAGCTGTGGTTTGTAGGGCAGTAGCAAAAAAAGTAGTGCCCAGGGACAATAAAGGGACAGTACCAGGGGATCCTGATGCTAGTCCTGGGAACAGAACAACTCTCTTTCCCATTATCCTGAGCAGAAGCCCTGTCTGAGTAGGGACTAGAGCAGTGACCACACCTCTCCATGGATCACACCATTTTGGAATCATTTGTACCCACTGAGATGTAAAAGCATCAGAAGTTCATAAAAAACAGAAGCTCAGGCTAGATATCCCTTCCTCTCACCTTCAGAGGTGAGTAGACCCCAACTAAAACATAAAGTCCAAAGTCAAGAATTAAGCTGGAAAATAAGCCAACAACAACAAAGAACCTTTCCATAAAAATGTTACTATGGTTACAGGGAAACTCAATACATAAACTCAAAACAAGAAAATTATTTTAAAATATCTCAAATGTTGCAGCTAGGTGGTACAGTGGATAGAGCACTGGCCCTGGAATCAGGAAGATCTGAGTTCAAATCCAGCCTCAGACACTTAACACTTACTGGTGATGTGTCTCTGGGCAAGGCACTTAACTCCAATTGCCCTGCCTTCCCCCCTCCAAAATGACAAAAAAGGACACTATCTACAAACAAAGCCTCACAGAAAAATATAGATTGGACAGAAGCTCAAAAAAAGTTGCTAGAGGAGCTTAAAAAAGACACATACACACAAAAGAGCAAAAATGATTTTTAAAACAAAAGAACAATTGTAGAAGAAAAATTGGTAAAGAAATGAGAGCAATGTTAGAAAATTATGAAAAGAGAATTAACAGTTTGGCAAAAGATGCACAAAAATACTGAAGAAAATAACTCCAAAAACATGGACATAAAAACCTTACAAATAAATTCAGAAAATCAGAACTATTAAACATACCCTTTTGGAACCATAATTCAATAAAATTACATTTAATAAAGTGTAGTTTTGGAGAGAGAAGTTTGAGTTGAGTGTTGAAGACACATTGCAAGGAGGGGAGAAGTGAGGGGGAAGTGGAAGCAGTGAATGTAGGCAAGTTTTTCAAGTCTGAGACATGGAAATGTAGTCCCTTTTAAGGTTTACAAGGTCTGTATTTGATCTTCACAACAACTCTTTGAATTGGGAGCTATTATTACCCCCAGTTTACAAATGAGAAAACAGGTGAGAAAGATTAAGATCACATGCCTGGTAAGTGTCTGAAGCAGGATTTAAACTCACATCCACCTGACTCCAAGTCTGGCCCACAGTCCCCTATAGCATGCTCCATGTTTTATTTCTTCAAACGAAGAAATAAACTCTGAAAACAAAGCAAAGAACTTTAGGATCCATAGGATTTAGAGAATTGCCTCTGACATTAATTAACTGTGTAATATTGAACATGCTCCTTAAATTTTCTGATCCTCAGTTTCCTTATTTGTTAACTAAAAAAGTGGATTATTGGAGAATTAATACCTATAGCACTTTCCCCACCTTCTCTCTCTGTCTCTGTCTCTCTCTGCTCTGTTTCTGTCTCTGTCTGTCTCTGTCTGTCTCTGTCTCTTTCTGTCTCTTTCTCTGTCTGTCTCTCTGCCTGTCTCTCTCTGTCCTCTCTGTCTCTGTCTCTGTCTTTCTCTGTCTCTGTCTCTGTCTCTCTGTCTCTGTCTCTCTCTCTGTCTCTCTCTGTCTCTCTGTCTCTGTCTCTGTCTCTCTCTCTCTCTGTCTCTCTCTCTCTGTCTCTCTGTCTCTGTCTCTCTGTCTCTGTCTCTCTCTCTGTCTCTCTCTCTCTCTCTCTGTCTCTCTCTCTCTCT
>NW_027186457.1:20061557-20088046 GCF_028583685.1 Petaurus breviceps papuanus | reverse complement strand
TCTCTCTCTCTCTCTCTCTTTCTGTCTTTCTCTCTCTCTGTCTGTCTCTCTCTTACTTTTCCAGAAAAAAAGAAACCTGAATTGATGCTCCATTGAAAAATGTGAGTTCAGGTATAGTATGATTCAGAAAAAAGTGGAAGAGTAGTTTTGTCTTTCCTCATCCATCAGCAATCTCACATTCTTGCCATAATTCTGCCCTCAGAAAGAAAATATTGCTATATTGCTCCGGGAGCCCATCCCTGTACCTCGGTGCTGGCACTGGGCGTCTGGGATCCTTTTTCCTGAGATTGTTTCCCACCCTGCCTGCCTGATTGATAGCATCAGAGGAGGCCCCATCTTCCACATGGCTCTGTTGGGTTTCCTGGAACTCAGATGCTCTTTTTTTGTGTAGCGATGAATCTCATTGCTATAGAGACGAATACAGTGTCATTATTGTTGCATGTGCATATTTTACTGCCAATTGCCCATTAGGAATGCGGAGCCTGTGTTCTGCTACATTTACTCCCCATGTCAGGCATTGACTTGCGCCTCCACAGTCTTGGATCACAACTTTGTCTAATCACATTTCCATTGGGAGTGACGGGGCGTTTGCCCTGGAGCTGCCAGAGTGAACAGTTAGGACTGGGTTACAAAAGCAATTCACTATGCAGTGTTCCTTCATATGCTTTTTACAGGAGAAATTGGTCTGGGTGGGACGGCCACAATGCAGAGTATTTCTGAGGAATAGTTCCAAATCTGACTTAATAGGCAAGTGTATTACAAATAGGAAGTAATGTTGAGTTTTTTCAAAATGAAAATGTTTAAAAATTTTTTAAATTTAATTTTTATTTTCAGGTCCAAATTCTCTCTCTGCCCCTCCCCATATATCGAGAGGGCAAAAAATACAATACCCATTATACATTTGGAGTCATACAAAACATACTTCTGCACTAGTCATGTTCGGGGTTGGGACTGGGGGAAGGGGGGAGGCAAGAAATGTAAAGAAAAGGAGAAAATATGCTTCAATTTGCACTCAGAGTCCATCACTTCTCTGGAGATTGGTATCATTTTTCACTATGAGTCCTTTGGAGTTGTGGTGGATTATTGTATTGATCAGAGTTACTAAGTCTTTCACAGTTGAATATCTTTATAATATTGATGATGATCTATGCACATTGTTCTCTTTGTTCTACCCACTTCACTTTGCATCAGTTCATATAAGTCTTCTCAAGTTTTTCTGAAACCATCCCCTTCCTCATTTCTTATAGCACAGCAGTATTCTATCACATTTATATACCTGAATTTGCTCAGTCATTCTCCGGTTGATGGGCATCCACTGTTTCCACTTCCTTGCCACAACAAAAATGGGTGTTATAAATATTTTTAACCACACACACATATGAGTATTTTTCCATTTTTTTCTGATCTCATCGGATAACACCTAGTAGTGGTGTTACTGGGTCAAAGAGTTTGCACCGTTTTACGGCCGTTGGGCATACATAACTCCAAATTCTTCTCCAGAATGATTGGACTAGTTCATAGCTCTCCATTCATTAGAGTCCCTATTTTCTCACATCCTCTCTAGCATTTGTCATTTTCCTTTTCTCTCATGTTGGTCAGTTTGATGGATGTGAGACTGTATCTCAGAGTTGTTTTAATTAGCATTTCTATAATTATTAGTGATTTAAGCATTTTTCATATACATACACAGATACATAATACACATGTATTTGTGTGTGTATGTGTACTTCCTGTTCACATATTCTTTGGACATTTATTAGTTATGAGATGACTCTACAAGGTTTTGAACACTGGGAAGGGACCTTAGGGAATATTGGAACTACTTCAGAGCTTGTAATAATAATTCATGCTTACAAGCTCTTTAAGGTCTGCAAAGCACTTTTCTCAAAACTCTTTGAGGTAGATAATGTAAGTTATTTATGCCATGCCTATTTTACAGATGAAGGAAGCTGAGAAGTGGAATCCAACTAGTGGACAGCTAGTAAGCCTCTAAGTCAGGATTTTAATTTAGATCTTCTGACTCCAAGTCTAGCAGAGCACTCTTTCTACTACCCTACAATGTCTCTTAGACTACATCTTTATGTATTGTATACTAATGTAAACAATCTGAGAGATGTGTCCTTGGAGTAAGGGATAGAACCCTGAACTTGGAGTTAAGGACATGTATAGTCAAATCCTGCTTTAGATACTCATTAGGTAGCACAGTGGATAGAGTGCTGTGTCTGAAATCAGGAAGACCTTAACTCAAGTCTGACCTCAGACCCTAGTCATATGATGCTGGGCAAGTCCTTTAATTTCTGTTTGCCTCAGTTTCCTCATATGTAAAATGAAGATAGTAATAGCACCTAACTCCCAGGGTTGTTGTGAGGCTCAAACAAGATCATAGTAAAATAGTTAGTATAGTGTCTGGCACACAGTAAATACTACATAAATATCAGTTATAATTGGGGCAGGTAGGTGGTGAAATGAATACATCATTGACCCTGGAGTCAGGATGACCTGAGTTCAAATCTGGCCTCAGACACTTAACACAAAAACTAGCCTTGTGACCTTGGGCAAGTCACTTAACCCCAATTGCCCCCCCCCCAAAAGCAAAAAAATGTATCAGCTGTAATTAATTGTGTAACCACAGACCAGTCACTTTATTTCTCTGAGTCTGTTTTCTCACTTAAAAATGGAGTATTTACTACATTGGATTGTTGTAATATCAGTTTACACATGGAAAACACTTGCAAACCCTAAAGTGTGATCAATTGTTAAAGAATCAAGTAGGTCAAGAAATCTACTTGACTTGAACTTTGTGAGAATCTTCTGGAGAAAAAAGGACAATATCTATTATGTTCTCCCCCATAGCAAATGTCAATCCTTAAGAGAAGGAAGGGACAACCTGCATTTCTACATTTACACATTGCCTTGTTCATGTGTTTTCCCTACATATGTGTCTCATGACTATAGTACTTTAGTCCATATTTATACTTCTTCCTATGGTATCTGTGTATTTGTGGGTGAGTGCTCTCCGGGCTTTTTTTTTTTCAAATGCTTTATTAACTTCTGATTTACATCAGTCATTTCCGCCAGATTTTGAGTTACAAATTTTCTCCCCTTTTTTCCCCTACCCACCTCCCCAAAGTAGCCATCCCACAGGATATCCCCTCCTCCAATCTGCTCTCTCCCATATCTTCTCCCATACCCCCTTAGACTTTTCCAATAGGGCATGGTGGATATCTATGCCCTAGTGCCTGTATATCTTATTTCCCAATTACATGTAAAATAGTATTAATAATAGTATATATGTATATATTTAAACATTTGATTTTAAAACTTTGAAATCCAGATTCATTCTCTTCCTCCGTTGTCATCCACCCTTATTGGGAAGATAAGCACTTCAGTACAGTTTATCCATGTGTAGCTAATGCAAAACATTAATATAGGAGATATATTGTAAAAGACTGACTATATTTCCCTACCTCTTATCCCACCTCCCACTTGTTCTATTCTCTACTTTGATCCTGTCCTTTTCATAAGTGGGTGCTTCCAACTTCCCTCCCCCCAGCCTTCCCTCCCTTCCATCACTCCCCCTCTCATCCCCTTGCCCCCGACTTTCCTGTAGGGTGAGGTACCCTATTTAGTGAGTATTTCATTCCCTCCCTGAGCCAAATTCAGTGAGAATAAGGTTGGCCCATTCCCTTTTGCCTTCCTATTCTTCCCTTCCATTGTAACCATTTTCCCTTGCCTCTTCTATATGAGAGAGTTTACCCCAATGTGTCTCTCCCCATCTCCTCTCATTATATTCCTCTCTCACCTCTTAATTTCACCTTTTAAGTATTATTCCTTCCTATTAAATTGGTCCTGTGCCCTCTATGTATGTATACCTGTATACACACATTCACATATGTGTTCATACACCCATATACCCTCCAATATAGATATATATGTATATATATTTCCATTCCATTCAACTATTTTCATACTGAGAAAAGTTTAATCAGTTACAATTATTGTTTTTCCATGTAGGAATGTTAATAATTCAACTTTGATAAGTTCCTTATGATTTCTTTTCCCTGTTTACCTTCTCATGCTTCTCTTGCTTCTTGTATCTGAATGTCAAATTTTCTATTCAACTCTGGTTTTTTCAGCAAGAATGCTTGAAAGTCCTCTATTCCATGGAATGACCATATTTTCCCCTGAAACATGATACTCAGTTTTGCTGGGTAGGTGATTCTTGGTTTTAATTCCAGCTCCTTTGCCCTCCGGAATATCACATTCCTAGCCCTTCGATCCCTCAGTGTAGAAGCTGCCAGATCTTGAGTTATCCTGATTGTGTTTCCACAATATTCAAATTTTTTCTTCCTGGCTGCTTGTAATATTCTCTCCTTGATCTGGGAGTTTTGGAATCTGGATATAATATTCCTAGGAATTTTCTTTTTGGCATCTTTTTCAGGAAGTGACCAGTGGATTCTTTCAAACTCTATTTTGCCTTCTGGTTCTAAAACATCAGGGCAGTTTTCCTTGAGAATTTCTTGGAGGATGATTTCTAGGTTCTTACTTTGATCATGGCTTTCAGGTAGTCCAATAATTTTTAAGTTATCTCTCCTGGATCTATTTTCCAGGTCAGTGGTTTTTCCCATGAGATATTTCACTTTGCTTTCTATTCTTTCATTTTTTTTGGATCTGTTTAACAGCATCTTGATTTCTCATAAAGTGATTAGCTTCCATTTGCTCCAATCTAATTCTGAAGGAAGGATTCTTCTCATTGAGCTTTTGAGATTCTTTTTCCATCTTTCAAATTCAGCTTTTTAAGGCATCCTTCTCCTCATTTCCTTTTTGACCCTCTTTTGCCATTTGAGTTAGTCTGTTTTTTAAGGTATTATTTTCCTCAGTCAGGCTTTTGACTCTCATTTGATAATTTTCTTGTTTCGTTTTCATTTCTCTTCCCAATTTTTCCTCCACTTCTCTTATCTGCTTCTTAAGGTCCTCTATGGCCTGTAACCAGTGCATATTTTCCTTTGAAGCTTTTGGTGTAGGAGTTCTGACTTCACTGTCTTCACCTGTTCCATGCTTTGCTCCTTTTTGTTCCCAAAATAGGAGTCTAATGTTGGATTCTTCTGTTTGCTTTGCTTCCTTTGCCTGGTTATGTTGCCACTCAATTACTTGACTTTTGGGCTTTTTGCCACAGTAAGACTCTGCTACCAGACAGGTACCAGATTCTGGGGTTTTCTCAGCTGCCATAGGTATTAGTTGAGTGCCCTTTCTGAAACCTCCACAAGCTCTGGCAAGCTGGTTATGTACCCCAGGACCTCTACCCTAGACTGCAATACAGATCCAAGAAGGTTAAAGCAAGAGCAATTACCCCTCAGACTGGTTGTTGGTCCCCCTACACTCTGCAGGCCAGGAGCTGAAGCTGCCATGTGGGTGTGGCTGCATGGCTATGGCTCATCAGTGGCTTCTCACCCTGGGGGCAAAAGCTGATGCACTCCCAACTACCGGGTCCCAAAATCCATACTGAACTGACCTCTCACTTTGTCCTTAGCATCTATGTGTTGATAATTCTGGACCACCACAGATGCTCGTGATCTGAAGTCCCTCCATCTGGCAGCTGGTCAGGCCCACCCTGGGGCTAAAACCTTGGACTGTGGCTGGACTCCTTTCCCAGAGCTCTGTGCTAGCCGATTCCTGAGGGCCTTCCGGGTTGTCCTCAGTGGAAGGTTAGCTTCTCTGTGTGATTTTGTGGGTTCTGTATCTCCAAAGTTTGTTCAGAGTCACCTTTTACATGGATTGGAGGTCCTCTTTCTACTCCACCATCTTGACTCTGCCCCCACTCTCCAGGCTTCTTGGAGAAAATTTTTTTACTATGCGATTTGAGTTACTGGCTTTGTTAAAGTGTTTAGTCTATTGACTGTGAAGGGGAAGCATGCTAGTGGGTACTTGTGTGTGTAAATGTGTATGTGTGTATGCACACATACAAATATACATACACATACAAACATATTTCCAATTGGACTGTAAACTTTTCAACAGCAGGAATCTTATTTTTTTTTGTCTGTGTCAGTTATATCAAGCAAAATATTAGGCACATAGTAGATGCCTAATACATGCTCATGGTATTGAATGGAATTAAGAATGAGTGAAACATCCTTTAGCTATTTTCAGAATATTCAACTTATGATCAAGATGCTTCAAAGCTGTATCACCTCTGTGAAATGACAAGATAAAATGGGGTAAGTAAAATGAGGAAGAACAAAAAGATAAAAGTGCTGGCAAACTGTTGAAACTCTTTTGACCATTAAAAAAATCATTGTAAACCAGCAAGGCTCCTAGTGATACCCTTAGAAAAGAGTGTGTAATGTTGGGCCTTATGGGTAAGAGTCTACTACTTTGAGATGAATAAAATTCTATGAAAATTATACTGGGGATTAACCTTTTTTTTTTGCAAAGATATTATTTACTGGACTACAATGAGGGTGAGGAAATCAGAATTTTGCCCCAGATTTTTATGATTTTAAAAGGCACTGTCATAAAGGGAAAAAGGACCTATCTGTACCAAAAAAAATGTAGCAGCCTTATTGGCAAAATATTGGAAATTGAGGGGATGATTATCAATTGGGGAATGACTGAATAAGGTGTGGTATGTGAATGTAACACAATGATTCAGGACAAGTACAAAGAACTCATTAAGTAAAATGGTATCCATATTCAAATAAAGAACTGATGAATTCTGAATGCAGATTGAAGCATATTTTTTCACTTTATTCTTTCTCATGGGTTTTTTTTTCTTTTGATCTGTTTCTTCTTCCATGACTGTGACAAATATGGAAATATGCTTTTCATGATAGCACATGTATAAACTATATCAAACTGCCTACCAGTTTCTGAAGAGGGGAGGGGAAGGATTAAGGAAGGGAGGGAGAAAAGTTTAGGACACAAAGCCTTATAAAAATGACTGCTAAAATTTTCTTGATATATATTGGGGAAAAAATAAAATACTATTAAGAAAAGAAAGAGAAAAAAGAAAAAAATGGCACTGACAGCACTTCTTCAGCAGGAAGAAGTAATAGGCCTCAGCTAACCTAGTTAGCAAGAATTATTAGTTAATATGAGTAATTACTTGATGGTATTCTCCCTTCTCCCTCAGTGGCTGTAACCCAGGGGAGCTCCTCTCTAAGGTCCCACCTTATTTTCTTCTCTGGCAGTAGTGGACTCAAGCAACACCCCCAAGTTATCCTGATATTGCATTTCCATTGGGTCTTGTGTCCCCAGCTCCAAGGTATCTTCCCAAGGATCCCCCCTCCTTTGTTTAAATGAATTTGTCTTTAAAAAGTAATTTAAGAACACTTGGCTTTCTATTTGTCTTAGATATTGTATAGGGCTTGCTCTTCTTTAGTCATTTCAATCATGTCTAATTCTTCTTTACCCCATTTATTTATTTATTCATTTGTTTGTTTATTCATTCATTTATTTATTCATCTATCTATCTATCTATCTATCTATATATCTATCTATCTATCTATCTATCTATTTTTGGCAAAGATGCAGGAGTGGTTCACTATTTTCTTCTCCAGTTCATTTTACAAATGAGGAAACAGAGGCAAACAGGGTTAAATGACTTGCAAAGGGTCACACAGCTAGTAAGTGTTTGAGGGCAGATTTGAACTGAGGAAGATGAGTCTTTCTGACTCTATGCCTGGCATTCTATCCACTGCATTGCCTAGCTGACTCTAGGGCTTACTCTAGGTACCAGGACTAATTGATATGACTCTTGTTATTTGTGACTAAAGAGAGCTTATAACTGATACTCTGTAGGTATATCTGGTTCTATTTCTCTAAATATCTATATACATATCTATATCTATATACATACATACATGCATATATATACATACATATACTTGTATATGATTATAGAGCTCTCTCTTGTCATAAAAATCTGTATAGAAACTTTTAAAAAAGAACTTAAAAGTAACTTCAAAATATCTCTTTTGTAGATATGTAATTGCTGTTCACTCTTCTTCCCAAAACAGATTTTCATTAACATTACAAGAGAGAGTTATAATTTTCACAACACAGACAGTGAAAGAATAAGATGTAAGAAACAATTTTGTGTGTGTGTGTATCCTCTTGAGATTAACACCATGATTTCATTAACTGTTCTTGACACATTGGCATTTCCCAGTTCTTTTGGTAGAAGGAAAAGGAAATTACTCATAGCTTAATTCCTAGATGTCAACCCTTTTAGACACAACAGATCTCTAATATATTCCTTCAAACATGTGTCCCAGTCAATTATTTGCTGGGAACTGAAAAGACTCTTCTCTTTGAAAAGACTTCCTCTGAAATTTGTTGTTAACAATTATGACCATATAGGCCTATGATAAAAATTCTAGTTATTGTCCTAGAGTGTTACTCTAAACATGTTGCTCCCTACCTAGAGACCTGTGGTAATTCTCTACAAATTTTGAAATTGTGAAATTGCCTATTGACCAAACGTTCTTTGTCTTACCCTATACTTTTGTAGAATGCTTGGCTTTATTTAAAACTCAGCTCAAGTACCCCATCCCCAGTTCTCTTCAGTTCAAGAACTTTCCCCCTGTAATGGTAATATATTTTTGCTTCATGGGAAGATCTTTCCTCTTCATTAATAGACCCATGTGACTTGCTTCAGTCACATGGAAGCCTAAGTCACATGAGTTGAGTTACATGAAACCTGTGGTGGGAGGAGCTTGCTGAGCAGGTGGAACAGGAAAGCTGGAGAAGAGCCCAGAAGAAGTTGATCAGAGTAGTTAGAGGTAAGGGAGAGAGAGGAAGCAAGTAGCAAGTTGTGAGTGTTGGTTTGTGGGAAGGCCCTAGCAGGGGGAAGGTTTGGGGATGATGGTGCCCCCTGTACTGTTATTGTGTATAGATTTCTTTGTTCCTAATGATGGATTTGGCTTTCTGGTGTTTGAATAAGTGTTTGGGTTTTGTCTTCCATGTGGAGAGTCTGTTATATTTTGTGGTTCAGAATTATGCTTTCATATTCATAGCTGTCATAGGTGCTGTGAATATCATGTTGGCACTATACCCCATAAGACTACTTTTCATCTACTCTGTATTTTCTTGTCTGTACAAGCTCAAAGCATTCTCTGTGACTGTCTCTCATGCCTGGAACACAATCCAACTTCTACTCCATTTCCTTTAAGTCCCTATGAAAATCCTACCTTCTACAGGAAGCCCTTCCCAACCTCTCTTAATTCCAGTGCCTTGTTTTGTATATATTTGTTTGCATGTTTTTACATTAGATTGTAAGCTCTTTGGGGTCAGAGACTATCTTTTGCCTCTTTTTGTATCCCTGGCACTAAGTGCAGTACTTGACATAGAGTAGGCACTCAGTAAACATGAATTGATTGATTATGTTGTCTTCCTCACCAAAATGTAAACTTCTTCAGATCATGGGTTATTTTTGCTTTTTTTGTTGCACTCCCAGTACATAGTGCTTAGAACATAGGAAGTGCTAAATAAATGCATGTTGGTTTTTGGTTGGATTAATCCTTGTATTCAAGGCCTTCCACAATCTAGTTCCAACCAACATATATAGCTTTATAATATCACACATTATGAATAGTTGCAAACTCTGAATTCCAGCCAAACTGAGCTGTTCTTACTCTGTTCTTAGATAATTTCTATACTTCTTTTTGTGTCATCTTATTGTCAAAATATTTTGGAGATATCCTGTTTCCCAGAGCTAAGGCTCAGCAAGCAGTCTATGCCCTGAGCTTGCCATAGCAATAATCCTTTGCACTTTGGAATGGTCTTACCCTCTAACAAGGTGCATTGCTTGGACCAGCACCAGGTCTTCACTGAGGAATTTAGTTCCCCCTGTTTTCCAGGACCATAAATTACCTGTTCACAATCCCTGTTGCTTGTACTGTACTACTGTTCCTGTCTCAGAACTCTGGCTTTATACCGAGGAGGGTGGTCATGACCCTGTAATATTAATGGGATTTAAGATCTTCCCCACCCATTAATAGGCCTCACCTGGAGCCCAACAAGAGAAGCTTGATTAGGGGAGGCTTGTTTTTCAGGAAGGTCCACACCTTTTGTTGCTTTGTAATTAGGCAGTGGGTCATGAGGGTTGTGATGCCCTCTGACTCTGAAGAAGGGTATATAAACTCTTAGGTGAGGTTTTGCTTTGGGGCTCACTCATTGGAAGAGTATTCTTGTTATTTGACCAGATGAGAAGCTGGGTAGCCGTTAAGGAGACTCCTGACTTTGAAAAACGCAGAACATCTGGGTGCTTCTCTCTCTGGTAACTATGTATGTATTGCCTTGGTCAGACAGTTGAATCTGTAAGTTGATCTATGCTAACTTCTCAGAAAGTTAGAAGCCCTCTCTTTTGGTCTTTATTTCTCTGCTTGTATTTTCTCTGTTTTCTTTGTTTGGATTTTCTCTGAAGTTCAGGGTGCTGATTTTTCCCCTGAACTAATGAAAGTAATTAAAAAAGATTATTGACCTCTTGAACAATCTTTCCTAGAAAAGCAGATCTAAGAACCTGTGCTAGCAGCCATCCTGGGTATGCCAGTGTAGTTTCCACTACAGATCCCCAAGACTTGAGACAATGACTGTTCCCATAAAACCCAAGAACACCTGTATTGTCCTAAGAAATACCAACCATGAGAACAGTAACTCAAAAATGATTAAATTGTGATCCATTCCACTTGTGGTTTTATATGTAGAAGACCTACCTTTGGTCCAGCATGTTAAGCCCTCATTTTTAGGAGGGAGGGCTTATGTTTGTAAATGTCATTTTTCTCACTCTGAAATTAATTAAACTTTTATTTGTGTCCTGGTTTTCCTGTCTCTAGCTTGCTCTGTTATGGCTCCAGCTACCCACAGGCCAGTTTTAGTTTAGTTGACATTTTTCTTCCTTTCTTTTTTTTTGAGGGCAATTGGAGTTAAGTGACTTGTCCAAGGTCACATGGCTAGTTTTTGTGTTAATTGTCTGAGGCTGGATTTGAACTCATGTCCTCCTGACTCCAGGGCCGGCACTCTATTCATTTAGTTGACACTATCAATAAACTACTATCCACCCTCCAACCATCTCTATCTGTCAAATTCCTCCTTATCTTCAGTTCATATCCCACCTTCTTCAACTCCCTCTAAGTTCTTTCAGGAAAAGTGATCCCTACCTTCTCAAATTTGCCACAGCCCTTTGCCTGGTCCTAACGTCTTTTGTACTTCCTTCCTTCCTGTATTTTACTGTATTTACTTGTGTCCTTCTCCTTCCCGATCAGATTGTTAGTTCCTTGAGAGATGGGCCCATGTCATATGTTTGTTTGAATTCTGAGGGTGTGTAATAAGAATGTAAATTTTAAAGATCTTCCCTGCCCCTAGGCTAATGTGCACCTGAAGCCTGGGGTCGGGGAGGCTTGTTTTTCAGTAGATACTTCTTGATTGGCCAGTGAGTCAATAAGGTTGTTACATTCTCTGAGCCAGGAGAAGGCTATATAAGCCCTGATGTGTAGCTTTGTTTTTGGGACTCACTTTGAGAAGTGTTCTGTGATTTGATCTGAATTCTGGGAAGCCGTTGTTGAGAGTCCCCCGGCTTTGAAAAACCCAGAATGTGGAAACCCAGATGTTGACTGGGTATGGCTGTAATGGTTGGACAGTTTGGAAAGCTGTCTACTTGATGTTTCTGTCTTGATAATTCTGCCTGTATGCTTTGAGGTTCAGGGTGCTGACCTTTTCTCCTGAACAAGGTAAACAATATATGTCTGACTGATTAAAGTAAGCTTGTTAACCCATTTTGAGTTGCTTTCCTTTAACAAAGCAGATCCAAGAACCTGTGTGAGCAGGCACCCTGGGGACACTGGGGTGCTTGCCGCTACAGGGTGCTTACTGAATGTTTCTCAGTATTTGGTGAATTAATCATTCTTTTGAGCTGAAGTTGACTTTATAGATTACTTAGCCTAATATCATTGCATTACCCAAGATCCCATAACTCTAGCTAAGCTCTTCCATTTCTCTTTAACAGGCAAACTTTTACTCTGAATTAGTACCCGAGAAATGCTCTACAAAGAGTACACATTTACAGTAGTTCAAGTAACTTGGCACTTAGTGAGTGATTTTTTTTCATTCATCTACCTAGCCCTCCATCTATTCATCCCTTCATTTGGTTTTCCCACATTTTTCTTGGAAAAGCAGGATATCTGAAAGGAGAGAAAAAGGCTGATGCAAATGTAGGAGTTGCTATTTTCAATCACATTCCCCTTATTACTTGAACTGCACCGAACTCATATTGCTTTAAAAATCAGATCTGCTTTCAGTTAATTAAAGCTATCCAAGTGTTCTGCATCATGGCATCTGTGTGGTCAGGAAGTACTGTAAACATGAGCATCTTTTTGGCGATTGGTTCATTAGAATTTCCTCAAAAACATGTGTTTTTCCTGAGGCTATCCCAGAAACATTTTAAAAAACAAGGAAAGGAGAGATAGACTAGATTAATAAATAAAGAGTTAATAGGATTTTCAAAACAGGAGCTATGTTGAGAGGGCTTTTTTAGGCTATTACTCCTCTGTTGCTTGTTATGGGGCTCTGGGGTTCTTGACATTTGAACTGGTAGACCAACAGGAGTAATTTTCAACATCTTCTGTTATCTGTCGATAAGAATATATGCAAACAAACGAGGGTTAACTGTCACCTATGACCACGTTCCCACAATCAGCAGGAAACGTGGCCTTAATAGGAATGCTATTTTTATTTATGAAAAAATGTTGGGCTGTTTGTTGTATCATCATTAAAACAGTCAGTGGATAAGAAAAAGTTGATGGATTGCTTCCTGATAGAAATGAATGTTACTGCTTATTTCTATTTTTTCAACTGCCTGAAGTCATAAAGGTCAGTAACATGCTTTAAAGTTGCTATACAGACACAGCCACATCCCACTAATTTATCTCCTTTGTTTATAGTGTTCCCCCATTATTGGAGAATTCCTGGGAAGGAAGGTCCTTAGAAGTCATGCTGCCCAACCTCCCACCTAACACAGGATTCTCTTCTAAAATATTTGAGGGGGTCTTAGGTTATAAATCTAGTGCTAGAAGGAACCTGAGTCCATCTAGTCCAAATCTCTGATATAACAGTTGAGGAAATTAGAGGCCAGGGAAATGAAATGACATGCCCAAGGTCATATAAGTAGTAAGTCTCATAAATGGGACTTGAATCAAGGTCCTCCTGAACAGTGGTTATCTATCTTATGAGGGATGATCTGCAGTGATAGGGAGCACATTACTGACAGGCCATCTTTATTTATCTTTGAAGGGATATAATTGTTAGGCCTCCACTAAAGACATATTCTAATACTGATCTTGGTATGGGAAAAGAAAATAAATGGTAAAAACATTTATTAAGCCCTTACTATGTGTCAGGCACTGTGATAAGTGCTTTACAAATATCTCATTTGATCTTCACAACAACCCTGCGAGGTAGGTGCTATTATCATCCCCATTTTACAGTTGGGGAAACTGAGGCAGGCAGAGATTAAGTGACTTGCCCAGGGTCACACAGCTAGTAAGTGTCTGAGTGTATGGGGGTGATGCCCTGGCTCTTACTGGCTCAGCTAATGGAGAGCAATCCCTGGGAGGTTCCAGCCTCCTGGAAAGTTTTGAAGTAGGGGTTTGGTGATGGACTCGCTTATATGTGTTTAAAGCAGCTCATCATGAAACTGTAGGATCATTACTTTGTTTATAAACATTCTGTCTATATTTGTTTTCCCTATTATAATGTGATCACCTTCTGAGTCTGGATAATTTCACTCATTGTTTTTATTGTCTCAGCACATAGCCCAGTGTCTGGCCCTTAGTAGGCACTTAATAAACTTGCTGGTTGAGCCACTTTGATCATGTGGTCAACTTATCTTAGCCAAAGAAACCCATTAAAGACCATCTAATGAAACACGTGGGGGTCCTCAAGTCCCGCCAATGGAAGGTATAGCCACACACCAAGGAAATCACACATCTTTGAACTTGTAAAGCATAATTGGTAGGAATGTCTTCTGTATATTGAGACAAAGGTCCTTGACTCTTGCCTGTCCCTCACCCTCCACGTCTTATCAGCTGCCCAGTGTTGTTGATTTTTCCTTGGCATCAGGGCTTGCAGAGGTCCCTTTCTCTCTACTCACACATAGACTTGAGTTTCTTCACCAGAATCTTTTTAAAATTGTGCCAAGCCAAAATGAATATAGTACCCAAAATGTCATCTGCTTAGGACAGAGGAGAGCAGGACTTTTGTGTAGTTGTTTCACTCATGTCCAACTCTTCATGACCCCCTTAGGCATTTTCTTTGCTTTTTTTTTTTGGAGGGCAATTGGGGATAAGTGACTTGCCCAAGGTTACACGGCTAGTAAGTGTGTCAAGTATTAGGGGTTTTCTTGACAAAGGTAATGGAATGGTTTGCCATTTCCTTCTCCAGCTCATTTTACAGATAGGGAAACTGAGGCAAATAGGGTGAAATGACTTGTCCAGGGTCACACAACTAGTAAATGTCTGAGGTCAGATTTGAACTCAGGAAGATGAAGCTTCCTGATTCAGTCCTGGCACTCTATCTGCTGTGCCATCTAGTTGCCTCTGATAGTGGGACTATTTGCCTCTTTATTCCTAGAAGCTATGCCTATCAATACAGTCCCAGAATGCTTCAGTTTTTTGGTAGCCATGTCATACTGCCAACTCATGGTGAGCCCATAGTAGGTAGAGTAGGTGAAATGCTTATTGAATTGCATTGAAGTCTTCCCTTGGTTCCTAAATCTGTCATCCCCTACCCCACCAAGAACCACAAAGAGTAACTATGTCCTTTCTTCTACGTATCTGCCTTTAGCATATTAGATAAAACCAGGAATATCTTTCCTAATATTATATTATTAACTGCAAAAGGGAACACCTTTGATAGACAATAGAGATACAGCAGAGATGTGTTATGAAAATTAGTATCTTTTGATAACACAATTCACCACCACGCTAGTTGCTAACCTTCATTCTCTATAACAATGAGATCCAGAACTAGGATAGGAGAACTGGGGCTTTGTTATAGGCCATGGAGTCAGAGGGAGCTGACAGCACTTGTTCTCCTTGAAAGAAGAATGAGGAGTGGATGTTTCTGGAGCTAAGTGGTTGGATGGGGAGTTCCCAAAAGATGATGGTTTGTACCTGTGACTCCATCTTGCAGGCCTCTGCAGGGAGAAGAGGAAAAGAGGCTCTGACCTCCACCCAGAGGAGCAATGGGCTTCTCTTTTCATTAAGCTGCTCTTTCTGAGTCAAGAGACCAGGGTACAAATGCCTGAGAAGAAGAGATTTACCCAAGGGCTGCCACATTTTGTCAACATGCCTAAAAGAGCCCTGTACTGAGAGGCTGGAGACCTGAGTTATGGTGTCTGCTCTGTTACTATGGCCATCTGTGTCATTCTTGTTCAAATGAGGATTTTGTACAAGGTGGTTTCTTTCTTTTTTTTTTTTTTAAGACATCAGGGTTAAGTAACTTGCTCAAGGTTACACGGCCAGTTATTTCTGGATGTGGTGCTGAGTGTCTGAGCCCGGGATTCGATCTCCAGGTCATCCCGACACTGGAGCCGGTGTTCCTACTGGCTGTGCTACCTGGCCCCCTCTACAAGGTGGTTTCTAAGGTCCTTTTCAGCTCAAACAATCTCTGGGTCTAAGCAATTTGAGTTCCACTGGACTCCACCTCAGCCCATTCTCAATTTAAGTGAAAGATGAATGAGCCTTCCTTTGGTACCTTAGGCAAATCACTTTCTTTCTCTGGAAGGATCTTTCCTTTTTGCAATCATGATGCTTTGAGAGTTTGGGGGTGGAAGTTGGTTTTAAGTTGCTTTCTTTCTCCTCCTCTTCCCCTTCCTTCTCCTCCATTGATTACCTGATTGGCTTATCCCACAGCAGTTCAAAACTTCCCAGCTCAAAGATTCTGCAAGCCTCAACCTATCCCCTAACAGGAGTTACAGTTGTGCCCCACACACTCAATTCAAGTCTTCTTTAAATCCATTCCCTCAAAATATCTGTAGTAGCATTACTACTTTACCCTCAATCCTTGGCAGTTAAGTTCCTTAGATGCCAGGTAAGAAGAAACAGTTGACTTTAGCTCCTTGTTATCAAGAATAATGAGTAGTAAGAGAAAATTATCAGATAATGCTCTTCCTCTTGCTTTGGAGTGTTTCCCAGTTACACATTCTGATGTTTCAAGATCACTTTCCATGTGCTGGTGACCCTCAGTTTCTGTCATCCTCCAAATAGTGATATCTACCCTTCCCCCACCTTGATTCGACTTGCCCCAGGGGTGCTTGCCCCAGACTTCCAAGTTCCAAAGTATAGGTCAGATAACTGCACAGTCTTTGAAACCTTGCACTTGGATACAGTAAAAGAATTATGTGATATCACTGGCCTGTAACTTGAGTCCTGGTTTTGCCTTCAGAGAAGCATTATAAGGTGATCTTATAATGTTGTCAAATCTGATATCTCAAGAGATGTAAAGATCTACTTTTTGTCAGATAGCACTGTCAGTAGATGATAATAACTTCGTTTTGGCATGTGGTGTAGCTAACAAAGGGGCAAGGTCAGACAACCAGATCACAGGTCTTGGGAAAGACATGAAAAGATAAGGAATTCACATTCATCAAGACGAAAAAGGTGCATTCATTATGAGACAAGGGCAAGAACGCCTTTAGAGTTTTCAATGTACGGTAGGGAAAGGCTAAGAAAAATGGGCTATTTTTTTTGAAATAATTTTATTTACTTTCTACAGTTATCTAGGTCTGAGTTTAACTTTTTTGATGAAGAAAAACCTGCAAAGAAAACTACACACAATTAACCCTTAATAATGTCAGCATAGTGTAGTAGGTAGAGTTAACTTCAATAATAAGAGAATATGGGTTCAATTTTCTCCTTTGAATAGTGACTGTGTAATCCTGGGCAAGTCATTTATCCTTTTAATGGTCCCAGGCAAATTTTTCAAAGTATTATTTGTGGAGAAGCTGACAAACTGCTTTGGCAGAGAAGATTCCACCCTATGTGTTTTCTAAACTACTGAAAGCCCAGTCAAATTAAAAAACAACAAACCTCTACATTAAAGCAATTAAAATTTACTAATTAAAAAAAGATAACATAAAAATATTAATTATAATTATAAGATGCATATGTATAACCTGATACAGGTTATTTTAAATTCTTTTCATATAAATTATTGAAGAAATAAAATATTTTCAGAACTCCCAAACCCATTTTAATTAATATTCTTTTGAAATGGATAACTGTAACTTTTTTTTTCAAAACAACTCTTTTTATTTCACACTTACCTTTTTGGCAAATAAAACTATAACTGAGACTGCTGTTGAGAGCACATAACTGTAGCTTCCTAGCTTTATTTATTTATTTATTTTTAAGCAATTGGGGTTAAGTAATTTGCTCAAGATTACACGGCCAGTTATTTCTGGGTGTGGTGCTAAGTATCAGATCCCGGATTCGATTCCAGGTCATCCCGACTCTGGAGCCTGGTGCTCTTACTCACTGAGCCACCTGGCCGTCCCTTAGCTCTATTTTTTAATTTTACTTTTTTCAGCTTCCAACATGTCTTTAGAGGGAAAGGGAGAAAACTTTGATTGATGATTGGAAAAAAACACTACCAGTGATTGGAAGGTTAGGGGGAGATTGAACTAGTTAAAGATGAATTCATAGCTGTGTGGTTTAAAACCCTTTGTTCCTGTGATTTATATCTTTGAATACTGGACTAATTAATTGACTCCAAAGTTAAACATTTTTTAAGAATGAGAAAAATACTGTCTGGTAGGGTTATCTACAAGAAATCCCTCCTAAATATGGTTTGGCAGTCCTGGATTCCTGCACTTGGACCTGAGTTAGAATTCTGGTCTACTGCTTACTAAGTAAGTGACCTTGGATAAATCATTTAACTTCTCTAAAGGTCCATTTTCCTTATCTTTCAAATGAAGTTATTGGACTATGTGGTCTCTAAGATAGCTTCCATCTCTAGGTCTATAATCCTATGAGCCCATAAAAAACTTGCCCTAGAATAATTTTTGTTAAAAAGTAGTAGCTTTATTATCTCAGCTAAAGGGGGAGAAATCCACTTAGGGCAAACTCAATAGTAGAAAAAATCATGTCTGGAAGCACCTAAAGAGGTAATGGTAAATAGAAGGGAACTTAACAAAGCTCCCTGAGGACCTCAGGCATAATAAATAATATCCTATCTACGTAACTAAACTCTTGCTTTAGAAAGGTGTGATGCTTTTCTGCATTGCACATATTAAGAGAATATAAGGAAGGTCCTTTGGTACAATGGGTGAACCGAACCTCCATGTGGCAGACTTACAGAAGACAATGACAAGACCCTGGCATGGGTATAATTCGGTCTGTATTGTAGGAAGCTAATATTGAATATCAGAAGATCCCCAGAGAGTGTGTTCATATTTTGGCAAATAAAGTCCAATTTTCTTTGAAATGAATCGACCTACGTACCTTGTGCATAAGCTTGAGTGCAAAGAGGTTTTAATGTATTAATTTTAAGGAATGATCTAAGGATAAATCAACCATTTTATAGTGGCATAATTTGTATTAAATTCTATTGGTTTAAGAGGAAGGCTTATTATGCAGCACTCCTAAGGAAGAGCAGAATGAATGTTATTATAATGTTTAAAAATTCATAAGGATGACCACAGGAAAGGGTGAAAAAACTGGAGTTACCATGGAAACCCCAAGCGGAGGAGCCCGAGCCCTCTGGCATCCATCTCACCAGTGCATGTGGAATTCTCGCCCAAGTCCGGGGACACATGGGACAAGAATGTCCCTTTCTCAGCAGCTTCCTCAGCCTGCCAAGCACCATGAAATCGAGTAAAATGATTCCATTTAGCATCTCTGTTTCTGCCATGGGAGTTTGGGAGTGGGGAAAAGAGACATGATTATTTCCCTTGGAAACTTTAGAAAAAAGGAAACTATAATAGAACCCTCCAGAGGTCCTTCAGGCCAACGGTTCTCAAACTTTTCAGTCAATGAACCACTTTGGCAGGATGGACTAGGGTGGGAGTGGGGATAGGATAAGGTGGGGGAGGGAGTGACTTGACTACTCCCAGTTGCCTCTGCAAAAAACCCTTATTAGAAAGAGTGGAAATGGTTTTGCTTCTGATAAGACATAAGTTAAGTTTATGAATGTTTTTTTATGAAGCATCATAAAAATATTGATTCATGCCCAAAACAATAGTATAAACACCATCATATTATGAATATCACCAGAGAAATGAATACACTGAACCATAATAAACTATAGGTGTGGAAAAGACCTTTGAATCATAATTCAAGTCCTTTAAAAAATATTTGAAGAAACCCTTCTCCCTGTCCACCCTTCCCTCACCTCAGGAGAAGTAGACTTTTCATTCCTGGACCTCTCATGACATTTTGCTTATAATTCTGCTATACATTGATTATATTCTATTTCATATTTTAGTGATTTGTGTAGGGGTTTATTAACCAGTCAATAAGCATTTTAAAGCACCTATTATGTGTAAAGCACTGGCCTAAACTCTGGGGATAAAATACAAAGAATAAAATATTTCTTATTTGTAAGAAGTTTATAATCTAATTGGGTAGATTTTATATATGTGTATATACACACACACACACACATATATGCACACACATATACATAGATACAGAATAAATATAAATAAGTATGATGTAGTTAAAGTACAATATTGTTAAGAAGGGACAGCACTAGTGTTTGGAAAGGTTTCATGTTCTGTAGAAGGTGGTCACATAGTTTATGAGGAAGAAGAAAGGCTGTTTTACTCTAAGATCCTTGAGAACAGGTTTGATGTGTCTTTCTGCCTTCAATCTTAGCACAGCACATAACACATTTCTGATGAATTGAATTTGGTGATTTGAAGAAACAGACCCAGAGAGGTTGGATAGCTTCTCTAAGATAATGGAGCTGATTAGTACAAGAGTCCTATGCTCTGGCAGGGGAATGGTGGATTGTGGCTGAATTCATCTATCCTGCTGAGGAAATTGTAATAGAGTAGAAAAGGCTCCAGGATCTGGAAAAATATCTGTTTTTTTAAAACTTACAAGGATATGGCATGTGTATTTGTTAGGAAGGAGATCAGGAGGCCAGTGACCAGAGACACAGGATCCTCTGCCTCAGTAGCTTCCAGGAATAAGCCTCCACTGGCACCAAATCCCAGCCTGTGCCCAACCCCCACCAAGTGCTTATCAGTCACTCCCTACTTTGCTCTTTTGAGAGTTTGAATTTCTTCAGGGTGCATATCCTTTCCAGTGACACAGAAGGCAGCCCCTTCAATTACAGCCCCTTTGTGACTAGCCTGGCTGCAAACTAGCTGGACAGACAGACTGACCTGGGAGCCTCTTCTTTAGCTAAGGCTGGACTGATCCTTGAATGACAGACATATAATTTCAAAAAATTCTTTTTGCCAAATTTTGAACTGAACACCCCCCCCCAAAGAAACGATAACATTTCTGTATATGCAAAAGAACATGTAAAGAGATTATAATGAAACAGTGATCTCCATTTCACAGTGTTTTTCAAAGTATATACTAAATCCCACACATTACTTTAAAAACTGTTCTACTTGTGTTTCCTTCCCGATTTCTGTTTTCTTCCTTTCATTTAATAAATGAATATTTCAGTATTCCTCTCTTATCAGTGTTGCTAACCAGTATCCCCTTTTCCTCTCCTCCAATCAAGAAATAACTGAAAGAAAAAAAATAAATGAACTCTTGTAAAGGATAAGTACATTCAAATAAAATGGGTCCACAAAGTGTCCGTGTTCAAAAATATCTGTCTTTTTCTGCCCTCTGAGTTCGTTTTGCCTTTCTGTCAGGAGGTAGCGGACACACTCCATTGTATGTCCTCTGGACATGTGGCTCATCACCATGGTTATTTATTAGCTGTGTGGTCCTGCGAAAGTCATTTAACTTCTGTCTGCCTCAGTTTCCTTAACTGTGAAGTGGGGATAATAGTATCGACTGCCCAGGGCTGTTGCAAGAAGCTACTGAGATAATTGTAAAGCTCCTAGTACAGTGCCTGTTGCATGTTTCTTTCGTTCTTTTCTTTCCTTTCTTTCCATGTCTCAAACTTCTGGGTACAAGGACCTCTTTGCCTGTATCTAGAACTGAAAAGGACAAAAAAAACTGACCAAAACTCCAAGTCTGATTCTTGGGGTCTTAGGGTGTTAAAGTGTATTGTGTGGGGGGAGGTGGTCCTCATCCCCATGGAGCTCCGTGGGGCTTATGCTTCAGGACCCTCACCCACCTTCTCTACCCCCTCCTGCTTCTAAAGGCAAAGGAAAAGAGGGAGAGTGTTCCAGTTTGGTGGTTTGAAAGATGCAGCCTGTTCTGGGTACTCAGTCAATGGGAAGAAACTGTTCCTGCCCATATGATAAGGAAAGCTTCTCGAAGATGGTGGTTCTTTGGCATCTCCCTCTCCCTTGGTGCTGCCATTGTAGATAACCTCAGCATACACAAAGCCCCTAACATCTGTATGTGTGGGATATAGGTATTCAGACAAAGTAGATTCTGATGGAAGAAAAAGACAGTTCTAGACCTGTGGCTGGAAAGTACATCAGAGGCCATTTAGTTCTTCCTCTCAGTCTTTCCATTCTGTCCTTCCTGAAGCTCTGAGATAATGATCCACTTCTTCAATGACACAGGGCTAAGTCTCAGAGCTGGGGTTTCACTGGAGGAAATCAGTCTCCCTAGAAGGAATAGATCAGGTTCAATTCTAGGGTCCATCTTAAAGAGAATCTGGAATTCTTTCTGGTCCATTTCCCCTTTGCCTGGTCCCCTCCTTAGCTAAAACAAATGCCATATCCTCATATCTCTCTACCAATTTCTGAAATATTTCTAACAGGAAAATGTTTTTCATTGAACAAGAAGGCATAAAACTTTTCAATTAATTTTTAAATTTAATTAAATTTTTAAAATTAAATTTTAAATTAATTTAAATTTTAATTTAATAAAACAGGCTTTAAATTTAAAAAAAAATTAGTACCACATTACTGAAATTCTCATCAAGGTGTAAACAATAAATCAACAGTTTTAAATGATAAAATTAGCTTTTTTAACTCTGTAAATAAGAAGAAAAGCAGAAGAATGTAGGAGAATAGGGGCAGGTATTGTTAGTAAGGGTAGGAGAAGAAGATGCAAAATCAGGAGAGCTCTGGCTGTGGTGTAGGGTGTGACAGGGGACGGAATGGAAAGCCTAATTTAATTTTCTTCTATTTTCAAGGATCAGCTTTATTTGTCTTCACTAGGACAAGAAAAAAAAAAGAGATGGCATTGAGTGATTCTCAAGCATGCTGGGCAGCCCTGTATCATGTGATTTATGGAGTTTTTTCCCCTCCCTTTTAATGTGCCTTACATAAAGGAACTTGTTTTGTTTTTCCAGAAACAGTAAATTGTCAATTGGGGTAGTATCACTGGATTAAAAAAAACATCAACTTGTTGCCACTTTGATTAGTAGTCTAAGGCCCACACTTAACCAATGACTTCACCTCCAGGTAGGTCTTGTGGGACACATATACATTGTGAATCATCAAAATATAATCATTCCAAGAAGGAGGAATAGAGTCAGATAATTCCACATGATTTTCCTTAATGTGTTTCTAGTTATACCCTCAGTACTGGGTTCTTTAACACGGGATTGCATTTGTTTTATAGTGACCTACATGAATTCTTAGAAAGGTTGCTCTAGCTGTGGAATATAGGCAGTGTCAATGTTTAACAACTGGCTCTCCAAAATAAATGACATATCTGAATTTAATCTGCTGTACTAATAATTCTCTGTCTAGACAATTCTCTTATCTAGACAATCAACAAAACATTGTCAAGCCTTGAACTGTAGTCTGCTACCTTCTGAGGTCTAAATGTTCTCCTTTTAAATTTAACAATCACCCTTAAGGCTGTTAGAGTTGGCTCCAGCACACCCTTGAGTGTAGGGGAAAGTGCTCTGGATTTGGGCAAGGGCAATCTCTTTGAGCCTCAGTTCCCTCATCTATAAAGGCAGGAGTCAGACTAGCTGACCTCTGATATACACTGACCTATATTAATGAATAGATTTTTGCTGAAACTTTTACGGTCTTACTTTCATTGTCTTATTGACCAAAAAGGCTTGGCAGATCGTTATAGTAGCAGATATAGGAAACGTGAAGGAAATTCCTTCACCAAATCCAACAACACCTATGACAGTATGTGTGGTTATGTCCTTCTTTACACCCAAATCAAATCATAGTGATACCTGAATTCAAGATCGTGACAGAAGAAGTTCTTGACTAAATGAAATTCACTATATGCCTTCAGTTATACAGCAAAGTGTCTGCCAGGCTGGCAAAATCGACTGTCTAGAAGACTGTTGATTTATTTGTTCAATATTCCCAGGGAGAGACAATGTTTGTGTTTAAATGGTAGCTAAATTGAATAAGCTCATTCGAATTTTAAGACTTCGCTGTTCTGACCTTTTGTATCTGATATGAGAACATTGTGAGTCTCTCCTGGACATCTTTCTGGTTCAGATGGATGCTTAGGGAGCACTATGTCCTCATTTTGGGGTTTCATGATGTGTACCCTGAAGGTGCTATTTACCTTAGGAAACATTTTTTCCCCTGCTGCAGGAAACTTTGGCTGAGTGGGAAACATCCTTTACCTTCTTTGCAGGTTATTTTACAACTCTGGGTAGATTAATTCCCAAGTAAATTTTCTAGGCTTTGGAACCAAAATTTCATTATTTTATCATAGTCATCTGTGACCATTGGAAGGAGGACCAGATCTTGAGTCAAAGGACAACTACCTGAGTTCAAATCATGCCTCTGTTACTTATTGCTGGTGGGAATATGGGTAAGTTACTTAACTTCTCGATTGTTTCCTCATCTGGAAAATGAGGGCATTGGATAAGAAAACATCTAAGGCCCCATCTAGCTTCCAATAGATTCTACTACAAACATATAACTTAAATAACAAGAGAATCCTAACAGGTTTTACAATATGTAGAAATTAGAGCTCAGTAGTACAGCAATCCAGTAATCCAATAAGTTCTTCTAAGTCAACAGTCCCAGCTGGAAGTCAGCTTTGCTCTATAGATATTGATGCTTTCATATGAAAGAAATTCTTTTTAAAAAATTAGGATAAATGGTAAAGGGCTAGCCTTGGACTCAGTCAGTTGATGTCTATTAATGTACCCCCTATAGCCTAGGCACTGTACTCAGTATTGAGGGTGCAAAAAAAGGCAATAGATAGTTCCTGCTCTCAAGAGTCTCATAGTCGATTGGAGGAGACAGCATGCAAACAACTATGTATAAATAAGCTATATCCAGGATAAACTGGAGAAAATAAATAGAGGGAAGGCATTAGAAATAAGGGGGTTCAGAAAGAACTGGCATCAATTTCTGTCTCCGACATGTAGTATGTGACCTTGGGTAAGTCACTTTACTTCTCTGAGACTGTATTTTATAGATAAGTTGGTGACCTGCAGTTTTGGAGAGGATTCCACCATTTGTATATGTGGTGAAATCAAAGATTCAGACCTCATTCCACTAACACCCTCCCTGTTCCCCCCAAACTCCCACAACCTTCTTAGAGATAAAATAAATGCCATACTACTATTTCAGGTTGTAGACTTTAAACCATGGATTTTTAGACTCTTTTAACTCTAAAAAAGGAGACAGACTGGTACCGTGGAAAGAACACTGAATGGGGAGTTGGAGGTCCTGCCTGGGGTTCAAACCCTACTTCTGATGCTTCCTCTCTGCGTGGCTTTGGGCAGGTTGCTTAATCTCTCTGGGCTTCTGTTCCTTGATCTATAAAATAGGGGCTTAGACTAGATCAATGGGCAGGTTAGTGGAATCATCACCTACTAGCTGTCTGACCTTGGGCAAGCATTGCTTAGTCATTGGTTTCCTCATCTATAAAATCGGCTACTAACAACTATTCTCCACATTTTGTGGGTCTGTTGAGAGGATCAAATGAGATAATACAAGAAAAAAGCCTTGGGTAACCTGTTTAAACGTTACACAAATATGAAATGCTCAGTGTTATTTTTTTTTTCCTCAGAAAGAGTAATGACCTAATAAGGAACTGTCTGAGCTTATAATGATGATGATGATGAGAACTGATATTTACAGAATGTTTTAAGATTTGCAAACTACATTGCATATATTATTGTATTTGGTTCTCACCTACCCTATGAGGTGGGGGCTAGGCTCATTTAAAAATGAGTGAGAGGGCAAGGGAACAACAAGTGAGAGGGTAAGGGAACAGGGTCACATAATTATGTGGGATGTGAATCTAAGACTTCCTGAATTCAAATCCAGCATTCTGTTCACTATACCACATGACTCCCATTCAAGTTCTTTTCTATTTTCCATTCTGACCTAGTCTGAAATTGCTGGAATTTATCATCATCAAATGACAGTAACTTAGTCCGCGGAAAATAAAACTTAACAGTGGTTTCAAAAAGCCATGTTAAAATAACAATGACACGCTCATTCTAATTGCCATCTCGGATGGCAAGTAACTCATCTTAGAGGCATGATTCTATTTAGGAAACTGACTTATTTTCTAAATATACAGGATAGGAGATTTATAATAATATACTTGGCAGATCAATCATCTGTATGCACTATTAGAAAGGAAACTTATTTTGTATTGATTTATCCCCCTGCTTTTTATCTAGGTCAGGGGTTCTTCACCTTTCCTGTATCGTGACCCCTTTGGCAGTGAGTGTGGGGAGGCCTTAATGCACCCCTCTTCAGAATAAGGTTTTTAACTCCATCAAATAAACTACATAGGATTATAAAAGAAGCCAATTATATTAAAATAAATATAGCAAAATATTTTGTAAAATGTTGATGAACTCAATCGAGAAACTGCAATCTACAATAATTTAATAGTAAAACATGTTTTCAAATATTTTTCAAAACAAATTGTTCTTGCTTCTTGTTTCCATCTTGGTTTATTTTTCTTTTAAAAGCCTAGTATATGGTTATGCCCAAATAATATATTATCACCTATTTAATTTCTACAGTGAAAAAAAATCATTAGACTAACTGATATAATCCTTTCAGGAACCTCTCATTAAAGATGTTCATATTGAGTTGACTTTTATAGAATTTTTTTCATTAAACCTTTTAAGTAGACCAATAGAATGTAAACTCCATGAGATAAGAAACTATTTTTTCCTTTTTTGTCTTTGAATTCCTCTTAACCTGAACATAGTAGGTGCTTAATAAATGCTTAATAATTGAATGTGCAAATTGTCTATAAATTTTGCTAATGTGAATGACTGAAAAATTGCAGTGGTCTTTTAGTTTTAAATTATTATAGATAATCTTCCATTTTAATAATTATTTTCATCTTTTAGTCTTTCTCTTTCTGTCTCTGTCTCCCTACTCTTTGTTTCTCTCTGTCTCACTTTCTCTGTCTCACTTTCTCTGTCTCACTTTCTCT
>NW_027186457.1:20030389-20061547 GCF_028583685.1 Petaurus breviceps papuanus | reverse complement strand
TCTCTGTCTCACTTTCTCTGTCTCACTTTCTCTGTCTCACTTTCTCTGTCTCTATCTCTCTTTGTCTGTCTGTCCATCTCTATCTCTGTCTTTCCTGCTCTGTCTCTCTTCTTCCTTCCTCTGTCTTTTTCTCTCTTATGTTCCTGTTCCTCTACTCAACTTTCTGTCCCTCATTAAAACAAGAAGAAGCAGATCAGCAAAAAACAAACAAATCTCTAGTAAAATAAAAACCAACGTGTCATTCAAGACTAATAGTTTATTCAAGGTAAGGAAATGAAGTGCATGAAATAGTTCTTTGAGTCTTCTTTAAATTCCTCTTTCTTGTGCTTAGCAGTAGAAGGCTGGGGTTAATCGGTCAAGGGAGGGATGAGGGTGGACCATAAGACACTTATCTTTTATCAGAACAGCCTATTTTAGTCATTTTCAGTAAAAATAGAAATTTAGTTTCTTGGTTGAGTGTTCCTGTACCTAATGTCCAAACCTTGACCCCTTTCTGAAAGCTGATATCACAAACTGTAAAAAACATTACTGATTTTTTTTTAAAAAAAAAGTCTCTTATTTAAAGCATAACTTGAAAATGTTTGACAGTCATTAATTCCAGTCTAAGAGCCTGATGTTTTGATAATAAATTAAAATTCATGTATGAATGAGACCACACTCATTGAAGGGGAAAATTTGAAAAGAAATGAACAAACAAACACAAACCCATTCCTGAGTAAATGGGAGTCTTTGATATGGGAAAATTTAGTGAATGTCTAGGTCGCAAATGTGTTAGTTTATAAATTTTGAGTGGATCTAGAATTTGATAAATGAAACTGAGTGAGATATTTGTTACACTTTTTTTCCCTTCCTGATTTCTGTCATTTTAAATTGTTTTACTTTGATGGTCTATTTATTTATAGTTCAAATACTTTGAAGATGCTAGATATCTTTCCACTACATCATTTTGGCTTTTTATCCAAGGTTATGAGTAGCAGAACAGGAACAAAAACTCTGTCTCCAAGGACAGTGGTCTTATCACTGCCCAGTTTTGCCTCTGCCCATTTTTGACCACTTTAACCAACCTTAGCTCCATTCAGAGAGTGGGCCTCAGGTGACCCTAAGAATGATGGGGTCAGAGCAGAACAGTTCTGCTGTGCCTCCTTTTGCCCTAGTTCAAAAAGAATGAACATGGAGCAATGGAAAGAACATTGGACCTGGAGGTCAGAGGACTGGGACTGGAAACTCAGCTTTGTTGTTTCCCATCTGTGTGACCTTGGATGGGTAACAACTTTTCTGGGCCTCATTTTCCTCTCTTGCAAAATTGGAAGGTGCGTCTAAATCAATGGAGTCACACTCAAAAAGAAACAGGGCAACTGATCCCTACGTATGAATTCTTGCTGGTTACATATAGATAAGATTTTTTAACATGTAATGTTATCTATGTTTTATTGCATTTTAATTTTGTTAAATTTTCCCAAGAGCACTTGGGAATATCAAGGATCATTTGGGCCATATATTTGCTATTCCTGGTCTAGTTGTCTTTTGAGGTCCCTTTCATTTCTCAACCAACAATCTGATGAAGATATGGTATAAGGGATAAGTTAATAGACCTGGCTGAATAAGAAAAATGAACGAAAAAAAGAGTGACCTACTAATTGTTAGGAGACCACCATTTTGACTAATTAATTTGTTCTCTGACACAAGTGTACTTGTTGGGTGGAGACAAGTTCATAATTTCTTTCAATTTCTGGTATTTAGTAGTACTGCTAAATGGTAGGTGGTGCAGTGGATAGATTGCTCAGACTGGAGCTAGGAACACTCATTTTCCTGAATTTAAATCTGGCCTCAGGCACTGAGCTGTATGACCCTGGGCAAGTCACTTAACCTTGTTTTCCTCAGTTCTTCATCTGTAAAGTGAGTTGAAGAAGAAAGTGGCAAACCACTCTAGTGTCCTTGCAAAGAAAACCCCATCTGCAATTAGGGTGTGGGACTGAGGGTGGAAAAGGTGTTGGACCCAATGATCTCTAAGGTCCTTTAGAAATCTAAATTTAGTCTCCTGTGTGCCTATGAGATACCATGAATATGGACTTTGAAATATTGGTTGAACCCCAATCCTTCCTATGAAATGAAAAAGAACTTTGTTCAAATACTCTTGCAGAATTCCAAATGTTATGAAGTTTGACATGACTGCAAAAAATCACTGAACAATAACTCTCAACTTTCAATTAACTTTTGTCTATTGATTTATTATGAGATACCTATGGAATACTGATCTAATTTTGATCTTGTTTTAATTCCTTTTATAATCAGATGTAATCTTTTACTTTGAAGTCTCATGTGGGACCTACTGTGTGACTTTAGGCCAGTAGATTTAGCTTCCTGACAGAGCTTCTAGCTTCCTGAAATAGCAGTTCTCATGCAGAAAATAGCATAGTAAGATTGAGTAGTGTCATGCCCTACAACTAAAAATAGCAAATGCTACCAAAGTCTCCCATTCCTGTGCCTTTGATTTTGTAGTCTGGATTTGGTATTCTTGTTCACCTATTACTTCCTACTGTTCTAGGATGTTGATGGCTACATCAGGAGTGACCTTTTTATTAGATACCCAACAATTATTTATTAAATGCTAACCTTATGCAAGGCACTGTGTTGGTGTTGGGGTATAAAGAGAAATGAAACAAACAAATCACCCAACTCATAGCTCCTGCCCTCAAAACGGAACACAGTTTACAAACTGGTAAACATACATATGAATATTTGAGGAGGGAGAGATTACCAGAGGACACAACTAGACAGTTCAGGAAGAGCTTCCTGTAGGAGGAAGCCTTGAAGGAAACTAGGGATTCCAAGAAGTGGAGGGGAGAGGATGATATATGCCAACAAATGGAGGTGGAAAATAGATATTGTTGGGTTGTTAGATTTCTGGATGTTTTGACCTGTAACCTATAATTCAAGTCCTTGGCTTTGCCGCTCAGACCTCAATAAAGGTCTCTCACCTTCTAAACCCTGTTCTCAGTCTTGGGTTTTCTGATCTCTAAGCAATGGGTGTTTTTTTTTTTTAAAAAAACGACCATTACGTATTTCTGAAACTTCATTGATATTCCTTTATTATCTGAAAATCTTGGGGAATCATTTGAGTTATGATCATAGCTATTATAATATAGATGTTGGATGTAGAACCATGAAAAAAAGGTTGACTTTTTACATAATGACAAATAATTGTTTCTAATATGATCTCTAAAACTCATTATATAATGACTACAACTGAAAAATTGTTGTAGCTTACATAATGTCCACAGGTGATTAGAATAATGATCAAATTAATGAAATAGTGTTATGCTTGTATTGTTCATTTAAGTAATGGATATGGCAATGGATTTGGAGGCAGGAGGACCTTGGTTCCAGCCCTGCTTCAGATACTTATTTGTTGTGTGATCCAAGACTTCTAACCTCTTTCTGAGCCTTAGTCTCCTTATCTGCAATTAGGGTGTGTGACCGAGGGGGGCAGGGATGAAAAGGTGTTGGACTCAATGATCTCTAAGGTCCTTTAGAATTATAAATTTAGGCTCCTGTGTGCCTTTGAGATACCATGACTAAGGACTTTAAAATATTGATTGAACCCCAATTCTTTTTGTGAAATGAAAAAAGACAGTTCAAATATTCTTGCAGAAATCCAAACGTTTTCATTTATTCATTATTTTCTTAATTGTGTTGAAGTCGATCTCAATCCAAAAAGTAGTTATTAGATGTCTACCCTATGCAAGGCACTTTGCTAGGCACAGGACAGCAAAGATAAAATACAAAACAGTGCTGACACTCAATTGACTTACATTTTTCTGTGGTATTTGACAAGTACAAAGCCAAGCAAATATATGATAATTTGAAGAGACAGAACACTAGGATCACTTTGTAGTGGAAATTATCTTATAACAAGGCCTATTTGATGCTTCTATATATTCTGGCTAACACGTCTCAGGATTTAAGATAGTCATAGTTCACTCTCATTGGGAAAATTAGCTAATTAAATTTTAATGGTTACACAACAAAGATTGTGTTCCTGTCTTTGACATGGCCACCTGAGTATCATTTGTCTTGATTCGGGACAGACCCAAACCAATGTGAGGTTTAACCAAGAGCTGGTCCAACCCAATAAGTATTTATTAAATGCTAACCATGTGCAAGGGACTGTGTTAGTATTGGGGATATAAGGAGAAAACAAACAACCAAATCACCCAACTCATAGCTCCTGCCCTCAAGAAGGAACACAATTTGTAAATTGATGAACATACACATGAAAATCTGAGGAGGGAGAGATTACCAGAGGAGACGACTAGAGAGTTCAGGAAGGGAACATAATATCCACAGGAGATTAGACTAGGAGGAGGAAGCCTTGAAGGAAGCTAGGGATTCTAAGAACTGGAGGGGAGAGGATGATATATGCCAACAAAAGGAGGCAGGAAATAGAATGTCAAGCTCAGAGAACACCAATTAGGTGAGTTCAATTGGAATGCAGATTGCATGAAGGAGGGTGGTTTGAAATAGTCCGAGGGAAATAAATTAAAGCTAAATTGCAAAAAATACTTGAAAATACTAAACTGAGAATTTAAATTAGTGAGAAAAAGTTTAAATTGTATCTATTTTGTTTTCCCTTTTAGTAATTTTTTTAGGCAACTAGTTGGCACACTGGGCCCAGTGTCAGGAAATCTGAGTTCAAATCCAGCTTCAGAATGCTTAGTAACTGTGTGACCCTGGACGAATAATTGTAACTTCTGTTTGCCATAATCCACTGGAGAGGACATGGCAAACCACTGTAGTATCTTTGCCAAGAAAACCCCATGAACAATATGGTCTATGGGGTCACAAAGAATCAGACAAGACTGAATGTAGTTTTTAGGACTACATCATTCTTTAGTATTTATGCCCATCTATTTTAATGAAGGATGTTCACTTAAAATAAATGATTTAACTGAAAAGCAAAACATGCTAACCTTCCTTTTGGTCAACCATAATCTTGGTTGAGCCTGAATTCAAACATGGCTCTGTGAACAATTAAGTCATAACCACAGCACCGCTGGCCATCTGGTGGCAGTATGTCATAATTGCAGGCAGAAATTTAACAACTTTAAGTAATATTCTGGTGAACTTCACTCATTAAAGAAAGAGTAGGTCATACAACTGCACATGTCCCAACAGAAATCCCAGCTGACTGGAGATAATATGACTGGGATGATGGGGAACCAATACATGACTGAAAATAAAGGATTAACCTTGACATATCATGGATTCATTAATTGTTCTTCACTGTTTGGTCATTAGCTATCTTGTTTTCTTCAGTGGTCCATTGTACTACTGGTAGCTTTGATTAAAATACATTCAGTAGGGGTGGCCAGGTATCACAGTGAGTAAGAGCACTGGCTCCAGTGTCAGGATGGCCTGGGGATCAAATCCAGGTGCAGGTACTTAGCACCACACCCAGCAAATTCATTCAGTAGAGAAACATAGGTGGCACAGTAGGGCAGCTAGGTGGTACAGAAGACAAGAGTGCTGGATGTGAAGTCAAGAAGATTCATCTTGCTGAGTTTAAATCTGACCTCAGACACTTACCAGCTGTGTGACCCTGGGCAAGTCACTTAAGCTTGTTTTCTTTAGTTTTCTCACTTGTAAAGTGATCTGGAGAAATAAATGGCAAAGCACTCCATCATCTTTGACAAAAAACCCCAAATGGGGTTCACAGAGAGTTGGACATGATAGAAATGACTAAATAACAACAAGTGTAGAATGCTAGATGTAGAGTCCAGAGGACCTGAGTTCCAATATGACCTCATACATTTACTAGTTGTATGATCCTGAGCAAGCAAATTAACCTCTGTTTGACTCAACTTTCTCATCTGTAAAGTGGGGGTAATGATAGCACACACCTCCCAGAAGTGTTATAAGGATAGAATGAAGTAATCCTTGTAAAATGCTTTGCAAATGTGAAAGTGCTGGCCATTGTTGTTATTATTATCAATATGTGTGCAAAAGAAAAGTATGGGAAAATATAAAATATCATAGGAAAAACCTAAACTCCAATAATAGAAAATCTAAATTCTCTATACTGGAGTCAGAGAAAATTGTTAAAATTAAGAAAAGCCAAATCCCCACTCACTTCATTGGTTTGTACTTCAGAGCAGTCTGAGCTTCTGAGGCAGAACACTAGGGTTGGAAATATGGGGCTAGAAACTGGAATAAGGAAGAAATGTGGGATAGCTACAGATAAGATTCTTAGATAAACGACAGAGGTTGTGTTAACCCAAGAATTTGAATTCTATGGAAGAGATACTACGGGGATTCTCATCAAATTAGCAGGACCAGACCAGTTAGCCCCTTCGTATTTAAGTTTTTAGGAATAGGAAATATAGGCAACAGCTAAAATGTCTTTAAGTAGTAAGATTAGAATCATGCCATAGGCTAACCCCAAAATATTTATTAAAAGTCTCTTCTAAATCTGTTTGAGAAAAGAAGAAAAAAAGAACTTCCACTGTACATGTTTTGTGCCTCTTTGGAATGCTCAATTTATTTTTATTGGTCAGTTAGTTATTTGTGTCTTGCAACTCTGACTTTAGAAGATAATCACACCCTGTTTCTCTGTTAAAAACAAAATCTGTAAATATTTTGCAATTAACTTTTTCTTTGTTCCTCTTTCTGAGGCCATTAATAAGAACTATGCAAGGAAGTAATGCACAACTATTATGATATTATTCATTTTTATTTGGTCCCAGTATAGGTTATTCATTATAATGATCTTTTGAAGGAGTTTATTCATAAACAAAGACATGTGCATTTAACTTTTGGGACTAAGTGGCTTCTAAATCTCTTCTGATGTTGAGATCCGGAGATTTAAATGGTTATTAGATACTCAGGTTGTTGTAGCTAGCTTGTTCAAAATTCAGAGTGATGGGGTCATCTATTAATCCAATTGTTGTCCTGGGCAGCTTGGGGGTACAGTAGATAGAATGCAGTGCTTGGAGTGATGAAAACTCATCTTCCTGAATTTAAATCTGGCCTCAGACACTTACTAGCTGTGAGACCCTGGGCAAGTCACTTAACCCTGTTTGTCTCAGTTCCTCATCTACAAAATGAGTTAGAGAAGGAAATGGTAAACCACTCTAATATCTTTGCCAATAAAACCCCAAATGGGGTCAGAAAAAGTTGGATAAAACTAAATCAACACAACATCTCTCTGTCAATCAGTCAAGCGAATAACACAAGGTTTATTAAGCAGTTACAATATGCCAGGCCTTGTGCTAAAAGCTGCTGATTCAAGGACATAAATGAAACATTTCCTTAAAGAGTTTTTATATTCTACTGACAAGATATAATATTTGTGTATATGTATATGTGAATGAATATTACACATGGATGCATATATGTATGTGTATATATGCCTATCTATAAACACATATTCTCTCTATGTATATATATATATATATATAAATATAAAAACTTCATATATACATACACACAGCTGTTCTTATGGAACTTACATTCATCTGGGAGGATACAGCAGGTGCACAGAGAAGCAAATAAATGGTAAATTCAAGGTATTTTCACTAATAGTGTTGGCTGAGAAATATAACCTAAGTGTTACCTTGAAGGAGGCAAGAGATTCTTTTTTTTTTTTTTTAAAGCAATCGGGGTTAAGTAACTTGCTCAAGGTTACACGGCCAGTTATTTCTGGGTGTGATGCTGAGTATCTGAGCCCGGATTTGATCCAGGTCATCCTGACACTGGAGCCGGTCCTCTTACTAGCTGAGCCACCTGGCTGCCCCTAAGCAATTGGGGTTAAGTAACTTGCTCAAGGTTACACGGCCAGGTGTTTCTGGGTGGGTGCTAAGTGTCTGAGCCCAGGATTCGCTCTCCAGGTCTTCTCAAGACTGGAGCCGGTGCTCTTACTCGCTGTGCTACCTGGCCACCCTGAGGCAAGAGATTCTCAAAAGTGAAGGGGAAGAGGATGCACTCCAGGTTTGGGGCCCAGAATTCATCAGGAGATCAGGCTCAATTGTCTGTTTATAGAGGCAAGAAGTAGAGAGAAAAGTGCAGGCAGCAATCAGTAGGCCATTTTGACTGGCATATAGAGAGTAAGAAGGGAGGTTAATATGTAATAAGACTAGGTAGATTGATGGAATCCAAATTGTGAAGGTTTCTAAATGCTAAGGCAAAGGTCACTCAAGTCAATTGATTAAATAGTTTTAAAAATGTTCAGGGGCACTATAATTTATTAAAAGCAAGGAAAGACAGGGTCATTGTTTTCTTTTCCATTTTGTTACTCTTTTTAAAATTGGATTTTATTGGGCTGTCTAATCAATTGACCTGTAAAAATTGTGAATGTTAGTTTTGTGTTTATCTATTCATTTCTTTTTCATTTTTGTTTCCATCCTCTTTTAAATAAATGTTTTTGCCTTCAATTAGTTCTGCTTATTTTGATGCTAGTATATGCTTCTTAATCCATTCTCATTTGCCTAACTCTATCCCTAGGTCTTTGAATTTATTTAAATTATTTTTATTATCATTACATTTTTATTATTATATTGTTACATAATATTATATATTTTATATTAATGTATTAAATGATTTGATTAATTTTATTTATTTAGTAATCTATTTCTATTCCTCTTTGGTCTATTCCATTTCTCCTCATAGTTAAACAAGCAATTCTACATATTTCCTTCCCTCTTCCCCTTTAACTTCTAGTTTTTAGTGAAATATTTCCTTCCCTCCTCTCCTCCAGTCTCTTTTTGCTGTTGTTATTGCACTGTTTCCTAAGATGGTTTACTTTGCATTGTCCTCTGTGAGCTCCATTAGGGCCAGGACCATTTGTGTTTCCATGTCTTTGTGCTTCTAGTACAATGCTTTGCATATAACAGGTACTTAGTAAATGTTTGCTGATGCTTCTTGGATGACCCACAAACCTATTAATTGACAAACAAAATGGGGTGGTTGTGAGATGACAAAAATGTGATTGACCAAAATTTGGCCCAATAGACAAACCAAAGATATGCTACATCTGCTGGGTAGGTAGACTAATAGTATAAGATTCAGTGAACTCAACTGCTATGTTGCCCTGGTTCAGCCAGAGTTATTCTTTTCTTTGACGATTTGGTGTCTCATCAACAATCTTATCTTCCTGGGTGCAATGGCACACACATTTAATCCCGTTACAAGGAGGCTGAGACTGGTGGATTGCTTGAGGTTGCAGGTTCTGAGATGCAATGGCTCAAACAAATCAGGCAATGGCATTAAGTCTGGTACTGATATGGTGAGCCTCAGGGAATGGAGATCCATCAGGCTGCCTAAGGAGGGGCCCACAGGCCTCCATCAGAAATGGAGTGGTTCCAAGCTTCCATGTCAATTAGCATTGAGGTTGGGCCAATGAGAGGCTATTGAAATTTCCGCTTGGGAAAGATGGGGACACATAGTCTCAAAAACAAAGCAGACAAACAAAAAGAAATGATAGCCATAGACTTAACAAGAAGTTGTTTCGGAACTTTATTTGTTCACATTGAGAAATATAGTCCACTTGGATGTTCATCAGGCGAGACAAAGATACTCTAACAGTTCAAATCCACCTCCATTTCTACCCTGCTCTATATTTCTTTGCTTTAATGAAATTTACAACTTGCAGGTGAACAATAATTTTTCTGTTTACCAGTTACTGTTCTAATGCCACATATCATGTTTTTCTTCTCTTACGCCATTTATTCTAAAGGGGGATATAAAAGTCTCATGTTCAAAGACATAATGATGGATCTTTGGATGAACAGCCTAGATGTGGACGCAGGTTGAATACAATATAATCAATGAAAGTGTATCCTTCACATGTTTTCGTGGGTGTTGCCAAGTCTCTCTGACCCACATGGAGTTAAAGGACCATTTAGTTTGCTGTCTCATCAATTTCCTGACTGGATGATATGGCTAAAATACGTGTGGAAACGTTGGCAGGTTAATGAATGTATGCTCTTTGTAAGCATCAGGGCATCATGACTCTAGATGTTCAAAGGTACAATAAACCCATCAAACGTCCTTCCCTCATCCAGAAACGTTTTTATAGTGGTGATGCTGGATTCATATTAGGTAAATGGTTGCTTAACCTAATGAAAAGTTAGTATAAAATGCTTTCAACTCTAACAATTGGGTCTTCTGGGAACAAAAATGAGTGTGTTGGGGCGGCCAGGTAGCACAGAGAGTAAGAGCACCGGCTCCAGTGTTGAGAAGACCTGGAGATCGAATCCTGGGCTCAGACACTTAGCACCCACCCAGAAACACCTGGCTGTGTAACCTTGAGCAAGTTACTTAACCCCAATTGCTTAGGGGTGGCCAGGTGGCTCAGCGAGTAAGAGCACTGGCTCCAGTGTCGGGATGACCTGGATCAAATCCGGGCTCAGATACTCAGCACCACACCCAGAAATAACTGGCCGTGTAACCTTGAGCAAGTTACTTAACCCCGATTGCTTTTAAAAAAAAAAAATGAGTGTGTTGGTTCATTTCATGTTATGGAATCACTTTTCATTTGGTCACTGGAGCACAATGCATACAATTTAAGACAAATCATATGATTTAACTTTTAAACTTCTCTTCCTGAGAGGAAATGCCAAAGCTCTATTCACTAAGGGAAATACTATTTTCATTAAAAAAAAAACAGCAAGTGACCAGAATAAAATGAAATAAATAAAAGAAATATTTTACTGTTTTCCTGGAAAAGGTTGTTGTTATTTATTTGTTCAGTTGTGTCCGGTTCTTTGTGACCCCATGAACCACAGCACACCAGGCCCTTCTGTTTTAAAATATAAAAGGCAAATTTTAAATATGAAAACGAGTAACCACCTGCATTACAGTCTGAGAGGAGTTTTGGACAGCTGTATCATACTCAGACAGAAAGGGAGTATATTCTAGTGAATAGAAAGCTGACCTTGGAGTCTGGCAAGCCTGGGTTCAATTCCTTCCTCCAAAATAGATTAGCTTAACCTAGTTGTAAACCAGAAAACTCTCTAAGATTATACATTTCAGAATAGTTGTGTATGGGTCCTGACAGAGAGTATCTCCTTACTGGGAATTCCCAGTACAAATGAAATCAGTCTAAACCACCTTTCTTCCCCCTCCTCCTAAGAATACAAAACAAAAGCTATATGCCTAAAATTATACCATATCATATTTTTAATCCAGTAGTTGGTGAAATCAAATTGTCTCCACAATTTGCAACCTTGTGCCATTTTAGCATCCTAGTCTCATCTATGAAATGTAATTTTGAAGGATTTTGCATTATTGAACATCAAGTACAATTCTGTTTATTTTAATTGATCAAGAGAAGGTTGTTTAAAAATTTATATCATCTTAATGTAAGTCTCAGGAATATTCTGAGCTGGAGAATAACTAGAGATCTCCTAAATAACATGGAATGTATTGGTGTGAGGGAAGGAGAACACATCCCATGTGTAAGCTAACATGCTGGGACCTTATTTGTATACTGAGAATTCCACCATGTTTTTTTGATTCTCTTGCCTGAAAGACACCATCTCATCTATCTGCTTCTCTTCACAAGCCATGCTCTGCTCATTTTCATTTTCTACAACAACTATTCTACTGAAATGCTTCTTGCCAAGAAGACCTATATCTTTCTAATCATTAAATCTAGTGGTCTTTTTTTTTTCTGGTCCTCATCATTCTTGACAATCTGTGGTCTCGCACTTATGGACTATTATCTGATTAGGGAAAGTTTTTCATCCTTTGAATCCAAAGACAAATTTGTCCTTGCATGCTTCCTAACTTTCAAATTCATCTTTGTTCTTTTCTGTTGTTTCCTTGTTCTCTTCTGAAAACCTTAATGTAGATGATCCTCAAGGTTCTACCTTAGTTGTCTTTCTTTCTCCTCTTTCCCTTGGCAATCTCACTTGCTCCAATGGATTTGGCTATTACCTCTGCACACAAGAATCCATATTCTCAATCTTGACCTCTACTCCAAGTGTCACTTCCATGTCTCCAACTACATATTTGGCATGTCTATCTAGATGTCTGTTTCCCTAAACTCATGTCCCAGACCAAGAATATTATTTCCATTCCTCCAATCTGCTCCTCTTTCTTACTTCACCGTTTATGTCAATGGAACCATTCATTATTCACCCAAACTCCAAAGGTCTAAAAACACATTAATATAATATTTAACTTCTTAAGATTTCTTTTTTCCTTACATCTCTTATTCTACAAATTAACAAATCGTGCCAATAACCTCTCTCTCTCTCTCTCTCTCTCTCTCTCTCTCTGAAAACATTACATGATACCACACCACACACCTTCATGTTGTTCTTTTCCCTCTCTATTCCATTCACCATTTTTCTATTACCACCTATCTAGTCTTTTGTAATAGCCTCCTTACAAGTCCTTCTACCTCTGCTGTTCTCTCTCCACTCTAAACTGTCTTTCATATCACTTTCAGTTGAATTATTTCTCAAAGATTCAGTTGATATTTTGCTCAAAATTCTTCAGTAGTTCCCCATTACCTACCAAAGAAAGTTCAAGCCTCCTTTATGGGAATCCAAGGTAATTCATAATCTGGTGCTACCTGACCTTTCTAGCCTTATTTTCTGCTGCTGCTCAACACATACTCTTTGTGTGAGTCAAGTTGGAGTTTTTTCTTTCCCTGAAAAATGTTCCACACTTTCCTACTTATCTGTTTTTGCTTCTACTATTTCCTATATCTGACATTTCTTCCTTCTTCTTCTCTGCCTGTTGATTTCTTCCCTATCCTTTGAAGTTCAACTCAGATGTCCTCTCTTCCTTGAAGCCATTCCAGATTCTTTGACTCTCTAATCCCCACCTCCTCACTCTTTTCTGCAACTATTTCCAGAGAAATGAAGTGACCAGTTCAAAGTATTTTGGCTACTAAGTGATAGATTTCAATTTTTGCTCTCTGACTCCAAATTCAATCTTCTTTTCACTACATTATGCTTCCACTTAACATGAAACTTTTATCATACTGTAGCCCATATCCTGTACAGAATAGATTATAAGTTCTATGAATACAGGGACTGATATCTCAAGGGATTATCACCCCCAATGCCTAGTAGAGTGTTCTGTATACAGTAGGGATAATAGAGATCATAGGAATAAAAGACTTGGAGGTTGAAGATAACTGAGCAATCATCCATCCTATACTTTGGTCCCTTCTTGTTAGAGATGAAGAAGTTGAGATTCTGACTTGCCCAAGACCACACTGGTAGAAAGTGGAGCATAATTCAGTCCTTTGACTCTGATACTAGTTCCACTTGTACATGGTTCATGGCACAAAGTAAATGCTTTATAATTAGTTTGTCATGTATTTATGCATGCATTTATTCATTCAGTTACTCATTACCTACCAAATAAGACACCATCTTCAAAAATTTTATGTACATGCTATAGTTCCTTTTTCATTCTTTAGGTCCTGAGCCCTCCAGGGATTCTTACAGAGGGAGTTATACAAATGGTTAGGGCTGTTATATTCTACAGGCATTTCTTTCAGGTGGTAAACTAGCAGGATTATATCGTTTATTGTTGAGTAATTTATAATAATTAGCTAATTGGTTTAACTATTATCAGCTATTGCCGACATTTATATAATGCTTTAAAGCTTACAAGCCCCATCCCCCCCAAAAGCAAATGTAAGAACTGAATGCAGGGCTTTTTGGCTATGAATGAGTTCAGCATGCCAAGAGCATCTTTAAAGAGGGAATGGAAAGCTTAGAGACTGCTATAGAACCATAACCTTTCTATTCTCAAATTCTTGTAAAATTGATGCTACCAGATGGCCAACTTGACATCAGGGGTCCAAGGGGAACCACAGGCGCTGTCTCCTAAACTGTTCTCATACCAGGAAGGGACACAGCTCCAGCTGTAGGCCTCAGTTCTACAATGCGGATGTTAGGTAAATGATTCGGAATCCCTCTCTGCTTTCATCTTCCTTCTAGTCTGCAGCCTACAAGATACAGTGGGGAGATTTTACAGCATTTAATTACCAATGAATAGATCAGATGATTGAAAAGTAAATTTTAAAAGAAGCAGAGAGGAGAGGAAGGATAACCCTTTTTTCATATACTTTCAGTTTCTTTATCTGTAAAATAAGGAGGCTAGACAAGATGTTTAGAGATGTAGAGCAAAAAAAAGACTCATCAAATCACCTAATTGAGAGCTACAAACTTTTGATTAAACAAAGGATTGCCAGATTAATATGTATTTGTGTGGGAACAGTTTGACAAAATAAATAGAAATACAATACAACATAGATAAGCTAATTTGTGATTTTCTAAGTCAATATGCAGCCTGCAGGGATCAGTTTCTCTATGATTTTGTTTTGCTTTTATTTTTTTTGGAAGGGGGAAGGCAGGGCAATTGGGGTTAAATGACTTGCCCAAGGTCACATGGCTAGTAGGTGTTAAGTGTCTGAGGCTGCATTTGAACTCGGGTTCTTCCGACTCCAGGGCCAGTGCTCTATTCACTGTGCCACCTAGTTGCCCTTCTCTATGAATTTGACCTAATTGAATTTCAACTCCTCATTTTACAGATGAGGAAACTAAGGCCAATGTCACAAAAGAAGTATCTGATCAAGGCAGTATGCAGACTCAAGTCCTCTGATTCCAAACCCAGCACTGCTGCCATGTTGTTACTGCTAGAGTTTCTTAGGAATCTAAATCCTGGGAGTGAGAAGCCAAGATGATGGAGTAAAATCAGGGACTCTTCTAAATTCCTCTCCAAACCACTCCAAATACCTTTAAAACTGACCAAACAAATTTTAGAGTGGCAAAACCCACAAAAAGACAGAGTGAAAGAATTTTCCAGTACAAGATAACTTAGAAGGTCAGTAGGGAAGGTCTGTTGCAACAGGGTGAGAGGGGAGCTCAGTCTAATGCAAGTTGCATCAGCCCAGACAGGGCCCTAGTAAACCAGGAGAAGGTCTTGGGATCCACAGAATTAACAGTGACAGCAACTGCTTCCAGAGCTCTCAGCACACAGATGCTAAGGGTGTTGAACAGCTGGTCAGAAGAAGATTACAGAGGACTCTTTGTTAGCTCTGAGGCAGAGCTCTGTTGCTTTGCTCATACTTAGATCTGGGTTGCAGTCTTGGATTGCAGTTCTAGGGTGATGAGGAGCACTACCCCACCAGAGCTTGTAGCCATAGTGGAGCAGGGACCCTCCTCACAGGTCCAGGGCAGAAAAGGGTGCTTGTAGTCACTCATAGACCAAAGCATAGGCCAGGAGAGTAGTGAACATATATCTACTTAGATCACACCACTTGGAGAACAGAAAACTTAAAGGGCCATAGAAGTATCTCTGAAAATAGCTGCACAAAACCTCTGAAGCTTGGGACAGTGAGCCCTCCACCCTGGGAGCAGAGCTCTACTTTAATAAAGAGTTAAAAGTCAAGAAATAGGCTGGGAATATGAGCAAACAACAACAAAAATATTCTGACCATAGATAGTTAATCTGGTGACAACGAAGATTAAAATACATATTCCAAAGAAGATAACAAAGTCAAATATCCTACATCCAAAATCTCCAAGAAAAATATGAATTGGTTTCATGCCATGGAAGGAGGATTTTGGGGAAGTAGGAAGAGAAAATGGGAGAGAAAAAGAAAGAGAAAAATCAGAAGAGAAATGAATGATGCAAGAAAATAATGAAAAATAAAACAGACAACAGTTTGGTAAAGGAGACAGCAGAATACTGAAAAAAACATTAAAAAAAGAGTAGGTGAAGTGGTAAAAGAAGCACAAAAAGTTACTGAAGAAAAAACTCCTTAAAAGGTAGAATCGGCCAAATTGAAAAGGAGGCACAAAAACTCACTGAAGAAAATAATTCCCCCCAAATTAGATTTGAGCAAATGGAAGCTCTTTATGAGAAATCAAGAAACAATAAAACAAAGCCAAAAGAATGGACGAAAAATAGAAGGCAATGTAAAATATCTCATTGGAAGAACAACTGACCTGGAAAATAGATCCAGCAGAAATAATTTAAAAATGACTAAACTGCCTGAAAACTGTGATCACAAAAAGAGCTTGGATATCATCTTCAAGAAATTATCAAGGAAAATTGGGTATAGAAATTTATCTTATCTCACAGGAAAGTAGGAGGGGAAAGAGTAGGGGTAGAGGTGATAAAAGGGAAGGCAGATTGGGGGAGGCAGAAATCAGAAGTAAAACACTTTTTAGAAGGGACAGGGTAAAAGGAAAGAGAGAGAATAGAATAAACAGAAAGGGCAACAAGATGGAGAGAGATATAATTAGCAATAGTAACTGTAAAACAAAATTGAAGCATGTTTCTCTGGTAAAGGCTTCATTTATAAAACATATGGAGAACTGAGGCAAATTTATAAAAATAAGAGTCATTCCCCAATTGATAAATGATCAACAGATATGAGCAGTTTTCAGATGAAATAATCAAAGCTGTCTATAGCTCTATGAAAAACTTAACTCACTATTATGGAGAAATGCAAATTAAAATAATTCTGAGATACTACCTCATACCTATTAGGTAGTTAATAGGACAGAAAAGGAAAATGACAAATGGAAGGGATGTGGGAAAAAATGAGACATTAATGCATTGTTGGTGGAGTTGTGAACTGATTCAACCATTCTGTAGAGCAATTTGAAACTATGCCCAAAGGGCTATAAAACTCTGCATACCCTTTAACCCAGCAATACTACTACTAAGTCTATATTCCAAAAGACATAAAAAACAAACAGTAAAAGGATCTATATGTACAAAAATATTTACAACAGCTCTTTTCTGATGGCAAACAATTGGAAATTGATGGGATGCCCATCACTTGGTGAATGACTGATCAAAATTGTATTATGTGATTGTGATGGAATATTATTGTGATATAAGGAATACTGAGCAGGATGCTCTTGGAAAAACCTAGAAACAATTGCAAAGTGAAATGTGCTGTGTACAAAGTAACAGCAATATTGTAAGATGATCAACTGTGAATGACTTAGCTATTTGCAGGAATACAATGATTCAAGACAGCTCTTAAGTACTTATGATGAAAAATGCTATCCATTCCCAAAGAAAGAACAAATAGTGTCTGAATACAGATCGAAGCATATTTTTTTTTACTTTATTTGTCTTGAGGGTTTTTTGTTTATGTTTTCTTTCACAACATGACTTATGGTAATATTTTGTATGACAACACATGTATAACGTATTGAATTGCTTATCTTCTCAATGAGGAGGGGTGGGTAGAGACAAAGGGGGCAGATTTGGAACTCAAAGTTTTAAAAACAAATGTTAAACATTGTTTTTACATGTAACTGGGGAAAATAAAATACTAAAAAAGTAGTTGAAAACACTGAAAAAATAAAAAATAGAAAACCCTGAAACTTGGGGCATCCATAGAACCCTAAGAAGATAATGTAGTAACAATAATTTAGGATAAAAAGTCAGAGAAAGATTCTAGACCAGAGGTGGCAAACACAGTGCTGCTTGCTACAACACTCCCCAATGGAACCTAAACCTGATTAGAATGCGATTGCAAAATATTTAACAAAATAAATAAAAATACACTAGAATATAAAAAAAGGAAATCTAAATGTTATTATCCTATATTGTCTTGCATTGGGATGTTCATGGGGGAAGGGGATGTTGGCTGCCTCCAATTCACATAAATTCGATGACCTTAATATTTTTGATATCCAAATGTAAATACACCTTTTGATGTGGAAGGCAATTGATATATCTTCTTCATGTTTAATTGTAACTCCAAGAAGTGGGAGTTGCAATCTGAAATCAATTTCATTCCTTGGGGCCAGGATATTTCTATCTCTATCATCTCTATCTCTATCTCTAACTCTGTCATCTCTATCTCTGTCTCTGTCTCTATATCCATCTGTATCTCTATCTATAGATGTGCATATATACATATACATATATACTTATGTGTGTATATATATATGACACAATTCAAACCATTTGGACAATGCAATTTAAATTTGCATATGGAATACATTAACAAGATGAACCATTTGAAGGAATAATGTTTGCTAATGTACACAGAGAATGAAGTTTAACAAAAACATAACAATAAGTTCCTGAATGTGGAACAAAGCACATTCTGTGTTTTGTGTGTATGTGCTATTCCCTGGAAAAATGCCATGTGGCATTCTATATGAGAAAACCCTTAATGCTTTTAAAATGTGCTGGAGACAATTCAATAATACGCTTAATATTCAGAAGGCTCTTTGAGCTGTTAGGTGGCAATTTCCAACTGCACTAAAACTCCCTACCAGGCACAAAAATAACCCATTTCAGATGTTGATCAAGGGCTATGTGGTTAGTGAACATTGGTGCAAGAGGAATAATTAAACCTGCTATTGCAGTAACACATGACCAAGGTGGAACATCAAGCTGTACAAGAGTCCTTTTGATAATTCCACAGACTGTCTTAAGGCAAAAGTGTCCATTTATAAGATTTTAATATCTGTCCTCAATGTCAAGATGTTTATAAAGAGAGAAAGAAATTCTGTTTGGAGAATCAATTCCATGACTAATTTGTCAGTTTAGAAACTGTACTGAATTAGATCTTTACTTGTATCAATCTAAATGCTTTGAAAGGAACATAATTACATGTTTTTCATAACATAGGATTTGACGTGTTCAACCTGTTTCTAAGCATCCAAACTAATTTGCATATGTCAGCCTTCATGTTCAAAGGGATTGAACCTTGATTATAGCCTTGAAATAATACAGAGTAGAATTTGGTCTTAAAACAGTATTAGCTATGAACTTATATTCGTGATCTACAGGGCTTCATGGTGAACCACAAGAGGTCAGATGCAAACATCTTATGTCAGACATAGCTTTTGTTGTTGCTGTGCTGTTGTTTTTCAGTCCTGTCCAACTCTTTGTAACACTATTTGGGGTTTTCTTAGCAAAGATGCTGAAATGGTTTGCCAATTCCTTCTCCAGTTCATTTTACAGATGAACTAAGACAAATAGGGTTAAGTGACTCATCCAGGATCATACAGCTAATAAGTTTCTGAAGTCAGATTTGAACTCAGGAAAATGAGCCTTCCAGGCCCCCACTCTATTCACTATGGTTCCATCTTGTGGCCCCAAATGTAATTACCAGCAACAGATTACAGAGCCACAAATTTCCATCACCCATGTTCATGGTCCAGACCTCCATCACTAGATCCAAAACCTTATAAAAATTATCTATTATGACTAATAGGAAAGTGTCATCTGAATCAATGGAGCAAATGTCCACATCAGTGAAATCATAGGTCCCTTAAGTGTTAGAATAACATGAAAAGGGTCAACATAAATATCAACTGGGAATGAATAAGTTATTTCCGAAGGATAGCTCTAGTCCTTTCCTACAGGAGCTATAATATAAATCTAAGATTGTCCTTCTGTTAAGCACCTATCAGATGTTATTTTATGATGTGTGTATGTACTATATACCCCACTAGACTGATGAAGCCTCCATGAAGATGCCACATGTAAACTTGTTAATATTTCTAATATCTGTCACAGTTTGTCACACATTTGGCATTTCCTAGATGTTTATTAAATAGAATTGAAGAAATTAAGAGTTAGTTTTTCTGGTAACACATGAACTTTTCCCTTTAAATATGTTTGGATGACATTCTGGAGAGCAAATGACCTAGGATTACAACCAAGAATCACTTACCCAGCACAATTAACCACAATACATTAAGGGAGAAAATGGTCATTCAACAGAATGGAAGGATTTCAATCCTTCATAAGAAGTCTAGAATTCAAGTGAAAATTTGACCTTCAATATCAGTTCCCAAGAGAAGCATAAACAGGTAAAAAGGGAAAAGAAAACATAAGGGATTCAATAGAGCTCAACTGTTTACATCGCTACATGGGAAGATGATACTTGTAACACTTAAAAATTGTGCCATTAACAGTATAGATAGAAGGAACACACACACAATATGGGTATAAGGTGAATTTGAGGAAATGTCAAAAAAATTATTGAGGGATGAGAAATAGGAGTACAAAGGGTACAGAAGGAAGGGAAAGGTAGAATGGGGCAAATTGTCTTATATGAAGAGGCAAGAAAGACTGTTTACAATGGAACGGACAATGGGAGGGTGGTCAGTGGGCATTGCTTGAACCCTACTCTCCTTGTATTGATTCAAAGAGGGAATAATATACACAATCAGTTGAATATAGAAATCTATTTTACTTGACAGGGAGATAGGAGGGGAGGAGATTAAGTAAAGGTGGTGGGGGTGGGTGGGGACTAACATAAGGGATGGCAGATCAGGGGAAGTGGTAGACAGAAGCAAAACCCTAGGGAGATGGGAAAAGGTGAAAGGAAAGAGAGGACAAACAGGAGGAAGAATAGGATGGAGGTAAATAAGCAGGTAGTAATCATAACTGTGAATGTGAATAGGATGAACTCTCCTACAAAACACAAACAAATACTAGAATAGATCAAAAACCAGAATCCTGCAATATGTTGCTTACAAGAAATACACTTGAAGCAGGGAGACACACAAAGAGTAAAGGAAAGAGGCTGGAGCAGAATCTATTATACTTCAGCTGAAGTAAAAAAAAAAAAAAGCAGGGGTAGCAATCCTGATCTTAGACAAAGTAAAAGGAAAAATAGACCTAATTAAAAGAGATAAGGAAGGAAACTATATCTTGCTAAGTACCTATGCCAGGTATCATAGACAATGAAGCAATCAAATTAGAAGAACAAAGAATAGCCTACTTGTAAGATTTATTGGGAAGGGAAGAATTCATGACCAAACAAGAGATAGAGAGCATTACAAAATGTAGAACACATAATTTTGATCATATGAAATTGAAAAGCTTTTGTAAAAATAAAACCAATGCACCCAAGATGGAAAGGAAAGCAGAAATCTGGAAAACAATCTTTATAGCAAGGTTATCTGATAAAGGCCTCATTTCTCAAATATATAGAGAACTGAATCAAATTTATAAGAATACCAGCCATTCCCCAATTGATAAATGTTTAAAAGATATGAACAGGCAGTTTGCAGAAGAAGAAATAAAAGATATCTATAAGCATATTAAGATATTCTCTAAATCGCTTTTGATTAGAGAAATGCAAATTAAAACAACTCTGAAATACCACCTCATACCTGTCATGTTGGCTAAGATGACAAAAAAGAAAAACGACAAATGCTGGAGAGGACAGGGGAAAATTGGGACACTAATGCTCTATAGGTAGAGTTATGAATTGATACAACCCCTCTGGAGAGCAATTTGGAACAATGTCTCAAATGCAAGCAAACTGTGCATACCCTTATGTCCAGCAATACCATTACTAGGTCTGTATCCCAAAGAGATCACATAGAAGGGAAGATGACCTACATGTGCAAAAATATTTATGGCAGCCCTTTTCATGAGGGCAAACTATTGGAAAATGAGAGGATGCCAATCAATAGGGGAATGACTGAACAAGTTGTGGTTTGTGAATACAATGGAATAGTATTGTGCAATAAGATGTGATGAACAGGCAGATGTTAGAAAAACCTGGAAAGACTTGTAAAAGCTGATGCAAAATGAAATTAGAAGAATGAGGACAACACTGTACACAGTATGAGCAGCATTGTGTGATGAGCAACTAGGAATGACACAGATCTTCTCAGAAACACAGATCCGAGGCAACTACAAAGGACTCATGAAAGAAAATGCTATCCCTATCCAGATAATGAACCAATGCAGAATGCAGATTGAAATTTTTTATCTTACTTTATTCTTTCTCATGGTTTTATATCCTTCAATCTGTTTCTTTTTCCACAACTGTGATGAATATGGAAATATGTTTTGTATGATAGCACATACCCAAATTTATTAAACTATTTTCAGAAGAGGAGAGCAAAGGGAGGGAGAAAAATTTAGAACTCAAAATCTTCTAAAAATGAATGCTAAAAAATTTTCTTGATATGTTATTGGGGAAAATACTATTTAAATAAAAATGATTGGGAAGCATTTGATCGTGTAATGATAACTATAATGATAAGAAAAACATGAATAGGCCACAGTGCCAGGGATTTATTCCATTAGAATCAAGATTTTTCTAATGTCAGACCCTTATTCTATCAAAAAGTTCAATTTTCTCAGTTCATAAATCTTAAAAAAAGAAGATAATTTTATGATTCATCATAGTTATTGGAAATGCAAGATATTGAACTCACTAAGCATGTTTCAGTAGGGTCTTGTGTTCCAGTACTCTATAGGATTTAAAAAATTATTCAAAAAATTAATGAACAAATAAAGATCCTTTTAATAGAATATGAGACAAGTAATAAGTATTTATTAAGTGCCAGCTATGTTCTAGTCATTGAGAATAAAACAATCTCTGCAGTCTATAAAGATGATAAAGGTGAGTGGCAACAAATATTGGAAAATAGTTCAGTATAAAAAATGTCAAAGATGTAAAGACTAAAGAGAAATCATGGCTATATACAAAATAAATACTTTCTTCAAAAAGTGTATAAAGAGGTATCGAACAGATGAAGCATTCAAAAATTTATTTTTTGGTAAATGACTGATTACAAGTATTGAATTGATTTCCTTATCAGTCATCTATGTAAAACCAAGCTTGTTAGAGCTTGTAAAAACAAGTGTTAGAACGAAGCCAAAATCAATATAAAACTCTAAGAAAAAGATACAAATGAAAAGATAAAGCATGGAGTCAAAAAAGATCCAATCTCACCAATTTAAAGAAGCACCTGGAAGAGAAAAAATGGGAAATGGATAAAGGAATAGACATTTACATGAAATATTACTATATCCTAAAGAAGTTTAACTGATATAAAACAATCAGCCCACTAAAGAAATCAAATAGCCAAAAATAATGTCAGCCAGGAAACATTCTTTGTCAAGGAAAGAAATTTGACATCCAAGGGAAACAGGAAATGTCAATTCAAAAAATAAACCTATTTTAGATTTTCATGGAACAAGATGGTGGAAGATTATAAATAGCATCATCTTATAATGAGAAATGGTCAAAGGTGGGTTTTTTTTGCCTTTTGGGGGGCAATCGGGGTTAAGTAACTTGCCCAAGGTTACATGGCTAGTTTTTTTTTTTTTTGTATGGGTGTTAAGTGTCTGAGTCCAGAACCTAACTTGGGTCCTCCTTACTCCAGGGCCAGTGCTTTACTCACTGACCCACCTAGCCACCAGAAAGTTTTTTTTTTTTAAGATCACAGAAAGCTTGGTATGAGATCCAGTTAAAATAGGTCATTACAGGAACATTTAAGGATGGAAGTGGAAGATAACTAAGAAATGGTAAATAAATTATCTATCAATATTTCTATAAAACACACACATATGTACATAAATATAATAGTTTGCATACTGTTTTATAGTTTCACATATATTACATTTCCATATAGATGACAAAACTGAGGCTCATAGAGGGCCACAGCGTTCTAGAATTAGAATAGACCTTGGAAATTATCTAGTCTATTACTTTCACTTTACAAATTAGAAAACCATGGTCTTTACTTAGTTCAAGCCTATTTAGCTAGTAAGGGCTAGATTGGAAATGAAATCTGTGTATTCTTATTTCTGAAGTCCAATGTTTATTTTTTAGGTAGATAGTGCTAAGGACAGCTTTGGTCCAAGCTAGGTGAATTAAGTAGAACAACCTAAATTAATGAAATTTTGCTACATTTCCAGTCGTAGAGAAAGCATTTTCTGTTCTAGAACTGTCATCACATGATAACATTATATATTATCATTTTCACAGTCAGGAATTGCTGATGGACGCTAATTCAATGAGATCCTTCAATCTTACTCAATTGGTGGCAGCAGAGGAAGAAAAGGCACATGGATATATAGCTCTCTCCCCTGCACTAAGCCCCACCCCCAAATTTAGCAAAATATATATTTATTTCCTTACTTGGATTAGAAATAATGATGATTCACAGTTTATAAGGAAGGTTCAACTTAATATAGCAAGATCTTAGACAATTAACACAAAAGTGAAATATCTCATTGACTTCAAATTGGTCCCACTATAGTTATCTGTGGAAGGATAAAAATAAAAGCTAGAATTTATTATATCATTTTCAGATTTGGAAGGTGCTTTTTATATGTTAACTCATTTGAGTCTCATAATAACCCTTTGAAGAAGTGTTATTATCCCCATTTTACCTATGAGAAAACTGAGTCTTAGAAGTTAAGTGACTTTCCAGGGTGACACAGATAGTAAACATCTCTCAGCATTCAAACTTAGATCTTCTTGATGCCAACATTTTATTTACTGAGTCCCTTACCTGCCTCTGAAAGAAAACAAGAGTCACCACTTAGTCACCAAAAGGAGTTTTAGTTATGTCTACTTTGAAACAATCAGAGACTCGTTTTCCATCCTCTTTGCTAGTGTGGGTGTGGGAAAAGATATCATGTAATGGCAAAATCAATAGAGGCGAAAGCAATTCCTTTGTTCTGAGTATTTACAAAAGACAATTTACTGAACCTTCTTCTGAGTCTTTTGGTCTGTTGGGATTAAGTGCTATGCTCTTGACCTACATCATCCTGGCTAACTTGTAAATTCCTCTCTATTTCCTGCTTTGTCCTTTAGTACTCTCTCAGAGACAGCTCTCAGTACTTTGGGGATTAGATTTGTGTTTCTATATATTCTAGGTTGAGGAGGAGCCAAGTCTGTACAGAAGCAAAATAACCTACTTTCCATTTTAGCGTCCTTCATATAATTCACATAGGGTCATAGATTTAAAACTGGAAGAGAACCTTTAGGAGATTTAGCCCAATTTATTAATTTTTATAGATAAGGGAACTGAGTACCCTGGAAGTTGAGAAACTTGTCTGAGGGCATCCAGCTAATGTAAGAGACAACCATTTGGGTTAAAGGATGTGAACAGGCAGTTTTCAGAGGAAGAAAAACAAGCATTTGAAAAAATTCTCTAAATCACTATTGATTAGAGAAATGCAAATCAAAACAGCTCTGAGGTACCACATCTCACCAGTCAGATTGGCTAAGATGATAAAACAGGAAAATGATAAATGGTGGAAACAATGTGGAAAAATTGGAACACTAATGCATTGTTGGTGGGATTGTGAACTGATTCAACCATTCTGGAGAGAAATCTGGAACTATGCCCAAAGGGTTATAAATAAGTTCATACCCTTTGACCCAGAAATACCACTTCTATGGCTTTATACAAAGGAGGTCATAGAAGTGTAAAAAAGAATGGTATGTACAAAAATATTTATAGCAGCCCTTTGTATGGTGGCAAAGAATTAGAAATCAAGGGGATGCCCATCAATTAGGGAATGTCTAAACAAGTTGTAGTATATGAATGTAATGGTATACTATTGTGCTATAAGAAATGAGGAGCAGATGGACTTCATAATAACCTGGAGAGACTCATATAAACTGATGCTGAATGAGGAGATCAGAACCAGGAGAACTTTGTACACAATTACAGACACATGGTATGTGTGACGACTAACTTTGATAGACTAGGCTCCTTTCAACAATGTGAGGTTATAGGACAACTCTGAAAGACTCAGAATGAAAAGGAATATCCACATCCAGAGAAAGAACTACAGAGGCTGAATGGAGATTGAAGCAAACTACTTGCTTTTTCTCTTTTTGTTGTGTTTTGTTTTATTTCTTCTTTCTCATTGGTTATAATTCTCCATTGGTTATAATAATTCTTTACAACTTGACATGTTTAATGTGAAGGCATTTGTATATCATATATTTGATTGCATGCCACCATGGGGGGAGGGGGGAGGAGAGGGAGCAGGAGAAAATTTGAAACTCAAGAGATTAAGGAACTGAATGTTGTAAACTCAAAGTAAATAAATAAATTAAAATTTAAAAAAAGAGACGGCCATTTGAACCAAGGTTGTTTGACTCAAGAACTATGCTCTTTCTTTTTTCTCCGTAGATAGGTAGGTGGTACAGTGGACAGAGGTCAAAATCTGGGTCAGGAAGACCTGATTTGCTTCAGTCACTTGCCACCTGTGTGATACTGGGAAAGTTACTTTCTCAGTTTGAATTTCCTTAACTTCAAAATTGGTTGTTATGAGAATCAAAAGAGAAAATATACATAAAGTACTTTTCAAGCCTTAAAGTGCAATATAGGTAATATCTGTTATTAGTATTGTTACCATGTTGTTATGTAACAGCATCTAGTATTGGGCAGTTGTGCATATTGAATAATATTTATTCAAATTGTGTGTCAGCCTTTCCATTGGTTGATGACCAGTGAATCTCAAAGAACTTTGTTTATGAAAGTATGTGCCATGTCTCTTCTCCCATTAACTTCCTGAGATGACCTAGATTTCTTGACTTGGGGTTGGAAATCCCTGTGCTCAGCACCCACCTTTGCTGTGGACTAGCTATTTGACTTTGGGCAAGTCACTTGCCCTTTCTTATCTTCAGTGTTCTCACCTATAGAATGGAATGATAATATTTGTGAGGCTCACTTCATAGCCTCCTTGGAAGATTTCAATGAGAGAATAAATATTGAGTGAATGTTTTGCAAATTTTCAAAGGGTATGTGAATGTCATCTATTATTTTAGTATAAAGACCATTGGGCAGGGCTTGTTGGTACATACCTGCCTGGGTGTTGGGGAGAAAAATTGCTCATAGCTTTGCTTAGTGGGTCTCTTGAATTCAGGGGTTCTGAGATGCAGTGGGCTAAGATGATTTGGTGTCTGCAATAAGATAAGAGGGGAAGACTTGGATTAGCCAAGGAGTGAGTTGATCTAGGTAGAAATTAGAGTAGGTTAAAATCCCTTTGGTGATCAAAGTGGGACTAGATTTGTGCATAGCAACTGAAGTTTGGTCTGACTGAGACAGGGAGATCCAATCTTAAAAAAATTAAAAGCATTGGACTAGGATTCAGAAGACCTAGTTCCCAGTCTCTCTGAGCAAGTTAATTAACCTCTCTGAGTCTCAGTTTTTCCATCTGTCTCATGAGGGGATTGGACTAGTGACTTATCTCTGAGGTCCTGCATAGGGATAAAACTTGCTTTCAACTTCCATCAGGTGTTGTTAAAGGGGATGGTTAAGCTATAGAAATAGCTGTGATAAAATTCCATACATGACCTAGGTAGCTTCAAGACCCAAAATAATTGTGGACCTGAACATTCAAGGAGTCTATAAGAATTGGATAGGAACTAGAGCTATGATTTCATTGTCATAGTCAACTTCACACACACATATATCTTTATTCTACATATCTATACATCTATCTATCTGCTAATACCAAAGCATATTGGTATCTCTACAATTTATAGTTTTAGAGAATTTCCTAGGATGAGAGTGTTTTGCCCAGGGTCACACAGCAAGTCAGTAGCAGGACTTGAACCCAGGTCTTATTGGCTATAGGGACAGCTCTCTATCCTCTATACCATGGATGCCTCAGTGTACATTTATTTTACATTACAGTGTACTACTTAAAAGAGTACATTTATGCTTAATGGTCAATGTTTCCATTTTGAACATCTTTCTGCAATTCTATCATTGTTCTCTTGGATCATAACATCTTTTCTTCTTATCTCTTACTTTTGCCCTGGCATCATCTTTATTTGTCCTCTGGTACCTAAAAGAACTTCCTTAGTCCCTTCTAATAAATCTTCCTCAGTTCCTGTCATGAGACTCATTTACATTCAATTTTTCTGATTCCCCCCTAATTTCCCAAAGCTAGATTCAATCTATGGAATGCTATAGATAACTGAACCAGCTTTTCCTCAGTACCCTATCACAATCTCTTCACATCTCTGTTTTGTTTCTTCTAACTTCAGTGGGAGTCCCTAATATTCTTATTTTGTTTTTTGTCTCAAACTGGCGTAGTTGGTAATTGCCAAAGAATGTCTTGATAAGGAAATATAAATACACAGATTGAGATTTTTAAAAATGTCTTGTATGCTGAATGTTGATGGGCATTGATAAGTATTAAATAAAAGTATTTACTCAGACTGAGTGCTGGCTTTTCAAATGGTTAATAATAAACAGTGTTCAATGAACTTTGTTCCTCCTTGCTTATTTGGACTGTGAATTCAAGCTTGGTCATGAGAAATGTTTGTTTTCCCACCCATGATCATACAGCAATGTTAAAAGTGCATGGGGTTGTTTGTAAGCAGGCAGGCTAAAAGAACAATGAAAACAGTTGGGATAGTATGATGTAGTTGATAAAGTGTCAGTTTTAATGTAAGGAAGATACAGGTTCAAGCCTTGTTTTTAATGCACACTCTTTGTGACCATGGCATGTTGCTCAATCTCTCAGCACCTAGGCAGAAGGCATGGAATTAGAATACCTGGGGACTCAGTTTTCTCATCTGTATGATGAGAGAATTGAACTAGATGGCTAATAAGGTTCCTTCAGGCACAAAATCTGTGGTCCTGTGAATTCTCTAAGATGATAAACTATAGATGATTTGCAATCTGCATTAGAGGAGGGATTTTCAGAACGGGAGTCAATCCCCTCTTCACCTACCCCCGCCCCTGCCCCAGCAAAAAGAAAATGTTGCTAGAAAATCCTTGGGAAAACAGGTCAAAGATTTTTTTTAACGTGGAGGTAATATATACCAAGATTCACAGTTCATTAATGAATAGTCTGGGGAACAAATCCACAAACCCACAGTGGAGAGAGCTGAATTTCTTAGCAGTTTGCTGAAGTGCTAGCCTGAACCTTCTACTGGTCTCAATTTCCATTACCCCAGACAAAAGCTTGCCAAGTATCTATCTAGGACGTAGCATTGGTTTCAAACACCTACAGCCTTGATTAGCAATTACAGCAAGTGAAGTGAAGAAAAACGACATCATATAATGGTCTTCCTGATTAGAGGAATAATCATGTAAGTGCCCAATTAGGGATATATGATGTTCTGGGGGAGGGAGATGAGAGTTAAAAATAGACAAAAGAATGAACTGGCACAGAGTGGTAATATACAGGACTGCTCACATTTGCATCTGTTCAACTTGCGATTTCCAAATGATCGTGATCGCCACCATTTTCATATCTTCCTACTGCTTTAAAGTTGGCAAAGCACCTTACATCCTTTCTGATTTGATTCTCACAATAACTCTGTGAGGTTGGTGTTAGAGATAGAATGATCCCCTTTTTACAGCTGAAGACACTGTGCTTGAGAGAAGTTAAATGACTCACCCCAGGTCCCAAAGGATAGTGGGAGGTGAGATTTGATTCTAGGGTTTCTGAGATCATAGGTCACCATACTATCCAGGGTGCTTTATGGTACTCAGACTTATGAAATCATAGATCTTTGGGAAACTGAGTATACAAAAAATACCTTGTATATTTAGCTCTTTATTCTTAGGCACTAAAAATTTCTTCAACAGATTATAGAGCATAGGTATGTATAGAAGATATCAATTTCATATTCTATGCACACCTGTGATCTATAGTGTAACTTCAACACATTGTATTTTTTTTGTATTCCCTGTGCTTAGCACAGTGTGTGGCACATAGTAGGTGATTAATAAATATTTATTGACTGATCCAGGTCACTGCCTAGAGCAAGAGCTTACCACCATTTTTTCTTTCTCTTTCCCTTTCCCTTTCCTTCTCTCCCCTCCCCTCCCCTCCCCTCCCCTCCCTTGCCCTTCCCTGTCCTCCCTTTTCCTTTCCTTCTTTTTTTGGAGGGGGAAGGCAGGACAATTGGGGTTAAGTGACTTGCCCAAGGGGTGTTAAGTATCTGAGGTCAAATTTGAACTCAGGTCCTCCTGACTCCAGGGTTGGTGCTGTATTTACTGTACCACTTAGCCACCCCTTTCCTTTTTTTCTGGCCTTTTGGAGGGCAATTGGGGTTAAGTAACTTACCCAACGTTACACGGCTAGGTTTTTTTGTGTTAAGTGTCTGAGGCTAGATCCGAACTCAGCTCCTCCTGACTCCAGGGCCAGCACTTTACTCGCTGTGCCACCTAGCTGCCCCTTTCCTTTTTTTTTTTTTTTTAAAGCAATTGGGGTTAAGTAACTTGCTCAAGTTTACACGGCCAGTTATTATTTCTGGGTGTGGTGCTGAGTATCTGAGCCCGGATTTGATGCCGGTCATCCCGACACTGGAGCCAGTGCTCTTACTCGCTGAGCCACCTGGCTGCCCCTTCCTTTCTTTTTTAAAGAAAGTTTTGATCAAGTTGGGAGATAAGACAAAATTCAACCAGAAAAGACTTTGTAGGCAATCTGCTTGAAGTCTAACATGCTAAATTATTTGACTGAGATACTGATGGTCCTTGTGAAAGCTGGAACAAGTCGAGTTAAATTATTTTTAGTTACATTTGTTTTTGCAGAATCACAACATGTTCAGTATGCTGATGACTCAGTTAACCCTGAGCCCTGTTTTCAGTCAGATGCCACTTAAGATGAAGCAATCAATTCATGTCATTAGGTTACTGGATAACTTTTAAGAAGCCTTTGTAGATAGACAGAGAAATTATTAAGTGCTTGCTATTAGCCAAACACTGGACTAAGTGCAGATATAAATATAAGACAACAAGATGGTTTTTGCTCGCAGAGAGCTTATATTCTAATAAAGAAGAAAAACAGAGATATGCAGTAGTCTGGAGAGTGAGCTGAGCTGGGAGCAAAGGAAAATCCTCTATAACCACAGGTTTTTTTTTTTTGGAGCCCACTCAAAGATTGAATGATGTTCTGAAGACTCCCCCTTGGCATATGATTTCCTTGAATAGAGAAGTTAAAGTTTTATTTTATCATGGGGAAGAGAGATTATTTTCATCTCCAAGACAAAAAAGAAATTACTTCCTGCTGAATTGTTAAAATTTTCTTGGCTATATCTAAAAGGTACTTGGAAAAATATCATTTCACTGTACTCCCTTTCTTGCACTCTGTGTTCTGGCCAGTCTTATCTCCTTGATATTTAGATATGACATGCTGTTCCTGCATCCCTGACTCACCAGTTTCTTTGTCCAGGATGTCTCCTGTACTTGGAATGCATCCCCTTCCTCATTCTGCCTCTTGGGATTCCTATTTCTCTCCAAGGTTCAGATCAGGTACCACCTCCCATAGGAGACTATTCCTGAGTCCTACTTTTCTCTCCTCCCAAGTTGTCAGTGTTTTCTCTTCTCTCAAAATTACTTTGTATATTGCTTATGTAATCTATCTATCTATCTATCTATCTATCTATCTATCTATCTATCTATC
>NW_027186457.1:19984439-20030379 GCF_028583685.1 Petaurus breviceps papuanus | reverse complement strand
ATCTATCTATCTATCTATCTATCTATCTATCTATCTATCTATCTATCTATCTATCTATCTATCTGTCAGTCTGTCTGTCTGTCTGTCTGTCTGTCTGTCTGTCCGTCCGTCCGTCCGTCCGTCCGTCCGTCTGTCTGTCTGTCTCTATGTCTATCTGTCTCTGCCTGTCTGTCAACCTATCTGTCTGTCCATCCATCCATTCATCCATCCATCCATCCATCTGTCCATTTGTCTGTCTATCTACCTATCTATCTATTAATTGATCAATTTATTTATTGATCTATCTCTCTATAGATCTATCTTTTTGTATATAACTTAGGCAGCTGGATGTCACAGTGGATAGAATGCTGTATTTGGCGTCAGGAAGACAAGTTCAAATCCAGCTTCAGATACTATCTGCGTAACCTTGTCCAAGTCATTTAACCACTATTTGGTTCCATTTCCTTAACTAAAATGGGGATAATAACAATACCTCTCCAGGTTACTGAAAGGATCAAATGAGATATTTGTAAAGCACTTAGCACAGCTCCTATGATAAATGCTTATTCCCTTTATTTCCCTCTCTTACATAGAGAAACGATGATGTAGTGGTGAAGTGAAAGCTGGCCAACCTCAGTGTCAGGAAGACCTGGGAACACACTGAAAATACTGACTCTGAAATCTGGGCAAATCTTGTTAACTTTCAGAACCTCCATGCAACTAAGACTCTAAATTCTGTGAAAATGAATTTCTTATTGAAGAAACTCCTCCTACCAATGCAGACTTTCACCTTCTTTGCAAGAGAATTGCATAAGTCACAGAGAGTTATGTGACTTGCCCAGGGTCAGATAGCCAGTGGCGGGGTTTGCACCCAGGTCTTATTGATGCTAAGGACAGCTCTCCATCTGCCTCATCATGGATGACTCAGAGCTGAGTAGTCCTAGAACATTTGCTGATCTGCATTGTTGGTGGGAGTTTCACGCAGCACTGAAATGACAAATCTAAACCAAAAAAAAAAAAGTATTCTGAGGCCCTCTTCCACTTCCTCAGTGGCAGAGCAGAGTGGTAAAAAAGGGAGAGTATGCTAAAAGTCTTCTCGGTTGAAAAATGCTAATAAACTTTAATTTGCTTGTTGTTTCCTCTTGGGATGAACTTTTTAGAGGAAATAGATGAAAGTCACTTGGGAAGGGCAAGCATGGATTGATGGCATTTTGGATTATTGGAGAGAACTCTTCAATCTCTGAGACCATAGGTCCATTTGAGTATTTCAGAGTACTGGGGGCATCCTGTGGCTTAGGACTGGGGATTATTTCCTTTATGTTTTCACATCTACAGAATCTAGAAAGTTGTCTTATGCATCATCATATACTTCATAAATTCTACAACTAAAGTAAATCAGAGTAGGTTCTTAAGAGCAGAATGTCTCTGGAAGAATAGCTTTGGGTTGGGGGAAGGGGACTTCTATGACCTGTTGGAAGCAGACCAGAAAGGGAGTGCAAAGATATATTTTCCTTTCACTGTGATAAGGGCTAAATTCTCTCTTCCATTCTCCTCTTCTTATAAACCACTGGGTGAATTATGTTACTTTTATAGGTTTCCTTTTTAATTTACTAATTTTTAGTTTTCAACATTCACTTCCATAAGTTTTAAAGTTTCTCCCCTCCCCTACTCCTCCCTCCCCAAGACAGTATGAAATATAATATGGCTCTACACATACATTCCTATTAAACACATTTTAACATTAGTCATGGTGTATGGAATAATTATAATGAATGGGAGAGACCATGAAAAAGAAAAAACAAAACAAAAAAGAAAATAGTATTACTTCACTCTGCATTCTGACTCCATAGTTCTTTCTCTGGATGTGGATGAAATTTACCCTCATGAGTCCTTTGGAGTTGTTTTAGGTTCTTGCATTTCAGAAAAGGGCTGAGTCTATCAAAATCAGTCATCACACACGGTAGCTGTTTCTGTGAACAACGTTCTCCTGGTTCTGCTCATTTCACTCAGTGTCAGTTCACAGAAGTCTTTGCAGGATCTTCTGAAGTCTGCTTGTTCATCATTTCTTATAGCACAATAGTATTCCATTACATTCATATACCACAGCTTATTCAGCCATTCCCCAGTTGATGGGCATCCCCTCAGTTTTCAATTCTTGACCACCACAAAAAGAGCTGCTATAAATATTTTTGTACACATGGGTCCTTTTCCTACTTTTATTATCTCTTTGGGATACAGCCCTAGAAGTGGTATTGCTGGGTTGAAGAGTATGCATATTTTTATAGCCCTTTGGGCATTGTTTCAAATTGCTCTCCAGAATTGTTGGATCAGCTCAAAGCTCCACCAACAATGAATCAGTGTTCCAACTTTCCCACATCCTCTCCAACATTTATCATTTTCCTGTTTTGTCATGTTAGCCAATCTGATAGGTGTGATGTGGTACCTCAGAGTTGTTTTGATTTGTTTCTCTCTAATCAATAGTGATTTCTAAAGACCAAATAGAAAACATACAAACTAATCAGCTAGAATATTGATTTTAAATCAAAATTTAACTTAACATCTAACCTTCTTCCACCTGTCCAAATGTACACACACATGCATGCACACACACACACAATGATAACTACAAGTATTACCCATTTTACAGATGGAGAAACAAGCTCAAGAATGTTGTGTCTTGTCTAAGGTCAAATAGATAAGAAGCAGATAGAAGTGTGGGAGTCATATCCAATAATAAGCAATGAAGGATGAGAAGTTAAGTCAGAACCAATAGCAATGATTTTGGGATATCTTCCATCTTGGGAGAAGTTATGCAGGGTTTGGATTTGGCAGTGGCAGGAAGTGTGGGATGGTAGAAAGCATTGGACTTTTGACAGGCTAGATTGATGATGCATTCATCATAACCTATATGTTAAGATGAAAAATAATTTTGTTTTGGAAAGTTTTTCTGACTGTGATCTACCAGACAGTTTTGTTAAGGTCTTGCCAACCATCCAGGATCTGTTTTCTTCTGTGCTCTGGAAGCTTATATATAAGAAACAATGAATATTTTTGATAACTTGGATTCTGCCCATTCACCTCCTGGCCTTTGTCTATACATCAGAGCCTTCTCCAGTGCTCCTTAGGTCACCTTCCCTCTCTAAACTCACCACACTGTTATCTCTTGCCTCCTGACTGAACTCCCCAGGCCTTACCTTCCCCTTCTCCTTCCTGCTATGATGTGGGCTTTCTGGGTCTCATAGTATATGACATTGCCACCTACCATGTAGTTAGGCCTTGAGGGAGGATCTTGAACAGTCAAATTATCTCCCTCCCTCAAATTATTTATTTCCAACCAATAATTCTTTGTTAGACTCATTCCTTTATAATTGACATACTCCTGCTCTCATATTCTCTTTATCCCAGTAATTATAAATCTCCAACTGTTGATATATAAACCCCATTATCCATTTGCAACTGTCTACTCCATTGCCTCTATACTCCTTAATCCTACCTCCCAATCCTGCAATGTCTCACTTCAGATTTACCTGTTCATTCTAATGTGTTCTCTCTAGTTTCTGATCCACAATTAACACACCTGCTTTCATCTTAAATTTGTCCTTTCTCACTTTTTCTATCCTTTGGCTTTCACAAAACCTGGTTCCCTCCCAATGGCACAGAATCCATGGCCCCCTTTCCAACTCTGGTTGTACAGTTCTATGTTGGACTTCAATTTCCCATAAAGCATACTCCTAGACCTGCTTGTCATAGTGGGGGGAATTAGAATAGTCCTTGACTCCCCCCACCCCATGTCAAGTTTTAGCCTCTCCCTTTCCCTCAGCAATTTCTCCATTAAGGTTCATACCATTTGAATTTATAATCCAATCCAGAAACTTAGGGCCCTTAGCTATTGACAACCAGTCTATTCTTCTTTCCTCAATGGGTTCAATGTCTTACTCAACAGTAAAGCTCTTCAAAATCTTGCTCTCCTACTAAGAGACTCCAGTTAATATGCTGATACTCCCTCAGACAACCCAAGTTCCTGGGCCCTAAATCTACTGAATTCCCATAATTCACTCCTCTACTTTATCCAGTTATACAGAGATAGTCATACCCCAAGACTTGACATAACCCACAAATGTTTCACTTGCATGTTAATGGACTTCAAAATTCCATTATATGATCATGATCTTTTAGGACTCCATATTCCCCTGGGCCTTATGACTCTTAACCATGTTCTTCATCCTCATAATGACCTTTATTTCATCACCTCCTCACTTCTTTCCAAGATCATTGTTCATGCATTAACTGTGCTTTCCTCCCTTCCTAAGCTTCACCCCTTAGTGAATTAGTTTAACTCAATGTTAACCTTCTTTGCCTTCTTTGCTCTTATTTATGTGCTGCTGAACAGAGATGGTGAAAATCACAGAACCATGTTGACTGGGTCCACTACAAATTTATATAATACAATCTCAGCTGTACCTCAGTGTAGCAAGGCAACCCTTTTATTCTTCCATTATCAATTCACTATCACATTCATCAAGCATATATTCCGAACATTTTCGTCTCTCCTCAAGTCTCCCAGAATGACCTTTCCTCCAAAGTTCAGCTGAGAACCTCATCTCATACTTCACTGAAAAAAGAGGTCAATCACCAAGAGCCCCTGTTTCTCTCTTCCTCTTTTCACGTCACCCAGATGTCTTCCTCCACTAGCTCCTCCACCCCTGTCTCACATGAAGAGATGGTTTTGCTTCTAGCCAAGACCAACAGCTCAACATGTACCCCTTCTATTTTCTCCACTACCATCTCCCTCCATTGCTCACATATCTAATCTTTCACTATCTAATGGCTCCTACTATGTTGTCTTCAAACATGTTTGTTTCCTCCATCCTTAAAAAAAAATCATCACTTAGTCTGACCATCCATACTAGCTGTCATCCTGTATACTTCTCCTTCCTTTCTTAGGTTAACTCTTTCATAAAGCCATTTATATTCAGTGTCTCCACTGCTTTTCTTATTACTCATTTTTAAACCATTGGCAATCTTGTCTCCATCTTCATTATTCAGTTTAAACTGCATTTTCTAAAATTTCTAGCAATTTCTTGGTTGTCAAATTGAATAGTCATTTCTCAATTATCCTTCTTGACCTCCCTGTAAATGTTGTCACCATCATATAAGCCTTTTCCTAAACATTCTCTCTTTACATTTTTATGACACTGTTCTCATTTCCTATCTGTTTGTTGATTCCTTCTCAGTCTTCATTGCTTAGCCTTCATTCATGTCATGGCCAGTAACTATGCAGTCCCCTAAAGCTCTGTCTTGAAGCCTCTTTGCTATTCACTCTATACTATCTTGCTTGGCAATCTCATTAGCTTCCATGGCTTCAGTGACCATTTCTATGCACTTTTCTTCAGATATGTATATCGAGTATTAATCTCTCTTTTGAGTTTCAGTCTGACATCACCACCTGCCTTTTGAACATCTTGAGATGTTCAAATATGCATCTCAAAATCGACATGTCCAAAACAGAACTCAGAAAGTTCCCACCCAAACTCTTCCCTCTTCCCAACTTTCCTATTACTATTTTGGGTACCACCATCCTCCTAGTTACCCATGCTAAAAATATCAGTAGCTCCCTCAACTGCCCACTCACATTTACCCCACATATCTAAATGGTTGCCATATCTTGTCTTTTGTCCCCAATATCTCCCATAAGCATTACCTTCTCTCTGTTCACAGAATTGCCAACATCATTCAGCCCCCCATCATGTCCTCCTTGGATTATTGCAATACCTTTTAGTTCTCCTTGTCTAAACTCTCTTCCCCCTACCACCTTCTACTCAGCTACTTAAATGATCTTCCAAAAGCATAATTCTAATCATATCATACACCACCCCCCTTTTAATAAACACTAGTGGCTCCCTATTATTTTCAGAATCTAATATAAAATCCTCTATTTGACTTTTAAAATCTTTCACAACCTGGCCTCTTTCTATTTTCCATGTTTTTGTTTGTATACTTTACTACCCTCCACATAATATAGGATCTATCTACAATGGGTTAGGTGCTGTTCCTATCATGCAAGACTGCATCTCTCTACTCTGTGCCATCTACTCTACTCTTTCTAGCTTAGCAATGTCCTTTTAAAACTATTCATTGGCTGCCCTCAATACATGGGGGCTCTTTTACCTTACCTCTGTCTCCTGGCTTCCTTCTAAATAGCTTCAAACAGAAACAGTGTTTTTGCCTTTCCAGTGCTTAGCATATTCCCTGAAACATAGTAAATGTGTTAAATGATTAATAGCTTTTGTTTATGTAGTGAGAGATAGACAGGAGTTGGAGAGATAGAGAGATAAAGAAAAAGAGACAGAGAGACAGAGAGGAGGAGAGGAGAAAGAGGAGGAGGGGACAGCACAGTGTAATGGATAGAAGGCCAAATTTGGAGTTGGGAAGACCTATGTTCAAGTTCTATATTTGAAAAAGAATCACAGATTTCAAGAATTAGAAGAAAAGAAAGAGTCCCTCTAGTCCAACTAATATATGAAAAGAATTCCCATTAAAACATGACCAATAAGAGTCCTTCTAGACTCTGTTTAAATCCTCCAAGAACGGGTGATCCATCACCTGTCAAGCCAAGTCTTACTGGTTTTGCATTGCTCTAATTGTTGGAAAGATATTTTTTTCCTGACATTAAGCCTTTCTTTGCCACTTTTGAAATTTGACCCACTCCACCTGGTTCTGACCAACAGGCACCAATAGAACACATCCATGTGGTAGTCTTCTGATACTTGAAGACAGTTACTGTGTCCATATTGTCTTCTCCAGGTTGAGCATTCCTGGTTCATTCAGTTGGTTCTCATGATACACTGACTCAAGGCTGTTCATCATCCTAGTTACCCTTCTCTGTATACTTTCTAACTTAGCAACGTCCTTTTAAAACTATGTTGTCCAGAAACGAACACATCGTAGCTTTGACCATGACACACCCTCTCAGTGCAACAGGCAGATCTATATGACTATACAGATGAGTTAGTGATCTGACTTATTGGGGGAACTTTCATATTTATTTATTTATCTTTTTTTCTTTATTAATTTGTTTCTTTACTTTTAGTTTATAAGATTCAGTTCCACAATTCCTTGAGTTCCAAATTTCCCCCCTCCCTCCGCTCTCCCCCCCCCCCCCGCCCACCATGGCAGCATACAATCAAGTATAGGATCTGCAAATACTTTCACATTAGACATTAGTCAGGTTATAAAGAAGGATTGTATCAGATGGAATGAACAATGGGAAAGAGGAAACAAAACCAAACAAGAAAAAGAAAAAGAGCAGGAAGTTTGCTTCAATCTGGATTCAAACTCAGTTCTTTCTCTGGATGTAGACATTTCTCTCCATCATGAGTTTTTTTGGGTTGACTTATGACTCTGTATTGCTGAGAAGAGTCCAGTCTATCAAAGGTGGTCGTCACACATACGTTGTGTCTGTAATTGTGTACAAATTTCTCCTGGTTCTGCTCTTCTCACTCAGCATCAGTTCATATAAGCCTCTCCAGGTAAATATGAAGTCCATCTGCTCCTTGTTTCTTATAGCACAATAGTATTCCATTACAGTCATATACACAACTTGTTTAGCCGTTCCCCAATTGATGGGCATCCCGTTAATTTCCAATTCTTTGCCACCACAAAAAGAGCTGCTATAAATATTTTTGTACATGTGGGTCTTCCTCCCACTTCTATGATCTCTTTGAGATACAACCTTAGAAGGGGTATTGCTGGGGGTCAAAGGGTATGAAATTATTTATAGCCCTTTGGGCATAGTTCCAGATTGCTCTCCAGGATGGTTGAATCAGTTCACAATTCCACCAGCAATGCATTAGTGGAACTTTCATATTTAGACCTATAGATGAAATCATAAGTACAGAATATACACATACACACACACCTATATATATATATATGTATAGGTATAAGTGTGTATGTATGTATATTTTTGAATAATGAGTATATACATATATTTACACATATACAAACCTATATATACATATATTTACACGTATACAAAGCTATATATACACATATTTACATATATACAAACCTATATTTACATATACACACATATATAAACCTATATATATACACACACATATTTCTGTGTACCCTTATACATACATATGTGTACATATATTTGAGATATAAAATAATTGGTAACAAATGAGAAATTTAGGTAGTTTCACATCTCAAATATTGGAAAATTAAAAAATATATTAAAAATTGATTCTAAAAATTAAAATAAAAATATTAAAATTTTAAAATTATTAAAAAATTGACTCTAAATCTCTTTCAAGTCACAGACCTGACATAATAATGCATACAGCACTGATTGTATTGTGAGTCAGTGCAAAATCCTTAACCCTCTGAATTCTATTTCCTTCATTAACTTATTTTTGTTACAAGATCCTCTTCTAGTCTTAATTAAGTTTCAAGCATATTAAGGTTGCAAGTGTGTATATGAAACTGGACTGACAATTAGTATATTAAATAGAATCTTTAAAATGTTTTTTTCTTAAAGTACATTTCATAATTGAGTAGGAAACCAACAATGTAGTTTTATGTTAGATAAAGAAAGGCTTTACTTACTAGGTGAGAGGAATTAAGCAGCATGAAAGGCAAAATGAAGCATCAGTATGACAAGTGGAAAAGGAAATGCTATGTCTTTGAAATAAACTTGGAAGCCAGAATCATGAAATGAAAAGGATCTGAGACACCAAAGTTAATCTCAGACCTGCTAATTACTATCTCAGAGACCTGGGGCATCAAACTTAATCTAGACTTCAGTTTCCTCATCTCTATAATGAGTCTTGGACTAGATAGCTTCTTATGTATTTTCCAACTCTAAATCTGTGATTTCATGATTTCTGATCCTGTATCTATGTTAAAATTGAAAAATTATCTGAGGAAAAATATTTCATTCTAATTACTGAATATTTGTCATCTATTTCCATAAACCTTGTCACAAAATTAACTAAACCAATAATTTTCAGTCATGTCTGACTCTTTTTGATTCTATCTGGAGTTTTCATGGCAAAGATACTGGAGCAGTCTGCCATTTCTTTCTCTGGCTCATTTTACAGATGAAGAAACTGAGGCAAATAGGGTTAAGTGACTTGACCAGGGTCACACAGTCAGTGAGTGTTTAGGGTCAGATTTGAACTCAACCCTTCCTCACACCAGGCCTGGCACTCTATCTACTGTTCCACCTAATAGCCCTCATTATGTATACATGGACAGCAAAATATTCTTATACCAATGAAGCTTATAAAATATTTTGAAATTTCTTTTCCACTTGACACACCACAGTACCGAGTAAGACTCGATCCATGGTTTTCATAGTCCTATAATTAACTTCTCCTCTGGTCTATGAATGATTGAATTCTGTAACCTTTCATAATGGTGGAAAGAGTGGCCTCATTCATAGATTCAGTGGCAGTGAGACACATGGAGGGAACTCACGTGGCCTGTGGCATTGTAAGGTCCCTTTTAGTGGTGTTCCTCTGCTCACCTCTGGCTGAAATTGGCCTGCCAGGCAGGCCAATCATTTGAGCTCTCTGGGCCCATTTCTCTATGCAGCTCCACTCCTGACAACCAGGGCAAATTCTTTCTTGCATCCCTTGTGGGCTCTCTTCAGTGCTGTCAGGATTTATACTCCTTGCTGCCTTCACTATTTCTACTCCCTGGATTTGCTCCCTGCTGGGTTCAATGTCTCATAGTGGGGAAGTTGTTATTGTTTGTTTTTATTTTCAGATAAGGATAATAATATTACATGTTGGGGTAAAAGTGGATGATGTGCAATGTCTTGACTTGCATGTGAATTGATTTAAGTGAGGCAGAGTTGCACAAGGTCATCAGCCTCAGTCTCTCTTTCAGCGTCATCAAAGTCTACTGGCCAGACAAAAGTCAAGACAACTGGTGTGACAGCCTGGTGTGCATTGGATGACCAATGCCAAGAGCTCCATAGGGCCTGCTTCATGGCTGTTGGAACAAATTGTTCTCCTCTGCACATCTGCCAGGGGAGAGCATCGTATGTTTGGGTTAGACATTCCCCTAATGCACCAATGGTTTGAGGCTTCTCACTGCTCATGTTACAGCTTCTTGGATTCACAGGTGAGAGGTGGGTGAAGGTGGACAGCAAAGGTGATTGAGCAGCTTCAGCAAGCCTTCACCCCAGAAGGGTCAGTGTTCCCTGAACACAGATACACCAATTATACATCCAGTAGCTCCAGTGCAAAATACCATGGATAATTCAGGCAGGGGAGAGAGAAATCACTTCACTCCCCCCTTGTCCTTTGAGGTATGGGGGGGGCAGAGATACAAAGAACAGTCTCCTTTCAGGAAAGGATATCTTCTCTCCTGTTTCTGTTCCTGAATTTCTGGACTTTTTAGTCTTCACATCAGTACCCTTCTCACCCTTGAGATGCCTTTGCCTCTGTGTCCCCCTCCCCAACTGGGGCATTCCTAGATGGGGTCACCATTTAAGGAAGTGTCTAGGCCATTCATGCTCACTTCTCTCCCAGATCATTCCTGACTCTCCAATTTTTTCACCTTGCCTCCAAGCAGGTACTTGCAACTCTATCCCCAACATTTTCCAGTTAAGAATGAAAGATCTGGTAAAGACATTTTTTTATGTTTTGTTTTATATTCTTAGAACTTAACATTGTCTCTGGCACACAGAAAGCAAAGAATAAAAGCTCTCACTCCCTTCCTTCCTTGCCTCCCCCCATCTCCATCTGTCTGTCTCTCTGTCTTTCTCTCTGTCTCTCTCTAGAAGACTATTCTTTAGACTGCCAGGGGATAACCTTAAAGTTCTCCTGCCTTTGTTTTCATTAAATCTGGTGAGCTAGCTTTTCAAAGACTACTCCAGTAAATCAATTGAAAATTGCTCTCCAATTCCAGCAGCAAAAGCTTCCCTGTCAATGAAGGGGTAACAGAACATATGTATATCTTTGAACTTTGCTTAACACATTGATATGTGTTTATCTCTATCAACTACCTTTTTATATGATTTCATGAACTAGATTGGGGGAAAATCAATTAATCCTGGATGTCCCTACCAGTTCTTACCCCTTCCCCCCACTATGAAATTACAGACTTGATCAAGAAACCTTTCCCTCTAGTAAAGCTTTGTACTCTTGGGACAAACAAATCATGTTGACTCTGACAGAACCATTTGGGCTTCCAAGAAGGGATCATAAGGGATATCCTTTACAAAGCCACAAAAGTCCTATAATTGGTCAAGAAGAGGTTAGTTGGAGACATGAGTTTCCCTTAGGAAAGTTATATCAACTTCAATAAGTCTGGGGCTTTTAGTACAGTCCTATGGCTTAGTAGTGAAAACAAAAATAGACTGGAGGGTAGAGTGCCACATGTGCCAGAGGAAAAAAAATCTCAAGGGGGTGATAAAGATTTTTTCCCCTTACTTCACTCAAGGGAGTATTTGCCAGCGGTTAGGGGACAAGGAAAATGAGAAAGGCACAGTCCCCAATTCCAGAGACTTGGGGAACTCTATTGCCTCTGGTGTCATGTAAGATGAAGTATTGCCATGCTGGAAGGAGGGTGAAAAATATGTCCTGAATCTTGTCTTATCTCTGAACAAGAAAATTCAAGTTTTGAGTAATAATAGAAGAGATTAATTAATCAGTCAGTAAGCAATGACTAAGAGCTTATTATGTGCCAGGCACTATGCTAGGAGCTGGAGATGAAAATACAAAAATGGAACAGTCCCTCCCCTCAAAGACCTGTATTCTTTCAGGGGAGACCTATGAGTATACCTATGATTACAAAGGACTTATGAAAATAAATACCAGGTACTTTCTCTTTTTCAAGGAGATAGGGTATTGACATCTGAAGTGATCAGGAAAGGTTGTCCAAAATGGTAAAACATATTCTCCCATTTGCTGAGCAGAATGTTTCACATTTTTCCCCTTTGAGAACAGTTTCCTCCCACCCAAATATTTTTAATAGACTTAAGATCTGGAGTTATGAGAAATTTTTTTCTTACTTATTTCCATTTTCCCTTGAGAACTCTGTGTTGTTGGTAGTGGGAGTGGAGATTAGATTCTCCTCCTCAACATGCCAACAAATGGGGCAATTGTGTACCCTTAACTCAATATCTACTGTCAAACAAATATTCCATCTGTCATCTTGAGAAAACATTTCTCATTTATGTCCCTAGCTACCTTTCCTCTCTCAATGTGAACACAAGTGATCAGATTTTAGAAAACTCAATTCAGAACACAGGGACCAGGAGGAAACTATGAAGTTTGGAATATTTGAAAACTGGTGGCTAGGTTCCATGTTTATAATGTTAAAAATGGAGAAAAAAAGGTTTGGGAACTACAAATAAAATTTCCAAAGGAACTCAAGCTAGAATGTTTCTAGAAGCTGAGACAGTGGCTTTATAATGATTAAATTTTAGGACTTGTAAGTAATAGTTGTCAGATTCTATAGAAAATAAGTCATAAAAATATTTTTATACATAGGGAGAACTCAGATAAGTGGCTAATACAGCAATAAAAAACCAAACAAACAAACAATGTACTCCAGCCTGAAATTTTCACTTACAACTTAATGGTGATTGATTGTTAAGAATCAAACTGGAAAAACAATACTTAGAAGTTAGCAGTCAGGATGGCAATTTTTTTAAAGACCCAAACTCTATCTCTTTTAATATCTTTGTAACACGTGGGTTCTTTCAGAGTGATAAGTATGGTGGAATGCTTTCTCCTGGTAGTGACCCTCCAACCAACAAGCCTCATAGCACCACCTGAAAGCATCCTGTCCCTTTTGGGGGCCTGAGCTTCCTACATCTTCTCAGGGATTTGGGAGCCATTATTCATTTCAGGAAAACTTAGACTGGAATCTCTGGGGCAAGACTATATCATCTCCTGACATGATTATACCTAATTGGGATATACTTATTTTGTGCTCTATGTCCCTTTATTTCCTCAACCTCTATTATCTCTGGATACCAGAATTCCTAGTTAGGTGTCTGGTCTCCATACTAACTCAGGGAATTAATTCAGAACCCAGAGATTGGAGCAAGCATTTTGGCAAAATCTCTCAAGAAGCACCGCTCTGGAGGGCAGAGGGAAGCTAGTCCCTTGGCTTCTGCCTTGGCCTTGTTCTCTTTCCACTTAAATTGGCTAGAGAAAGACCTTGCAAGCTATGAAGTATCCTAAAATTCCCATTGGTTTTCTAACATCATACCATTGGACAGAAGTGTCCAGCAACAGTGTCTGCATTGGGAACCTAGAAGAGATTGGATACAATGTGGGGAGGCAGATTTATAGTTTCAAAAGAGTTCAGCAGAAAAGTGACAGCATGCATGAGGACTTCATGGATGACTGATGGATGGAAGAAAAGGACTTACAACAACTAGGAAATTTATCATCCCTTGGCCATATATGCTTCTTAAGTACGAACCCACTTTCCCTTGGATTCTAGATGTTTTGGTGGTAAAGCATGTCATGGAATTTTGGGGAAATGCTGCATGCCAATCGTCCTTTCTATGCCACCTTAAAAACCCTTTTCTAAAGTTAAAGTCTGGCTGACACGATTATGGCAATTAGTGCACTAATGGGGGCTTGTGAACTATACATATATATATAGCTTTAGAAGTAAAAGGCTCAACCATTTAGGGATACCTCTAGATCCTGGAGGGAATGTAGTAGCTGCCTTCTGAACCCAACCTGGCAATGCAATTGAAGAGTTGGGAGAGAGCCAAGAGTTAATATATGTTACAGAGAGAGGGCAGATTCTCCATGCCAGCAGTGAAGATTATTGTTGCTGAGGGCACATTATGGTCTAGGGCCTAGGAAAAGCCAGCATGGCTTTCTTCTTGCTGCCAATGAAGACTGACAGAGTGGTGCTTTGGTGGTAAATTAAGGGAGCCAGATTTTTGGGAAGGTGCATGATAAGCCTGGTATACCTTCTCAGATATGATTTTAAAAGTTATTTAAAGGAATGGGTATTTATTGAGTGAATAAATGAAAACTTCATATAATTACCATCCTATTATTACTATGCTTTCCCAAAAGTTAGGGTTCAAAGAGCATTAACTATGACGATTTCTAAAAGAAAACTCAGAAGTGAGTAGAAGTCTTAATGTAATGTGATGCCTTAATGTAAAGCACAGGAGAGAATTATAACCAACTAGAATCAATGAGATTAAGTAGGGCCCTTTAGCTATTTCTCAATTATAGTTACTGCTTGATTACCTTTCCTGAACCAATGGAATCTTATTCAATACTATCCTCTCCCTTCTCCAACTCAATTAATTAAACAGGAATTATTAGGGTCTTACATTTACAGTTAGAAGAAATCTTGGCAATCATCTAGTTTAACACCCTCATTTTACAGATTAGGAAACTGAGGCAAGGAGAATTTATGTAACATACTCAAGGTCAGAAATATAGTAAATGGCAAAGCCAAAATTACAGAGCCAGTTTGTCTGACTCCAATTCCAGTCATCTTTCCACTGTACTATTTTTTTTTCTGAATACAAGGCATTTCTCTCAAGTTTATTATGTCATGATTGGAATGAAAGGATAAATTTAGGTAGATCCAATGTTGGAAAAGGCAAGTGAGATAAAAGACCCAGGCAAACCTCATTAATTCAGAGTTCCGCAAAGGGATAAGGCTCAAGTTTGGTTGAAGTTCACTTTAGTACTGTGACAAAAGGGTTTACTAACCAAATCAATAACAATAAAAAACATGATTGGTCTGTGCATAGTTTAGTTTTTTTAAAGAGAACATTTTATTATTATCATTATATATTTTTTAAAAAGAACATATTATAATCAAGAAAACACCTATTTGAAACTATTTGTCCAGTTACATAGAAGCAACTGGTGAACGAATTACTAAACTCTTTTATTGATTCATTACTAGGTTTCCCCCAGCATCCTCTAAGAGGCAGCATTTTGTCAGCTAGTGTGAATGATCATATGCACTTAAGATTGGCAAACATGCATTTCTGTAATTAGTACTTTTCACTGATTCAGACAACTATTTCTCCCAGTTAGTCACAATAACAATAGCAACTCCCCCAATAATTTAGGGATCATGATCATGGACTACAACACTAGAGAAGACCTTAGAGATTGCTCAATTATCTTCCTGTTTTAAAGGTGAGGAAGCAGATCCCTAGAGAGAAGTGATTTCTTTCCCATGAAGTGTGTATTGATTGGGAAAATGGAAATGATGCCTTCAGAAACCACCATAGCCCAAGTTCAAGGTCACTTGGGCTTTCAGACTGTAATTGTTCAACTCACCATAGGATTCACCCCTCTTTCTCTTCCCCCACCCTGAATTCATGCATGGGGTTTACACACTTCATAACATTCAACTATACCAATCCTATGAAAATATCATGAAAAAATAGGTATTTTTTTGTCCCCAAAGGCATATTTAATTAACTTATATTAATTCACTTGTTAGGATTCTTTTAACTATTTTCTCAAGAACAAATATCTCATTGGCTACATGTTAAGAGAATCTGAAAAAAAAACCAACAACCAACAAATAAATTCCTGTTTTATAAGTCATAGACTGACTGAATAATAATCTTTGTGTTTCTGGTGTACTTAATTCAATTCTGGATTTCATTGGTTTGGATTTGTGGTGTACTGGATAGGACCATACTTGCAGTCAAAGAGACCAGAATTAAAAACCTCACTCTACATTGAATAGCTGTATAATCATGGGAAAGATTCTTTTTTTTTTTTAAGCAATCGGGGTTAAGTAACTCGCTCAAGGTTACCTGGCCAGTTATTTCTGGGTGTGGTGCTAAGTATCTGAGCCCAGATTTGATCCCCAGGTCATCCCAACACTGGAGCCAGTGCTCTTACTCGCTGAGCCACCTGGCCACCCCTTGTGGGTAAGATTCGTAACCTCTTTCAATTTCAGTTTCCTAATCTGTAAAATAGGGATAATGATGCTAGGAGTACATGGGACTTTTGTGAGGCTCCACTGAGATGATGGACATAAAACACTTTGCAATTTAAAGTATTGTAGATGTCAATTATTATTATTGATGGAAACAACTCAAGTATCTCCTCAATCCTTCATGAATAAGAACTTTTGGTAGTTACAGTCCAATGATTAAAGATCTACTTCAATGCCTCACCCTGAAATAAAGGAGATTCTGGTTTTCAAAGAAATGCAAGCTCTAATATGTCTTTCCAAATTGGAAAGAGTTTGAGTGAAATATATTAGACAGAGTATTGTACTTGGAGTTAACAGTGAATTCAAGTTTTGAGTCTATCACACTTTACTCCTTTGGATCTCAATTTCCCCAGCTCAAATATGAGGTGGTTGGATTAGATGACCTAGTCTATATGAGCATCAGTTGAAGAAACGATGAAATTGTTGATTGGAGAAAAGAAGACTTAGGGGAACATGATCACTCTCTTCTAGGATTTAAAGACTTGACACCTAGAAGTTAAACATGACTTAGTCCAAGGAAACAGAATTAGGAACAATGTATGGGAGTTTTAAAAAAGGATAGATTTAGGATTGATGCAAAGAAAAGCTTCCTAACAGAGCTATCCAAAAGTGCTATAGGATAGTTTGGAAGGCAGTGGGTTTCTTTTCAACTTCCTATTGAATTCATCAAACAAATAAAACAAATAAAAATAAAAAAAATCCTTTAAGACTAGTGCCTTTCCTCTGAGATTAACTTATTACTTCCCATCTATCCTGTATGTTTCTTATAAGAGCATAGTTGTTCACACATTTTCTTTCCATTAGAATGTAAGCTCCTCAAAGTCAAGTATTGTTTTGCATTTTTTTGTATCTCCAGTGCTTGGAATATACAAAGTGCTTAATAAATGCTCATTGACTGATTTACTGAAATGTTAATGGTATTTAAGATCTTTCCCACCCATTAATAGGCCTCCTGTGGAGCCCATTAACAAAGCTTACCTAGGGAAGGCTTGCTTGTAGGAAGGCTTTCACACCTTTTGTTAATTTCTAATTAGGCACTGAGTCATGAGGGTTATGATACTCTCTGGTAACTATGCATGTATTGCCTACTCTCTGGCTCTAAAAAAATGGTATATAAACTCTGAGGTCAGCATTGTGCTTTGAAGCTCACTTATTGGAAGAGTGTTCTTGTGATTTGACCAGATAAGACTCTGGGTAGCCATTAAGGAGCACCCCAGCTATGAAAAACCCAGATTTTGGTGCTTCTCTCTCTGGTAACTATGTATGTATTGCCTTGGCCAGACAGTTGGATCTATCTGTTGATCTGTGCTAATCTATCAGACAGTTAGAAGCCCTGCCTGTTGCTTTATATTTCTCTGCTTGTATTTTTGCTAAAGTTCATGGTACTGACTTTTCCCCTGAACTAGTGAATATAATTTAAAAAGATTGTTGACCCCCTAAATGGCTATCTTTCCTAGTAAAGCAGTTCTAAGGACCTGGGCTAGCATCCATACTGGGTATGCCAGTGTGGTTGCCACTACACTTACTATTGCCAAAGATATATTTAGCCAAGAATGGAGAGGCTACCAGTCAAATATTATTATTATTTTAAAGATCCTAGGCAGTCTTTAAACCAGGTAGGGCTTGCAATTTGTATAAGTGAAGGCATATACACCAGAGGAATCAGATCTTTCAAAATATCAGTGAGATCACACAATCCCAGAAACCATCTACTCCAATCTCTCCCTTGACAGCAATCACCTCCACAACATGGCTGAAAGTTCTTATATGTATTTGATTTGAACACCTCTAGTGAAGAGGAGTCCATTACCTCCCAAAGGTACTCATTCTATTTTTGTCTAGCTCTAGTTATTAAGTAGCTTGTCCTGACATCAAACCTCAATTTGTCTTTTCTACCTCCACCCATTGCCCCTTTCTGCCTTCAGGGGTTTTCAAGAAGAACAGATCTAGTGCTTGTGGTTGGCCTTAGAATACATCAGTTGATGTATTGTCTATAATGAGAACCATTTACAAAGCTTGGGAGTCCCATTGGCCAGCACCCATATTTGCCAGCTAGATACAATGTGTATATGATAATCATAGAGGAAAAGACATTAGGTACTGTGTGGATGAGGAAAGGCTTCTTTAGAAGATGACATTGGAACTCAGTCTCCAAAGAAGCCAGAGATTCTGAGGGATGGGAGTGGGGAGGGCATTCTAGGCATCAGGAACAGCCAGGACAATGGCAGAAAGTTGTGAATCAGAGTGTTATATGCAAGGAAAAGTAAGTAAGCCAGAATAGTGTATTCCAGAAAACTGGAAAGATAAGATAGGGACAGTTTATAAAGAGTTTTAATTGCTAAACAAAGGCATTTATATTTGATCTTGGTGGTAATTAGGGAACCAATGGAATTTATTGATTAGGTAGGTGACATGGTAACAAATAAATCTGTACTTTTGGAAAATTAAATTAGTACCTATGAGGAGAATAGATTGGAAGGGGAAGATACATGATTCTGGGAGAACAATTAGGGAGGCTATTATAATATTCTGGGTGAGAAGTGATAAGACTGGTGCATGGACAGTGACTGTGAATGAACAAAAAAAGCTAATTTCTGAGCTATCACATGGGGAAAGAAATGATGAGATTCAGTGATAGGTTAGTTATGTGGGGTAAATGGGAATGAGTATTATGCTAAAGTTGTGAATGTAGGTAACTGGAATGATGGTATTATCTTCAATGGTGATAGAGAAGTTTGGGAGAGAAAGGAGTTTAGGGGGAAAGACAGCTGGTTCTGTTTTGAACATGGTGCTTTTAAAGAACCTATGGGCATTCAATTTGACATGTCCCAGGAGCAGTTAGTAATGTGGGGTTATAGCTCAGGAAAGAAAACAGGGATGGAATACAGGTCTTGGAATCCTTTGTATAGAGATGATGATTAAATTGTAGCTGTGGATAAGATCACCAAATGAGAAAGTGTATGTAGAGAAGAGAGGGTCCAGAAAAAAAGCCTTGGCAGAAATCCATACTTGGTGAGTATCATATGATATCCAAGCAGAGAAACCTTGGGTCGAGTGCTCACCTAGGAGAACTAAGAGAGAGCAATCATGGAAACTCAGAGAGAGACAGATAGCCCCATTGTGACAGACAATATCAAAGACTGCAGCGGGATCTAGAAGAATGAAGCTTGAGAAAAGACTATTGGTTTTGGCAAAGAGATTGTTAGTAATGCTGGAAAAGAGGAGTTTCAGTTGAATGAGGTTGGAAGTGAGATTGCTGCGGTTTTAGGGGAGAAGGAGAGGAAAGGAAGTGGACGATCTCATTGTTTTGTTTTATCCTCTTATTCTTCCATCCATCATGCTAATGATGGTCTTAGAAGAGAAGGATGGAAGGATGTTTTTTCAGAGTGTATGTGATGTTTTGTTTTGGCAGATCAAATGAGACAGACAATTAGAAAGCTTCAAAATATTCTTCACTGAAATTCAACCATATCTTTCCAAATTAGACTTAGTAATATCAGATATAAGAGTTACATATTCAAGACATTTAGTAAACAAAAGAAAACTTTATTATGAAAACGTGCCTTGCCTCCAAGTTGAAGAAAAATAACCATGAAGACACACTTGCTGAGATTTATCTACTAGGACTGCTTCCCAGAACTGATGTGCTCTTCACTGAGTTATATGATATCCCAAATCCAGGTATGGTGCAACATATTTTAGTCTGAAAATGATCCCATTAAAGTAAAGAATTTTCTTACCAGAACTTTCTTGTTCGATCCTTATTTCTACATAGAAAAGAAAGGTGTGAGACAATGTGCATCCTAATGATAAGAACAAGTAAGGATGCCACTTTCTCTCCATTCCATAACATTTCTTTAGTTCCCAAGCTAAAGAATTGTGGGAAAAATTATTCTCCCAAGGCCCAAGGAAGGTCATAAAATTCAGTGGTTCTCTCGGTTTTATATGAAAACTTAACTTTCCATCCTCAGCCACACACAGAGAGATATTAAACTTACACAGCACAGCACAATTCCAAAGATTTATGCTTCATATTTCAAAATGATGACATCTCCTTTTAGGTTATTTTTAAAGGCCACTTTGGGTTATTCTTCCCAGGTTCAATTCAGTTTCATTAATGAGAAAATAAAATTAGGGTCATTGCTCTAACCCTAGGTAAGCTGAGGGATATTTCTAGATCATCTGTATGATTGGGAAATCAGGCTTCTGGTAAATTAGACTGGCTCTTGAAAGTATCATTTCCTAGATGTAGGAGCTTATGCTACATTACCAAGAACATCATCCTTAATACAAATGAGGGAATGTAGTATAGTGGGTAGAATGTTGAAGTTGGAGCAGTGAGAGCTGGGTTGGAATCTTTTCTCAAACACTTACTAGCTGTGTGATTCTGGGCAAGTCATTTACCATTTGTGTGACACTAGTCACATCACTTATTCTCACTGAACCTCTGTTTCATCTATAAAATGGGAATGATAATAACACCTACTTTATCGGGCTATTGTGAGGACCAAATGAGATGGTATAGCTGGCATTCACATAATGCTTTAAGGTGTGCAGAACATTTTATGTTATCTCATTTAAACATTATATGATATACTTTATATGACATTATACAGTATTCCAATTATGTCAAGTGTTTTGCAGTCCTTAAGACCATAGATTTACAGTTGGAACTGAGGTCAGAGGTCATTGTAGAGGTAGCTAAGTGATTCAGTAGCTAGAACACTGGCCTTGGTGTCAGGAGACCTTGAGTTAACATGTTCTCTCTGTGTTACTAGCAGGAAGTCACTTAACCTCTGTTTACCTCAGTTATTTCAATTGTAAAATTGGGATAATAATAATAACACCTCCCTCCCAAAGTTACTGTGAAGATGAAATGAGATAGTATTTATAAGGCGCTTAGCACAGTGTCTGGCATGGAGGAGGTGCTTAATGAATGTTCTCTTCTTCATCTAGTCCAATTCCCTCATTTTGCGGATGAAGAAACTGAGTCTCAGAGAGATTAAGATAACAGGGATCACCCAGAGAATGTCTGAGGCAAGACTCAAACCCATTTCCTTGACTCCAAATTTAGCATTCAACTCACTCTATCATGCTGCCTATTGGTTATTACTAACTAATTACCAGTTGGCTGTTGGAAACAGCTCTAATATATCATATAGAAACAAGTAATGAATTGGACTGAATGTTCAGTCATTGCTGCCAATGTGAACAAACAACAACAGAAATATCCCAACTCTTTTCTCTAGATGGTGCTCAGTTGAGATGAGTTACAGCACAGTCAGGACCATATCATGTTTTCCAGAATTTTGGCAAAGATTTTTTCCTATACATGTGACACAGGCTGGATAGGATATGTGAAGAGTGATTACTTTTCCCCTAGTGTACAAGATTTCTCCTGTGGACATGATATAAGACCCGTCTTTCTTTCGTATGGGAAATGAAAGGAGATGGTTTTTGCAGAGGCTGTTTGCTTCATAATATAAAACTTAGAGTTCATTTTTTCAAAGATAAGCCAAAGTAAATACCAAGTTTTATGAAAGGCAGATGAACAGTTTACTGTAGCACTCATCTATCGGGGACTCAGATGTTTGGCAACTTTTACCTATTTGGAAAATAGCCAAGCCTTGGGAAGGAAGCAAAAGGTGTTATGGATCAGTTAAAATAGATGTCGTAGAGCTCATAGTGAGCCCTTTGGACTGCCACTTATGTTTACTTATGCTAGTAAAATAATTTAAAACATTTTTAAAAATTCTGAGTTCTAAATTCTCTACCTCCTTCTAGCACCTCCCCAGCTATTGAGAAGGCAAGCAATGTAATAGCAATTATACATGTGAAGTCCTTCAAAGCATATTTCTATATCAACCATGTAGGAAAAAAAAGGACAAAAATAAAGTTTACTTATGTAAAAATGAGACTGTTTATTTGATTTGTGAGTCCACAAAATATTAGGATAACCAAATGGATAAAAATTTAAAAACTATATATGTTAACAGCAGTGACAATAAAAAAGATGGGACCAAGAAACTAGAATAGACCTAAAGCCTCAAAAACCTTAATCATTTTGTAAGATCTAAAATAGGGGAAAATAATTCTACATATCTTAATAAAGATTGATGGTATTACTATGCTATAGCAAATAAAATCATTGCTATTTAAAATGATTCTGAGAAAGGAGAAGAAGGTTAAACTATGGTAAACTCTATTGAAAATGGAAGGGGTCTATACATACATATAAATAAACTTTAATAAAGATTTCCATCAAAATAGATTTAAAATTTTATATTTTAAGGAAAACACAAATATTTAAAATTATTTGTTTCATAGGGTTCTAATCAGTAAAATATTAGGGTAAGGTTGACTGATTTTTACCTAATCAGGTCACCTTAGCATCCTTGAGTCAGTGATAAGATGTCCTAATATTGATTTTCTTTTATCTAGATCTTAGACTAAGTGTAGGAAGTCTTTGAAAGTCATTTTGTGGGGCTGCTAGGTGGCACAGTGAGTAAGAGTGCTGGCCCTGGAGTCTGGAGGACCAGGGATCGATTCTGGCCTCAGATACTTAACACCCTCCCCACCCACACACACCCACCCCCACCACTCTTACTCACTGTGCCACCTAGCCCCCCCACACACAAAACTGACCATGTAACCTTGAGCAAGTTACTTAACCCCAATTGCTTTAAAAAAATAAAGTCATTTTGTGAAGTGAAACAATGCTAGACAGGAAATATATTCCAACTGATTGGAGATTTTATTATACCCTTTGGGTCCTATATGAAATCATCAAGTTAGTTGGAATTGAAGAATTCCAGAAATTGGAGTAAATGTGACTTTCTACCTGAGGATAAATCACTTGGCTGCAAGAAAGAAACTTAATTTTAGTCTTAGGTCACATTTCAGCCCTCTCTCACTTTGGCAAGAAAAGGACTTTGCAGATTCTCATGGGTCTGGGAGATTCTGGATTTCCTATCTTTTCATCAGCATTCTCACATTGTTCCCTTGGGAAAGCAGTGACTGAGTATTGCATCTTGTTGGGAACTGAGGACAAATGGGATGCCAGTTCACTGTGCTTAAGGTGAACTTCTTCAGAACTCCACAAATGGGGGAAAAGGACATCTAGTAACCAATAACTGTGAGTTGTCCTCTGGCTACATATGCCTTCTAAGCTTGAGCCCACTTTCCCCAAATCTCTATATGTACTTGTGGGAGAAGGTGTCACAAACTTCAGGGAGGATTTTTTGCACCAATTGACCTTAGTATATACTCCTTTTGAAAAGATGCCTAAGGTTTACTGACAACATGATTCTCACCTGATAATATTGGAAGAGAGATACACCTGGAAAAGAGTGAGGGCTCAAAAAGATGGCATTAGAAAATAACACTTGACTCTTTAGGTTTATCTCTAGTACCTTAATAGGTAATTGTAGTCAAGATTCTGGGGATCTGACAGGTCAATGGGAGTTGTGAGAAAGCTAAGGATGGACTAGAAAAGGTTTTTCTTTATGTATGGGCTAGTTTTAATTTTGTGGAAGAAAATCTTCAATGACACATAGAGCATAAATTGCTCAATGACAGTTTTTTTTAAGTAAAAGAAAATAAAATATTTTTAGAAATACAAAGATGCATTGGCAAAAACATTTATTATTGAATATATGCACAAATCTTTGTTCTAGATGAAGTGAAGAGATTGTATTGAGATATAAACCATAGTTCCTTCCTCCATGTAACTATCTAACTGGGCAGACAATATGTAACCACTTGAGAAATAAATAGCAATATGAGTAAAATAATAATGAACACAAAAGGTGTTACATGTGATTCATCACTGAAGGATTGGTTTGTGTGATGGCTTTAGAGAATCACTGTAGTTTGGAGTTCCCTGAGAAAATTTGATGGAGGTAAATGAGAAAACCTGGGTCCTGAAATTAGCAAATTAAAGCAACTTTCCTTAAAATCATCCATTGGTTTTTCTTGTTGTTGTTTGTTTATTTGCAAAAATGAGGAATTATGGGCAGAACTAAGCTAGTTTCTAGGCTTTGGTAAGTGAAGAAAAAAAAACTACTCAGTTTAACCTTTTAAAAATGTATATAAACTATAAGATCATTTCCTAATGACTCTTAATAATCTGTGCTCATTGCAAAGATGTTCATATTATTTTTAATGCCTGCCCCAGTTTTGAGGCCTGAATCTGGCACATATACATCTTTTATGTAACACGGAAAGAATTGACAATAGGGAAATGCTATTGACATATTTTTATAACACAGTTGTATCCTGGAACTTCTGTTTTCTTGGTAACAAGTAACAGATGCATTTTAGAACATGTCCCTTGATAATTACAAAAGTCTAGAATTCTTTTTGTTTTTTCAATTGTGATTACTGTGGAAAAGACCATAAGGTCATTATGTTACTCACTTCAACTTTGAACTTGAACTTGTTGGTTAGTTTTTCAGGGCCTTTCATCATTATTTTTTTCTCATAAAGAAAAAGGAAAAAATAAATCTAAATTTCTGACATTTGGGATTACTGTCATTGCTTGTTGTCCCCCAAAGGAAATACCACCCATGTCCAAATATGATATTTTTTTCAACTATCGTTAGAATGCTTATACAAAGGATTCCGAATCTTCATTGAATTTATTTAATCCATGTCTAATTTTGTCAACCACAACATCTTAGAGCTGGAAGTGATTGCCCCAGCTCTTTTTATTTTACAAATAAGTAAATTGAGGCCCAGGGGAATTAAAAGACTTTCCCAAAATCACATGGCTAGTTAATTAATGTCAGAGTTAGGACTAGAATCCACAGCTGCTAGCTTCCAGTAGAACACTCTTTCTCTACTGGAAAAAGGCACATCAGGATATCATCCTACCCAAGGGATTTTGAAAGATGATAACTTCTGGAAGTTGTAAAGCAAAAAAGAGGGAGAGAAAGGGAGAGAGAGTAAGGAAAGAGGAAGAAAGAATGATAAATAGAAGATCTTATAAGTTACTGATTAAACATACTGATAGAATGATAATCAATAATAATTAATATTTGCAAAGTGTAATGTTTGCAAAATATTTAAAATGCATTGTATTATTTGGTCCACACAACAACTCTATGAGGTAAGTGCTACAGGTATCTTCATTTTTCAGAAGAGGAAACTGAAACTCAAAGAGGTTGCTTGGGTCTATGACCACAGAGATTCTGACAAGGAATAGCCATGTGGAGAAACATCCTTTACTTTTCTGGAAATAATGATAAAATATGCCACTCCTGGGTGACCAGATCTTTGGGGACATTTTACCATGCTTATTTATAAAATAGTTCACCTAGATCATGGCATCTCATCCACAGAGAGGTCAATGGCTTTGTTGCTTATGGTAATCTGGTGAAATGTCTCCCTTCTTATCGATGATGAAACAGTTTTTATGAATCAATTTATTCTGTTGTTGCATTGTAGTTTTAAAGTTTAATTAGAATCAAACTACTATGGCATATTAATTATAAAAATGTTTTTACTTGTGCTTTTAAAAACATATCATTTTCATTTTCTAATATCCCTAACAGAATCATTCTTCATAACAGAAATTTAGTTCTATCAACTCAGTGATAAATGATAAGCTCAGAGGATTCAAGATGAAGCTCCCTACCTACTTCCCACTAAGAAGTGATGAACTTAAAAAGAATACCACATAAACTTTTGGACAGGCCAAGGAGGGATTATGATTTTGCAAGATTATGTGTGTATAAAATATTTATAGCAGCTCTTTTTGTGGTGGCTAAGAACTGGAAATCAAAAAGATGCCCATCAGTTGGGGAATGGCTAAATAAGCTGTGGTATATGATTGTAATGGAATATTATTGTGTTATAAAAATAACAAGCAGGATGATCTCAGAAAAGACCTGGAAAGACTTCCATGAATTAATGCAAAGTGAAGTGAGGAAATTTGGAGAAGGCTGTACAGAGTAACAACAGTATTACATGATGAAGAAATGTGAATGACTTCCCTATTCTCAGCAATACAATGATCCAAGACAATCAACCAGGACTCATGATGAAGCATACTTTCCACCTCCAGAGAAAGAAGTGATATTGTTTGAATACAGATTGAAGCTTCCTATTTTTTACTTTCTTTCTTTAATTCTTTTCTTTTATTTGAGTCTTTTTTATACATAAGGACTAATATGTCAATATTTTACATGGTTGTCCATGTATGACGTGTATCTGATTGCTTCTTGTTCTCAGGGAGCAGGAAGAGGAGGGAGGAATAGAATTTGGAACTCAAAGGTAAAAAAATATGAAATGTGTTTCAACATGTAATTAGGGGGGAATAAAGTACATTTAAAAATTATATTCTCTACATAAATTTATATTATCAGGAATTTCTTTTCTTTTTTCATTTTTCATAGTGGGAGGAATTGCCAAGGAAAGGTAATACATGCTTTTAAATAAAGGAGATTAAAAACAAAGTTTTTTCAGTTAAAAAAATTGATAATATCTTAGACCATACACTTCTTTGTATACCATTAGTCTGCCACATCTTTAGTGAGAAGAGTAACCATATTTCATTATCATCCCCTTGGAGTTGATTCATTGCATGTAATTTGAGTTTTTATGATTTTTCCTTGTTTTCATTTAGTTTATTACGATCATTGAGTTCTGCTTACTTTGCTTTGATTAAGTTCCTGAAAATCTTCCTAGGCTTCCTTGAATTCTTTGTATTATTCCTCATGGCACAATAATGTTCAATTATATTCATAAACCATGGCTTTTCTTGACCATTTCCAAATAGAGGGGCACCTGCTTTTTTCTAGATTTTTTTTCTGTTATAAAAAGCTATATTTTTTAATGTTTTCAGACATGGGTCCTTTCTCTCTGTCTATTTAAAAAATATTTTATTCTGAAGCTTAAGAAATAAAATAAGTTTTCCATAACATAGTAGAATAGGAAAAGACGGTTACACATGAAATTGAAAAAAAAACTATTGTGTACAATTTGCTATTCTTTTAAAATATGTAATAGTTACATTGTACCTTTTTTGCCTTGTTTTCTCTACAAGAGGTGGCTATGATTAGACACAGATTTGTTTATATATAAGATCATTCTATTCATACTTCTATTGATGAGTTCTGGAATTTATTCATTGGAATAAATGCTGAATAGAGGTACTGTTAGAGCCAACCCACTATGACGGTTCTCAGTTTACATTTTCTTCCTGGATGTTGACCTATGTTAGGTAGGAGAAGTGTGGGTCTGTAGAAGCTGTCAAATTCCTTGATAACTTTGTTTATCCAATTTTTCATCTCAATTTCTGCACTCACTCATATTGGTGGAGTCCATGGTCATACGGGGGTAGTGGGGAAGGTTAAAGAAGATGGCATTTCCCTTTGTAAGCATATAGAAAGAGAGCACAATGGGAGAGGCATGAACTTCAGAGTCATGTAGAATCATCTTAACTTAATAGTGTTCCAGTATGGAGGTTAAGGTCTGCTCAGCTGGAGAGTGAGGAAAGGGTGAAACCAGGAGGTTTCCATTCAAGGAGGGGCCAGAATCAATCAATGAAGAAGCATCTAGGGGCAGAGTCAAGATGGCGGAGTAGAAACAGGAACTCCACATGGCTCAGGCTCCCACCACCTCCAATCCATGTAAAAGGGGACTCTGAACAAATTCTGGAGTTACAGAACACACAAAATGACACAGAGAAGCTAAACTCCCACTGAGGACAGCCCAGCAGGCTGGCAGGTATTGGCCAATGCAGCAGTCTGGGAGCTGAGCCCAGCCTCACACCAAGGTTTTAGCCCCAGGGTGGGCCTGACCAGCTGCCAGCTGGAGGGACTCCAGATTACCAGCAGCTGTGGTGATCCAGAATTATCAACACAGAGATGTTAAGGACAAAGAGAGAGGTCAGTGCTATGTGGGCTTTGGGACCCAGTGGTTGGGAGTGCCTTGGCTTTTGCCCCTGGGTGAGAAGGCCCTGAGGGCTGCAGCGCAACACCTGCCACATGGCAGCTTCAGCCCCTGGCCTGCAGACTGTAGGGGGACCAAGAGACCAGTTTGAGGGGTAATCGCTCTTGCTTTAACCTGCTTGGATCTGGATTGTGGTCTAGGGTGGAGATCCTAGGGTGTGTGACCAGCTTGCCAGAGAGAGTGGAGGCTTCAGCAAAGGCACCCAACTAATAACTGGCAGCTGAGAAAACCCCAGCGTTTGGAATGAAGCTCCCCTATCTGGTGGCAGAGTCCTACTGTGGCAAAAAGCCCAAAAGTCAAGTAATTGAGTGGCAAAATGAGCAGGCAAAGGAAGTAAAGCAGACTAAAGATTCCAACATTAGACTCCTGTTTTGGGGACAAATAGGATCAAAGCATGGAACAGGAGGAAGGCAGTGAACTCAGAACTCCTGCACCAAAAGCTTCCAAGAAAAATATGAGCTGGTTATAGGCCATAGAGGACCTTAAGAAGCAGATAAGAGAAGTGGAGGAAAAATTGGGAAGAGAAATGAGAACAATGCAAGAAAATTATGAAATGAGAGTCAACAGCCTGACTGAGGAAAACACCTTAAAAAACAGACTAACTCAAATTGCAAAAGAGGCTCAAAAAGGCAATGAGGGAAAGAATGCCTTAAAAGCCGAATTTGCCAGATGGAAAAAGAGTCTCAAAAGCTCACTGAGGAGAATCATTCCTTCAGAATTAGATTGGAGCAAATGGAGGCTAATGACTTTATGAGAAATCCAGATGCTGTTAAACAGATCCAAACAAATGAAAGAATAGAAGGCAATGTGAAATATCTCATGGGAAAAAACACTGACCTGGAAAATAGATACAGGAGAGATAATTTTAAAAAAAATATTGGACTACCTGAAAGCCATGATCAAAGAAAGTACCTAGAAATCATCCTTCAAGAAATTCTCAAGGAAAATTGCCCTGATGTTTTAGAACCAGTGGGCAAAATAGAGGTTGAAAGAATCCACCAATCACCTCCTGAAAAAGATCCCCAAAAGAAAACTTCTAGGAATATTATAGCCAGGTTTTGTAGATTCCCTGATCAAGGAGAGAATATTACAAGCAGCCAGGGAGAAACAATTTGAATATTGTGGAAACCCAATCAGGATAACTCAGGATCTGGCAGCTTCTACCCTGAGGGATTGAAGGGCTTGGAATATGATGTTCTGGAGGTCAAAGGAGCTGGGATTAAAACCAAGAGCCACCTACCCAGCAAAACTGAGTATCATGTTTCAGGGGAAAATACAGTCATTCAATACAATAGAGGACTTTCAAGCATTCTTGATGAAAAAAACAGAGTTGAATAGAAAATTTGACATTCAGATACAAGAAGCAAGAGAAGCATGAGAAGCCAAATAGGGAAAAGAAATCATAAGGAGCTTATCAAAGTTGAACTATTAACATTCCTACATGGAAAAACAATAATTGTAACTGATGAAACTTTTCTCAGTATGAAAATAGTTTAAGGGAATAGAAATATATACATGTCTATATCAGAGGTTTTATGGATGGATAAATACATATGTGAATCTGTGTATATATATTTACAGGTATACATAGACAGAGGGCACAGGACCAATTTAATAGGAAGGGATGATACTTAAAAGATGAAATTAAGAGGTGAGAGAGGAATATAATGAGAGGAGATGGGCAGAGACAGAATGGGGTAAACTATCTCATATAGAAGAGGCAAGGGGAAATGGTTACAATGGAGGGGAAGAATAGGAAGGCGAAAGGGAATGGATCAACCTTATTCTCATTAAATTTGGTTCGGGGAGGGAATGACATACACACTGAATAGGGTATCTCACCCTACAGGAGAGTAGGGGGAAGGGGATGAGAGGGGTGGATGATGGAAGGGAGGGCAGGTTGGGGCGGGGAGGGAAGTTGGAAGCCCTCACTTTTGAAAAGGGACGGGATCAAAGTAGAGAATAGACCAAGTGGGAGGGAAATATAGTCAGACTTTTACAATATATCGACTATGTTAACATTTTCATTAGGTACACATGTACAACTTATACTGAAGTGCTTATCTTTCCAGTAAGGGTGGGTGACAAGGGAGGAAGGGAATGAATCTGGAATTCAAAGTTTTAAAATCAATTGTTTAAAAAATTATTTATATACATACATACATATATATATATTATTAATACTATTTTACATGTAATTGGGAAATAAGTTATACAGGCACTGAGGCATAGAGATCCACCACGCCCTACTGGAAAAGTCGAAGGGGGTATAGGAGAAGATATGGGAGAGAGCAGATTGGAGAAAGCGATATCCTGTGGGACTGCTATTTTGGGACAGTGGGTAGGGGAAAAACGGGGAGAAAATTTGTAACTCACAATCTGGCGGAAACGAATGATGTAAACCAGAAGTTAATAAAGCATTTGAAAGATGAAAAAAAATCAAGAAGCATCTAATAAGTGCCTACTACATGTAGAGCTAGCTTCTGGGGACACAGAGACACAAATGAAATGATTCTGGGACTTCATGGAACCAGCTAGGTGGTGAAGTGGATAGAGCATTGCACTCAGAGTCAAGAGGACCTGAGTTAAAATCTTGCCTCAGATACTTACTTTTTGGTGTCTCTGGGCACTTACTTATGCCAAGACTTTGGGAATTACTTGTTTGTGACTCACTTAACTTTTCTCAGTCTTAATTTCCTCATCTATAGAATAAGGATAATAATAGCACCTATCTCAAAGGGTGGCTATGAGGACCAAATGAGATTGTGTATTTAAGGCGTTTTATAAATTTTAAATTGCTATACAAATGCTAATTAATATTATGGAGTTTGCATTTTATTTGAGAAAATGCATACACATAAGTACCTCACTGAGGTTGGAACAGGACAGAGTTTCTAACCAGGGATAGGTGGTGCTGCTTAGATATGATTGAGGTAGAAGATGATTTCTGTTTCTACAGTTGGACTTGTACTGGGATCAAAAACAAGGTTGTGTGGGGAAACTGAGGGTGCGTGTCCTGTGGTCAAGCGGTAGGGTCAGATACTGGAACTACATCAAGGATCTAAACAACTTATACAATAATTACAATGTTATAAAGAAACAACTTTAACAGACAATAGTACTCTGGTCTATGAAATGGCACATTATGATTCCAGAGGATCAAAGATGAAGGTTCCTACTCATCTCTTGACAGAGAACTGATGGCCTCAAATTACAGAATTAGACTTATATTATTGGATAAGATCAATGGAGAAATTCATCTTGCTAACTATGGCTATTTATTCCTCCCTCCCTCCTTTCTTCTTTCCATCTCTCCTTTCCTTTCTCTCCCCTTGTTTCATCTCTCCCTCCCTTCCTCCTACCTTTTCTTTCTCCCTCCCTCCTCTCCTTTCCTTATTTTTTCCCTCCATGTCTCCGTTCTTTCTCCCTCCTTCCTTTCCCTTCCCTTTTTCCTCCCTCTCCTCCCTCTTTCTTTCTTTCCTTCCCTCCCTCCCTCCTTTGTTCCCTTTCACCTTTCCTCCTTCCCTCCTTTCTTTTCTTCCTTCCTTCCTTCTTTACTTTTTTCCTTCCTTCCTTTCTGGTCAGTAAGGGATGGGGAGTGGGAATGAGAAAAAAATGCTGTTAATTGGAAAAACAATAAAATTAATTAAAAACAACAACTAAAAACTCAGATGCACAAAGAGTTTCCAGTTTGGCACACTTGACTTTCTTTAGGTATCTGAGACTGTGAAGCTGCCCTCTAAAGAAGCTATAGATGACCAGCTTTTGCCACCATAGCCACAGCCAGAGATAGGTGCTAATCCCCACTGATGCAAATATCTCTAAACTGAGGCAGACAACTGCTATTTTAAAAGTTTCATGTTTGACTTGGGCCAGAAGGTGGAGGCAGCATAAGTTCTAGGGCGTGAGAAACTATTTAGGAGTACTATAGCTGGTATTTTTCTTTTTCTCTTTTTTTTATGAAGATGGATTTAACCTATAGGACTGTAAACATTGGAGCAAAATTCTTAAAGGGAATGGTAAATAGTTTCAACTATCCTAACCTGGTTTTACTATGCAATTTTCAGGTACTCTGGTTTACACAAACCATTAGTTCTAGCTAATTTAAAGTAGTGACAGCTGCCACTTTATTCTCTTACATCTAGCATTTTTCTTTCAAACTACAGTTCCATCAACAGTTAATCATGTATTTTCATTGCACATTGAAAATTGACTATCATGATAAGGCATTCTCAAGGCTATTTGAGAAATTGACTTGGATTTTGGTTGTACCCCAGTATTTCCTACGCATTAAGAGACACAGACTCAAAACTGCTGTAATGATCCAATTTTATTGCAATATCAGACTTTTTCATGGGCATGTGTGTGTGTGTGTGTGTGTGTGTGTGTGTGTGTGTGTAGAGGAACTAGATAACCAACCAGAAGAATATACTACATGATTGCAACATTAAAAACCTTATAGATAATTGTGCATTAAAATTTTGTTATTAGTATTTTTTTATGAGCAATTGGGGTTAAGTAACTTGCTCAAGGTTACATGGCCAATTATTTCTGGGTGTGGTGCTAAGTGTCGGAGTCCAGATTCGATCCCCAGGTTATCCCGACACTGGAGCCGGTGCTCTTACTCGCTGAGCCACCTGGCCACCCCTGTTATTAGTATTTTTAAGTGACTACCTAGTCCACCATACTTTTCATTATAAAGCAGTTTGTTTGACAGAATAGAGCTGATTTTTAGTATTATGGTTGTAAAGGGAGGCTTCTTTCCTATGAAAGCAATTCTGTACTAATTCTTTCACATTTCAAACAATGTACCCACAACATGCTAAAACTGAAAATGGCAGTCACTGTGATACAGTGGTCAGAATGCCAACTTTGGACTTAGAAAGACCTGTATTTAAATCCTGCTCACGGTCATAACTTCCTCTGTGACCATGGGAACATTAGCAGTACCTGCCTCATCAGGTTTTTGTAAGGATCCAGTAAAATGATAGAACTTTGGTGAAAATCTAAAATTGCTATGTGAACCTAGTAGAATATAAATTGCTTGAGGGCAAAGACTTTTTCATTTTTATTATATTATCAGTGCCTAGCATGGTGTCTGGCCTATAGAATGGGAACATTTAATACGAATAAAAACTAGAATTTATATTGCACTTTAAAATTTGTGAAGCACTTTTCAAATATTATCTCATCTGATCTTCACGAAATCCCTGTGAGGCAGGGGCTATATTATTTCCATTTTCCTAATGAGGAAATTGAAGCAGAGAGAGGTCGTGACTTGCCTAGAACAGGATGTTGTTATGTTGTTTCACTGGTATCTAACTTTTTGTGATCCCTGTTTGGGGTTTTCTTGGAAAAAAATGTTAGTTGTTTGACATTTCCTTCTCCAGCTCATTTTACAGATGAGGAAGCCAAGGCAAACAGGCTTAAGTGACTTAGCCAGGGTCATGCAGCTAGTAAGAGTCTGAGACCAGATTTGAACTTAGGGAGATGAGTCTTCCTGACTGTAGGCCCAGTACTCTCTCCATTGTGCTATTTAGCTGCCCTGGTCAGCTTTATTGATGGACAAATTCTCTTGAATAATATCAAAATAAGATTGTAACCGTAACACATTCATTTGAGACGCCTAGGTCCAGAAAACTTACCTGAATGCAGAATCACCAATTCTAGTGACTGCCTCTTCTTTACCTTACCTGCTTACATAGAATTCAAGGAGTAAAAGAAATCTTGCATAAGTTTAGACCCTAACTCTCGAATCTTTGGTTATGGAGTAGCCAGGAGTTTTATGGTCTGGCCATGGTGGATTAATTCAATTTAGGGGTTGAAGTAAAAAAACAAAACAAAAACAAAAAAAGCAAAACAAGAGCAAGCAAACATTTAGACTGGTTTCTTTCACCCTTCATCCTTGGTCATACCTCCTCAACTTTGACTATGTTTCTTATTAGTTGGTGAGATGGACGTTTGAGAACAGATAAGTTGGTCAAGAAAGATAAGGATGAATGGGTACTTCAGAGAATTTGAGTAGTGACTGACTGAGTCTAAACTTACTCATGTAACCCAGTATATCTGTAAGATCAACCTAGACACCATTACTAAGTTTTAGGTCTGCATCCCATCCAACCATCCATCTAACTCTCTCCCTCCCCCTCCCCCGCCCAACTCCTTTTCACCTACCAGAACAAAACTCCCCTCCCTGGTCATCTCTTCCCTATATATGTGGCATCTCCCCTTATTGGAATGTAAACTCTTTGAAGGCAAAACATTTTTAAATATTTTTTTCCCAGTGCATGGCACATAGTAATCACTTAACATTTCATTCATTCATCCATTCATCCATCCATCCATCCATCCATCCATCCATTCATTCATTCATTCATTCATTCATTCATTCATTCATGCATTCATACAATTTAGTCAACACTATCCTAAGTGTTAATTTAATAGCAGCTCTGTGAACTAGTCAAATACTGCCCAATGATTCTCTAACATCTAAAATAGAGTTTGTATGTGAAATAGCCTCTCAGAAACAAGCAAATGAGAAAGCAGACCAGAAACTTGTTGTTAGAATTTGGCGTCTAGTTTTCTAGTTTGGAAGATTACATTCATTAAATAACAAGACTGAAAAAAAGATTGTTGATTGATTCAGCTAAAAGTGTATCAGCTCCAGTGTATGCCTGGAAATTACATCAGCGTGTTCTGTGACTTTTAATGAGTCAAGAAGGGCCTATAATCCTTCCAAGAAGGGCAAATAATGGAGATTAAATTTACAGCAACCTCTACAATTTGACAATTCTGCAAAATATTGTTTCCCAGGGTTAGTTAGTGTTCCTGAATCTGATGGGCTGTTTATACAGGAAATAGGATTAGACTGTACCCTGTCCATTCACCCTACACCCAACAAGCTTGTTTTAATTTAAAATGACTAATTGAGACAATAAAATATTAGTTGGGCCCAGGGATACACAGAAGCAGAGGAAACTTTTTTTTCTACTCTAATCACATTTCTGCATTAAAAAATGGCATGTTTCAATTACAGAAGGAAGAGTTTAACAATTTCTGTCTCTTTTTGAAGGTTGCTATCCTTTGTGGAGAATTTTATCCTGGTTTGGATAACTAGTAGAGACAGGTGTTTGCACTTAATGGAGACAAATAGGTATTGCTATGTGTGATATTTCAAAGAGTGCTTTGGAGACGTGAGTTATTGTACTAACTGCAGAGTGGGATGTTTTGCCACGGAATAAGATAGTTATCTTCCCCACAGGATACCAGTTAGGGACAATCAAAACTTTACATGGCTTTGAATTACACAATAAAAAAATGTTCTCTCTTTTGATAATGGGTAGATGAATCAGAAATGAATAAGATATAAATCAATTATAAATAAGACTATAAATGCAACTTTTTTCTTCAGTTTTAAAAATGCAGGAGCAGAATTCCAGATACCGCTAAAATCAGTGTAGGTGTCTGTCAGAGTCAGAAACCCGTCGCCTCTGAGTGTATGCTTTTTTTCTTAAGAAATCTCTAAATAATTCATTTTTATCAACTCAATAAAGTAATTGGAGTATATGAAAGTCTTAAGGACCTTACAGATTTAAAGAATGAAGTAAGGACAATCAATGAACTTCAGAGCAAATTCCTAGAAGGTTGCTGAGCCTGGATACTTTAGGAAGGTTTATTGTCCTAAAACTTCCAGATCCAAACACTGGATTCCTCTCAATGCTTTGCAATTGATGTGAAATGTTATCTGGTCAAAGTCACAATGCATTCACAGTAGCAAACAAAAAGTTAGCATATTGAAATGAGAATGAGAATCAATCTAGCATCTATTCTGCTTTGTTAATAAGGTTATGAGTGATACATTTAAGTGGTGCACCTAAACTGAAATGCCAATGAGTGCTATATTAGAAAGGAAAAAAAAATTTCTTAATTCTCTTGATGACTTATTACATATTAGAAGACATAGTATGCCTGAATATATTCAGATAACAAATGCATTCATTTCATTTAAGCAATGCTTTTGACTCAGGTAGGGCAACAGAATCTTTTCTCACTTAGCTATTCCAATGAAATACAACTCTAATGCCTAATCGGGGTGTGGAGGACTAACCATGTAGTGTAAGGTCTGACAGATCCTGCTAAATTGGGAATCTATTAGCAAAGAGTTAGAGTGAATGATCGTAGCTGGAGGAATTCACTGGACATTCATTTCAGAGGCCTTATCAACATTTATAGTATTTATATTTTTTAATATTTTCATATTGATTTTGATGCTGGTATACTATTGTCAGAATGTCTCTTTCGCAAAACCTATAGTGCAGTGTGTAGGAGAACAGATAAATTCTGAGATGCTTATAGTGACTTGGCCATGTTTATTTATGTTCCTCATGCATGTATTCTTATTATATGTGGTCCTGATTGCTGTATCTCCAGGAGGAGAGGGCAGACAAAACCTTGTTTGGTATTTCTATATTCCTTCATTGTATACCTATACTTAAAAATCAGGGCAGCTAGGTGGTGCACTGGGCTTAGAATTAGGTAGACTCATTGTCATGAGTTCAAATCTGGCCTCAGCCACTTAGTAGCTAGGTGACCCTGGGCAAGTCTCTTAACCCTGTTTGCTTCAGTTCTTCATCTGTAAAAAATGAGCTGGAGAAGGAAAGAGTCCTCTCCAAGAAAACTCTAAATACAGTCAAAGAGTCAGACATAAATGAAAAATGACAACAATAAATTTCAAAGTCAGACCCCATTATCTGAAACCAAGATACAGAGTATATGAAAAAGGAAATATGAGCAGTGATAAGTTCTCCAAATTCTGACTACGATTCATGCATCTGATTCACTTCACTTCAATAAGCTTTTATTAAGTGGCTATCATGTGCCAGCTACTGGAAATACAAATCAATGGTCTGTGCCCTCAAGAGGTTTATATCCAACATGGAAAAAATAACATACATACAGATAAGTAAATACAAAGTAATTTAGAAGTAGAGAGGACAAGTAGGGACTTGTAAGGAAGAGGACAGGATCAGGAAGGGATTCATGGAAGAAGGTCCATTTAAACTGAACCTTGAAGGCAGCTACATGACTGAGCTTGTGAAGATAGTGAATATGGGGATATCTCCATAGCAGAAAGCTTTGAGGATGGGTCCCACATCACACTCTATGCCTGGGGATCTGATTGTTAGCCACCTAGTAGAGAGGAGTTTTTATGTCATAGCAACTTATATACTAAGGCATAGACCAATTGTCACCTATGTGATGAGTCATGTTGAATTCAATCACATCAAGTGTTCTAAGCCACTTGTGCCCTTTAAGTGACTCATTCTTTCCATGCAGACTCTTACTTGCTTAGGATCTCATTGTTCAATTGGGTTTTCTCATCATAGAACTTTCCCTGCCCCCTCTCTTTCCCCGAACTGATATAGTACAGAGAAGAGGGAATTTAGTATACAGAACACAGAAAGCAAAACTAAATAAAACCCTGCTATCTGTACCCATTTTAACTTGTCTGGGAATTCTTGCCCTAACTCATACTGACTCACTTCCTAATTCAACATTTTGCCTCATTCTCTCTCATTCATTCATTAAGCATTTACTATACATCTATTACATGTCAGTCACTTTTCACACTAGTACTAAGTGATACAAACACCCTATTTAAGACATCTTTGCCCCCAGAGCACTTCAATGAACAGATTCATTATTTTGATTTGATACCCAGGCAGAACCACTACCTTCCAAACTCTCTAGCTGCCTCCCCTACTTCCACATGCTGAATTGATTCTCATTCACAAGGTTCTCTCTCATCCTCTCATTCATATCATTATTCTTCACTGATGTTGTTATTCAGTTACCAGAAAACTAAATGTTCTTTCCTCCAGCACACACAGCTATGATTTTGGGCAAGATCTATAGCTTCTCTGGACCTTAGTTTCCTCCTCTATAAAAATGGGACGAACCTATCTCATAAGGCTAACATGAAGATAATCCTTCTTATAATGTCATAAAGTGTTAAATCAGTGCATTATTATCATTACTACTACTATCAATGATAACTTGTTTTCCCTAGTTTTCCTTCACAAATTTCAGAATAGCCACAATTGAACAATTTCTCAAATTTTGAGCTGCTGTTTTTTAACTCCAAAAGATTTTCTGTAGCCAAAATTCAATCTCCTACAATTGACCCTGTACAGGAGGAACAAGAGACAAAGTGTGCCATAGTGTTCACACAAAAAGGAATTTAATGCCTATGTAAGTGGAGAGTGACTCAGAGTTTAGGTTTTCGGAAAAACTAATTTTCTAAACCAGCTGCTGAACACAAAATGAAATATAGAATCATTTTGTGAAAAGCAACCTTGCTTTTTGTCATAAGTAACCCATAGATTGTAAGGCAAATGAATGACCAAAAAACAAGGACTTCCTTTCTTGTGAAACTAGATTCAGTTAGATTGTTTACAGAAGCAGTAGCTGATAACAATTCTCAGGATATTGGCAACTTATATGGATATGAACATATACTTTAGTATTCTGTAGTCATCATGATTACCCTCTGGTTAAACTTGATTAGGAAATAGGTGGACATAAGCAAAATATGGCAATGTCACATGAACACGGGAGACTAGAAGTCAGGAAGACCTCAGTTCTGATCCTCTTTCATGCTTACTAGTTATGTGACTCTGGGCAAGTCACTTAAACTCTCCTCCCTCAGTTTCCTCATGTCTAAAGTCAAGGGATTGGACTAAATGTCCTCTGAGGTCTGGCCTAGGTCTATATTTTTTATGTATGATTCTATGGGAATGAAGGTTGTTCATGCTAGTACTCCTGTTAGAACTGGTAAAAAGAGGCATTAATGTTTTCAGCACCTTCGTGGCAAGAAGTAGTGTCCTTCTGCCACAAGATCTTTGCATTTCTATGATGAATGAATGAATGCATAAACATTTACTAAGCATTTACTATTTGCAAAACACTGGGGAAATAAATAATATCATGTACAAGTCTTTCCGTTGTCTCCAATTTGATCTCTAGCATTCTTTGGGAAGAGAAGTGGCACCTTCCATTTAATGATGAACAGCAAAACCTACATATCCCAGAGATTCTGAACCCCTTTGGATCATCATCCATACTCCATTCCCCACTAAATGATTCCTTAATCCATTCCTTTTGACCCTCTCACCCCAAATTCCAATCAAACACCACCGTTCCCTTCCACTATACTCTGTAACACCTGTTCCATAAGCAACAAACTTCTTTCCATCCTAAAACTTTTTCATTTTTACTCCTTCTATCCTGTGGCTATTATTGAAACCTGGCTTGCCACTCATGACACATCTTCCCTAGTCACCCTTTCTAATATTGGCTGCATCTTCTCTCATTCCCCTTTGTTCATTGGTTGAGAAGGGGAAGTTGGAACAATTCTTTCTCCCCATGGCCACATCCAGGTTCTCTTCCAATCTCCATCATACAGTAATCTTGCCTCCCTTGAGGTTCATGGTATTTATCTTTACCATCGAATCACCAACCAGGTAGCTATTGTCTATAGACCTCCAGGTCACTTCCCTTCCCTATTGATGAGTTTGGCATATGGCCCACTTTTTTCCCTCCCCAACTATTTCATATTTACTCTCCCTCAAATGATATAACTACCAAGTTTTCAATCTACCTACTTGTATGACTTATTCCTCCACCTCAGATCAGACACATTCAAAAATGGTCATATCCTTTATCTTGACATCACCTGAAAATATATAATCTCCATGTGCAAGAATTCTGAAGTGCCCTAATCAGACCAAAACCTATTGACTTTCCATCTTTCCTTTTGCTTTCTCTTACCAAAGCTTACTCTTCAGCCATACTGTGACCTCCAATCACTCACTCTCAGGGTCAGTTCTCTTCCAATCTGTTACTTGTACACTAGCCACACTTTCCTCTTTTCCCCGTTTTGATTACCTGGTAAACTAATTCAACTTTATATTATCCTATTCTCTTGAGTATCTAGCCCCTTTATTTCACCAACTGTATTCTAAGACTTAGCCTTGGATCATTCCCACCATCCATTGCCTTTGCTCCTATATACACGTTGCTGAATGATGGAGGGTAAAATCATGCAACTATTCTGATTGGGTCCATTAAAAATTTATTATATAACCTCAACTGGGCCCTCACTGCTGCTAACCAAATGTATAATATCTCCCCTATCAGCTCAGTATCCTATTTCCATAGCAATTTTTCCATACCTTTTCATCCCTCCTGAAACCTCCCAAGGATCCCTTTCTCCCCATCCTCTCAACTTGGAACCTTGCTTAATATTTTATTGAAAAAATTAAGGTCATTTATTGTGAGCCTCATCTTCTCACTTCTCCCTCATCTCATATTACTCATATGGCTTCTGCAGCTATTTCTTCTTTCACCTATGTCTCAGATGATGAAGTGTCCTTAGTCCTTACTAAGGCTAACTAACCTTTCTAACTGTTCAACTAATCACATTCTACTCCATTTCCTCCAACAGATTTCCCCTTTTATCATTTCTACTCTATCATTTATTTTTCATCTCTTTCTGTTTACTGAGTTCTTCCCTTCTTCCTACCTACGTACATACCCACATCTCTCCCATCCTCAAAAAACCCTCACTTAATCCTTATATTCTTCCTATTATCCTATAGCTCTTCTTCTCTTTTGTGGCTAAACTCCTTGAAAAGGTCATCTACAGTTGGTGCCTGCACTTTCTTCCTTCCTTTCTTCTTTTTTTTGCTTTTTGGAGGGGGGAAGGAAGGGAGGGCAATTGGGTTTAAGTGACTTGCCCATGGTCGTATGGCTAGTTTTTTGTGTTAAGTGTCCAAGGCCGGGTTTGACCTCAAGGTCCTCCTGACTTCAGGGCTAGCACTCTATTGACTGTGCTACCTAGCTGCCCCAAATGCCTCCACTTTCTCACCTCTCAGTCTCTTTGTAATCTATTATAATCTGACTTCTGCTCTCTCTGGTTACCAATGATCTCAAATCCAATGACCTTTTTTTGATCTTCAGTCTATCTAAACATTTCTGGAGCCTTTGACATTGTTGATCATCCTTTCCAACTTGATTTACTCTTCTCTCTAGGTTGTTAAGACACCAATTTTGCCTAGTTCTCCTCTTACCTTTATGACTGCTCCTTAGTTCTCTTGATGATATCTCTTTGATATCCAGATCATGTCCTCTAAACATAGGTTTTCCTCAGGATTCTGTCCCGGGCCTTCTATACTGATAGTTCTTTAAAAATCTAACTTTCTCTAACATTTCTGTTGACATTCAATCTTGAATATCTAACTGCCTTTCAGACATCTCAAAACTGAATGTCCAGTAGATATGGGGATGGGGCCTAGAGTGCTATGTCCAAGGAACAAGAAGCAAGTTCATTTTATTGGACTGCAGAGCACATTAAGAATAATATTAAGTAAGATGGAAAGGCAGTTTGGATTCAGCATCTCAAGGATGTTCAATTTCAAACAGAGGAGTTGTTTTTTTTTATCCTACAGGAAATAGAGAGACATTGGTTTTCATTCAATAGAGGAGTAACATGGTCAAACCTGTGCTTTAGGAAAAAATCATTTTGGTAGTTGTGTGGAGGAGGGATTGGAGAAGGCATGATCTTGAGACAAGGAGAGAAACTGAGTCACTTGTGATGGTAGGGGTGATAAGTGTTGAGGTCTTGAGTTTGAATGGTGGCTAGATAAATCAAGAAAGCAGATCATGAAATAGATTTTTGGGAGAAGATTCAACAAGAGTTGGCAACTGAGATTGAATTAATGAAAAGTCTTAAGTGACATCTTCTGTCAAAGACCACTGAAATATTATTTTTAGGTCATCATAAAAGTTCTTCAGGAGATTCTGTCAATCATTCATGATGTATAACAGTTAGATTATCCAAGTAACCAAGATAAAAATGATCAATTAAATTGATTTGCAAGGAATTTTCAGTTAATGTGCTTTTTCCTCTGCTCAATTTTTGTGGTTGAGACCTAGTCTCGAATTTTATTTTTCATATTTCTTTAGTGAAATCCTTCTAGAGTGATTTGGATTTAAGGCATGGTAAAGAGTGAGGCTGGTGACTTTGTGCAGCTCTCCTTCACTTAAATCCAATTCACTTGCAAGTCATAGCATCACCTTCCTGATGTCATGGTTCTCTTTGAGAATGAAGGACAAATCATAACAATAACAGTGAAATCCTTCTACCAGATGTCCTAGCAAAGTAACCAGAAGTTATCCTAGGATCATACATTTCATAGCTAGAAGGAACCTTAGAGGCCACTGAGTCCAATCCTTTCATTTTACAGATAAAAAAAAGTTGAAACAGAAAGCTTAAGTAATTTTCCCAGGGTCAAATAGCAAGTAAGTGTCTGTGATAAGATTTAAACCCAGAACTTCCTGACTCCAAGTGTGGCATTCTCTCTACTATTCCACACTGCCTCTTCATGGAAGAAACAATAATAGAGAAAACATGAAAAGAATGATCCTCTCTGCCCTTCATGCCGGGGATAAGTTCAACATTGAGGTGAGGAAAGGAGACAACTTGGGCACTCATTGCTTAGCACAATTTCTGGCACATAATAAATAATAAATGCTGGTTGTTCGATAGATTTGAATTGAAGAATTATAAATAAAGAAACTAAATTATAAAATAACAATTCTTTTATTTCCTATGGTTTTGACTGGTAAGCTGAGAAAGGAAACCCTTCAGTATATATTCAGTTATATAATCATGATGTTGTGAGACATGCATTTCTTCTTTCTGGTTTCTGAGAATGGGGTGGTATTTGGGTAAACCAAAGGAGAAGCTGTTTTAAAGAATATGATTTACCTCTTCTTCCAGGAAAGATGTATTATCCCTGAAGATTTATTGTTTTTATTTCTCAGTCAAGGTCTTTGGGATGCCATATTTACTTAATAGAAAATATATAAAATCAGGTATAACCCAATGAATTTGATTATTTTTTTCTGCAATATTATTTATTTCCTTCTTTAGTCTTAAGATTTCAAGTCTTTGAAAAAGGTTGCTTTAGCTATGTATACTTTTATCATCGGAACTCTTCCATTTTGCCTTCATTTTTGTAATCCCAATGCTATCTTGCATTACTTATAACACAGGAAATGGAACTCTTCTTTCTGAAAAACAAGAACACACACAAAAAAATTGTCCACACATGGGAATGTACAGATTGGCAAGTAACTAGTTACCTCTGAGCAATAAAATCACAAATTTCTGAATAAGATGAATACTTTGGGCTATATCCAGTGATGTGCTGGAGTTAGCTTATCCTGGGTCATAAAAGCCTATTGTTAAAATTTTAGTGTGAATATTTAAATCTTTAAAATCTGGAAATAACCCAATTCAAGGATTTGTTTATTGTTTTATTTATTTCTAGATTTAAGAAAGAGATTGGGGAAAATGTGAATAACTGATTTTACTTAATAGTGTGTTGTGCATACATTTCTCCCCTGGACAGCTGATTTATCAGCCCACCCCTTGATATCAGAAGGCTTGCTAACTCAACTCAGTGCTTGTTACACCTATTTGCTGAGTGCTTATGATCAGTGTAGAGATAGACTGATCAGATACTTTCCATGTGTAATTTCCTTGCATTTTGTGATAGTTTTTGCTATTCTATAAGTTCCTGGGGGAGCCACCAGGGGAGGTAATGATAATGGGCCATTATTTCATGGCTGACTATAATAGGAAAAATTAGCCCTGTGTTTCCTGATTATGCTTAATTTCAGAGAATTGGAAAAAAATTGCTCTAAGAAGACATTGAATTTGAACTAAGCTTGGTCAAAGAGAGGGTACATCTCCCATTGATAAACTTTGCCTAGTGATTGGTGATATGGAAACCTTCCAAGTTCTTCTAAAGAGATATTTTTTTTTTGCTTTTTTGAGGGGGAAGGTAGGGCAATTGGGGATAAGTGACTTGCTCAAGGTCACATGGCTAGTTTTTGTGTTGTGTCCAAAACAAAGGAGAAAGCAGGCCTCTGTTTGAAGTTCTTAGTTAAATTCTTAACAGTAAGTTTTGCTAGATAAGTGAGAGAGTGAGTTGCCATTGAAAAGAATTTTGTGGTGAAGCTTAATTTTTGGAAGGAATTGCATTTTCTCTCATTATCCTCATTGTGGCATTCTCTGTTCATCTAAGAGTAAAATTTATAAAATTAATTTCCCAATTTTAAAAATTAAACTTTTAGCTAACTGTAGAGTTAAAGATATATTTAGAAATATGTACTTATGCATGTATATATGTAATAGATTTTAAAGTTTTTAAAAAATCTTAGCCATCAAGATAACTTTTAATGGGCACTATACATCCAATATTATTGTAACTAGAACACAATTTTAGAGAAATGCTGTTTGAAATAGAAGCAATAGAAAGCCAATGATTGTTAATAAGCCATGTTCAGTTGTGGATAATAGTGAATGTTTAGAAGCACAAGTTTAAAGCAATTGTTTGACATGTTCCCATAAGAAAAGGTTTATTATTTTATTCATGAGTCTTTCTTTAAGATTCTAGCTTATCTGTGGCTTTTGAAAATTATTTCAGAGAAAGTGAGAATCAAGCTCTATGTGGCTTCAGTTCCTTGTGTAGGAAGTCTGGTAGGGATTAACATCATAGCAGTTGACACAGAGACAAGAATAGCTATAAGTTGCAGCCAGCATTAAATAATGTGAACATTATCAAGAAAATAAGGCAAAAAAAAACTAACATTGGAGAAGCTGGAAAATAAATAGCAATTAAAAAGTCAACCAAGGAGCCCAGCTTGGTAGACTCCTGTCATTCCCTAGAAGGAAATTAAAGATCTATGTTCAGTTCTCAAGAATACTCCTATTTCCTCTCAGCTCTCATCATACCTTCCTGGTTAGCTGCTGGAGTCATTTGCACTTGGCTCCATTCCCTACAACATATGTGTGGTATGACGGCACTGGGTACCTGACTCAGAGCAAGAAAGATTTGAGTTTAGATTCTTGCTTGTGACTGTCTAGTTCTGTGAGCAAGTATGTTTGCATCTGTAAGCCTCATTTCCTCATCTCTCAAAAGGATATAATAATAGCTCTTGTGACTATTCCCCAATGTGGTGAGACCCCAGTGACTTAACTGATTCAAATGCTAAGTGATTTGCAAACATCAAAGTACTATAGAAACTGTGACTTATCATTGGGACCTGGTATGCAGATGTGAGCCTAACTGCTCGAGCCCGGGAATGTTTTCTCAGGTGTTTACTGGGATTCTATAAATTAATATTTCTCTTGACTTGATTGACACCTCTCAGTGAAACATATTATCATTTATTCAGATGTTTCCCTACAAATAATGTTTATGAATGATAGTTCACACCAGACCCCAGAAAGCAATTTCCCCCCATAAGCAAAATCTTTAAAATTTAAGAAATGGTGTCTGTCACTGTATATTAATAGGGAAAATGTTCACATGCTCTGTTAAATTTGTAATTTAATTGAATTCCCAATATTTTGTTCTGTCACAGCTAATAAGAATGCTATTCATCAATTCACTGTATTGATGAAGCCTTTCCAGATAAATGTAAGTGTGCTGAATGTCTGTGCTATTTTGTGATTGTCAGCTTAATCCCTCTGTCCACCAGGACTCCCATCTGTGCAACATAAATATTTGCAAAGATTTGGGACTCTCTTCTTCTTCCTCCGCCTCCTCCTCTTTTTCTTTTTCTCCTTCTTATTCTTCTCCTTCTCTCTCTCTCTCAACATCCATTTAAACATTGTCTTGTTTATTCATGTTGCAATGTGTGTGGATGTATATGTGTTTCTTATATGAGGGTAGGAATTAAAAAAAAAAACTTTTCCATTGGAGTTGACTGAATTATACTCAAATCAAAAGGATTTTTTTTAACTCAAACGTCTTTCTTCCCTTTTCCCTTATTTCCCTCTTATTCTCTATCATTTCCTCCCTCTCTTCCTTCCTCCCTTCCTTCCTTCCTTCCTTTCTTCCTTCCTTCCTTCCTTCCTTCCTTCCTTCCTTCCTTCCTTCCTTCCTTCCTTCCT
>NW_027186457.1:19954190-19984429 GCF_028583685.1 Petaurus breviceps papuanus | reverse complement strand
TCCTTCCTTCCTTCCTTCCTTCCTTCCTTCCTTCCTTCCTTCCTTCCTTCCTTCCTTCCTTCCTTCCTTCCTTCCTTCCTTTCTTCTCCCCTCCTCCCTTCCTCCCTTCTCCCTTTCTTCCTCCCTCCCTCCCTTCTCCCTTCCTATCAAATCAGCACAGACCTATTTTCCCCCCATCTCATCCAAATCATTTACAGTTTACTCAAACAAGTTAGATTGCCTAATTGTTCATGTAATTTGTGGGGTTATACATTTCCCCCCTTGGCATAATGTTTCTACTTCAAATGATTTAGTACAAATGTATCTAATAGATACATTCACTGAAATGGGATTCCAGAAAAACTTGTGGTTGGCTTATTTAAACACTGGTCTTAATGGATGTCAGGCATGCTGAGATATGATAGAATTTAGTTTCATTCAGGAAAGGCTTTGTTTAGAAGAGAATGTTTAAAAAGAAATAAATAAGCTTTTTACCTGAGTAAACACCGCATATCCCTTGCCTTCAGGTCTCCTCTTCTGCATTCATCCTGAAGCTAGAGGCGACATATTAGCCTGAGAAAATTGGAGGTAGCCTAATAGCTTCAGCTAAGCTAGGTTTCTGGAAATATAAAAGCTTTTGAAAATTCCTGTAAATAGATATCTTGCTTTCCATGAAGTTATGTTCAAATATCCATGTACTGTACCCTGTAATTAAGGCAAATATCAATTTTAATCACTGCCTCCTTAGTACATAATTTCTGTAATGCAATTGCAGAAGTATAATACACAGCAGCACAAGTGCCTTCGTTAAATGGAATTTTAACGGCTGGAAATTGAGCCACAGAGAAAATCACAGTACCTACATTCAAGCAGTTGAGATGGGAAATTTATGTTTGGTAAAGTGAGGGGAGGGAGCCTGGCTTAATCCACATATTTAACAAATATATTGTAAGGCTAATTTACAATGTCCCTGCTATTCCACTCCTGTGCTTCTTTTGAACCAGGGCTGTCAACTGTGTCTTGATTTTGAGAGCAGAGATGAATGTTCTTTGAGGACCAGGCTGTGAGCGAGCTCCCTGTCCTTTTAACCAAGTCTTAAATTTAGATTTGAATGCTGCTGTCCCAAAAGCTAGTATGGGTTAATCCCTAAATGAAGTATCTAATCAATGTAGGCAGCTCCCCAAGAAGGGAGCTTGTCCACAGAGGAAAGGTTGATGATTTGAAATGGTGATCTTCTGTTTATGATCTAGAAGCAATGATATATCAGACTTAAAGACTATGCTGCAATTGACAGTTGACGAAATAGTTATTCTCTATCTCACTGGGAAGAATCTTATGCTCTTTCGTCTTAAGCAACATATTTTATGTAAGAATGCTTATCACTAGCTTTTCTTTACATTGAAGCAACATGTGTGTATATATATACATATGTTAATTATGGTGTCAGATTTTATATATGTGTAAAAATGAGGAGAATGATGATAAGCTAACATTTACATGGTGCTTGCTATGTGCCAAGCACTGTGCTAAATTCTTTACAATTATTACCTCATGTGTGTATATGTGTGTGCACACATATATACATGTATATGTATATATTATGTGTGCATACACATGTATGTATACGCATGTCCTTATATGTGTGTGTGTGTATATATATATATATATATATATATATATAATCTGACCTAATTTTATTTATGCTAAGGATCTTGCGATCACTTAACTTTGCAAAATTAAAAGCTCTGGTTCTCTGCCTGGGTTAACCTCAGTTGGCCTTGTCTGAAGAAGCAGAAAATGTCCATCGGAGTGTCATTAGGTGCAGAGGAGCACTGATGCAAGAACTAGAAGGTTTTACTTAATAGAACATTTCAAAATGCTTTGAATAATTTACTCCACAATTTAACTCACAATTTAGGTGTTAAGCTGCTATCACTAAGTGTTTATATATGCAAGGATGCATGTCACAGGATACTTTTTTCTGTACACAAGAGAAAAGAAGTAGACTGACGTATCAGCTCTCATCATTGGTGAGAAGTTTCTGGCATCCAACCATAGAATCTCTATATGGATAGGGTTTGTGGCCATGGTTTTGAATTATTGATCATTTTTAGAATAAGGCATTCCAATCTATTTTATAGATGCATAATTTATTATGGTATTTAGAAGCCTGTAGATCCTGAAGGGCTCTGGAACTTTAATCTGATGCCTAATGACAACTAGTTTTCAGTTAGGCTCTTTTTTTGAACGTTTTCAAAGTCTTGGCAAAACGACAGGGCTTTCTGGTGCAGTTGGCTAACATAAGAACTCAGTATCTTTTTATGTCTGCTTTTGCCTCTTTGAATTTTTATACTTTTTCTTTTTGATTTGGTTCTTTTTCTTCCTAGTCCTTCAAGTTGCTAATTCTTTCTTTAGTGTTCTTTGTATTTTTTTTAAGATTCTCTTCCACAGGCCCCCTACATGGTACCCTGCGTGTTTTCATTGTATTTCTCTGTTTTTTGTTCTCCTTTTGTGCATTCTGCCTTCTTTGATTTCTGCTGCTTGAGGAAACCTTTTCTATCCCTTCAGCCATTTATTTCCTATTTATTGTCTTATTTTTCTTTGTGACTGGAGTCTAGTTAATTTATTACTCGTCTGAAATTTTGTCTCAGATGTCTCCAATATTTGCTGGGCCACAATGAAAAAAAGGGAGGGGATAATGACAAACTTCCCCTTCACTGCTGTCTTTAGAGATTAAATGATGAATGATAAGCCTGAGTATGTCAATTTCAATGCCAGGGAGTCTGATACAAGTTTTCCTCTTCATTAGAGGTCAAGTCATCCACTACCACTGTGCCTCCCACCTTCCCGCCTCCTTGCTCCCAACCTCAGCCCATTACAAATGAAATCCAGCAGGCCACTGCAAACTGACAGATAATTCTAAGTCATATAGGATCCAAAAACAGAGGGGCCAACTATTGTTGGCAAGATGTAGGGAGATACGTAATTAATTCCTTTCAATTTCATTCCCAAGTGTGAATTGCAGGTGCATTCTCAAGGAAAAAAAAAGAAAGAAAGAAATCCTCACACAAAATGGCTGAAACTAGCTTATTCTCTCCATCTCTCTGAAATCACTAGCCTCATTTCCCCGCACTCCCTTCCTTCAATTGTTCATCTCAATCTAAACTGGACTAATGCAAGAAATTTGGGCTGTTCCTGAAATGATCAATCTGAGTGGAAGTCAGATAACTCCTAAAAGGCACATATAGCCAAATGATAAGATTTTCTTTTTTAAAAAAATAAAAACACTAATTGAAACTACAATTTAACTAACTTCCTCTCTGTCTTCTAGGAGTGTAACAGGTTCTATTAATCTCTTATAATAATGGTCCCACAAAAGGGTTGAATAATTAGAAGCATAAGAAAGAGGCCTTTTAACCTACTTTCAGATTAATAGGAAAAAAAGCTTCTTTAACTGAGAAAGTACTTTAGGGGATTCTCTTTTCTTTTCTCTCCTTCCTTCGTTCCTTCCTTTCTTATCTTTCTTTCCTTCCTTCTTTCTGCTCAATATCACTGCATAGTTTCTATAAGGTGTTTGTAGTCAGAAGTGTAAAAGAAAATCCTTTATGATGGTGGTGTTGGGGGGATGCTAGTGATGGGAATTATATGTTCTTATGCTTGGACTACCACATTCATAACTTAAGGATCAATCATATTCTGGAGGGTTAAAACGCTAGCAGTTTTGCCAACTGAATCCATAGCAAGAAAATGAGAATGAGGCTAATATTAAGGACAAGAATTGCTGGAGAAGATCAAATGGGAGGGCAGTGGGAGTTAAGAAGGATTAAAGTCCAATTCTTTATATTTGACTCCTAAGACCAGAATTTTATCTATGAACTTTGAGAAGCCTTTTGAGAAGGAGTCAATGCTAATTTTCAAGTTAGAGGTGCTGTGTTAGAATTCTGGTCTCTCATTCATTATCTGTGTGACCTCAAACAAGTCATTCACTTATTAAAGAAATTGGATTCAATTACCTCCAAGGTTCCTTTCAACTCTCAGTCTTTGAAGCTGTGAATTTACAAGCCTTCATTCCATTCATTTATTAGTTCATATTCTCTCTTCTTCCTCTATGTTTCCCTTGCAGTTCTTTGTAATAAATATCATTTGGAAAAACAAAAACAAAAAAAAACCCCTATGAATGTAGGATTCCATATGGGGCATCTGGGGGAAGGAGGTAAATTGAAGATGAAATGGAAAATGTGGCAACCCAATGGTGGACACCATCTTCCAAATGGTCTTAGCCATTTGCGTTTCTAACAGGTACCAAAGAAAGTATGTCATCACAAAGTATAAGGTATTGTCTCTGTGGTACCACAAGGAGGAATATTTTTTTTGAAACTGGGTTGTTTTTAAATTGTTTTTTCATTAGCTTTGCTTTTGTTGAATGTAAAAATGCCCAGAAAAACAAATTTTTAATGGGTTCCTGGAAGAAAATGAATAGAAAAGGCATTTATTGAGCACTTACTGTATATAAAGAACTATGCCAAGCACTAGGGATACAAAGATAAAAATGAGATAGTTCCTACGCTCAAGAAGCTTACTTACATTCAATTGGATAAAGCCTAGACCTATTTTGTTCATGAATAAGTGTTTTGGTTTGAAAAGTTGCAAAGATGGTGATTAGAGCCATAGGGAATTAAACAGTGACTTTTTTTTATAGTCCCAATGGCATTAACTCCTATTGTCTTTGAGCTGGAAGGGACCTTAAGGTTCATTGAGTCAAAGTTCTCATTGTATACTTCAGGAAACTATGGCATAGGGATACTTAGTGACTTGTTCATTGTGGTTTCAAAGCTGGAAAGATGAAACGAGGATGTATTTATGAGATAGTGGCAGAGCTGAGGAGAGGTGACTGGTATATAGCTGAATGTATGACTAAAAGATTAGACATTGTGACCTAAGAGCAATCTTGAGTAGTCAGGACAGCATGGGCCCTTTGTTGGGAGTTCTAGAGCTAAGAGGGTTAAGGCTCCTGGAACATGGTTTCTTGTCTGAGTTGCAGAGGCAGATATTAGGCATAGATTTTAATTGTGTATACCAGGGGTGGGGAATCTGTGGCCTTGAGGCCACATATGGCCCTCTAGGTCCTGAAGAGCAGCCCTTTGACTGAATCTAAACTTTGAGGTTGCAGGTTCCCCACCCCTGGTGTAGACACATGTAGATTTAATGAAGCATGTTCTATTAAGGAAAACAAGCATATATTTTGTTGATGCCCAAGAAAGATTTTGACCAAAATTTTGAATTGACATAAGTCATGCTGGAATCATTTTAAATTCACAGAAGAAGTACCATTGGCAAAGGCAGAATAATTCCTATAGAAGAATAACATGATTTTTATTTCAAGTTTTTATTACAAGGCGATTTTTCTCCCTACAAGGACATATCTCTCAACTCACAGCCAAAGTCCATGGAAAACATCATTTGACATCAATAAACATTGTCTATAGAATTTTCAGGAACACATTTGATAAGAACAGCAAGGTTATGCTGTATAATGTAAATTTTATCTTCATTTATTGACTAAAATCAAGTTTATTGCTATTAAGTCAAAACTGCTCATGAAACATGCTGAAACATATGAATTCCTTTATACCATATGAAAATTATACAGTATAGTAAAACTATAGTGCTTTCCCAAGTAAGTTCCCTTAATGACTTACAGATGTTGTTTTGCTTAACGCCTGTGGAAAAATGAATTCAGATTTTAGACATAAAACCTTACACGAAATTAATCCCTTGAGTGGATTAAGTGTTTTCATGATCATGAAAAAAAGGGAAATTTTGGAAGAGGTTGTAAAAGATATTCAAAAAGTGAATATTGCAAATGTTTACTAAATATTTTTCTGATATTCCTAAAACATTCATTTAAAATGATGGGAATAAAAAAAAATCCATTCACTCTAGAGGAAGTTTATGTTTTTGGGAAAAGGAAAGAGATTTCTTAGTCTTAATATTTGGAATTTTATCTTCATTTTTAGAGCTGTGCTATATCATTTCAAATAAATAATATGGAACAAAGAATTATGGCTTCTAATAGATAAATAGTTTTTACAAAGGTCGGTTACCTTTTCAAGGTTCATACAGTCTCATAATGCTTAGAATAATGATGTCCTGTTCTTTATAAAAGATGATATTAAAAAGTCTTTGCAGCATAAATGGCTCAAAGAAACCTAAATGAATGGTAAGCAATGTAAATACCATGTATGATATGCAGAAAACTCAAAGGAATATGTCCTCCACAGAAGACGAAAATATATGCCCAAATAATCAGTTCTCCTGCTATTACACTTTTATAACTCTGACTGTTGTGTTTTGGGAATGGGAATATTTTTGTGCTTTATTCCATTTGCTTATAAAGAGACAAAGAAGTGGATTAAAAATCTGGCTTAAATCTTATTTTGATGGGAAATGTAATTTTAGCTGCTATGTGTTTGTTAAATTAAAAACAATTCATTATAGATCCCCAAGTTATGGGACATCCAGTGGAAAGGGTAAGATAAATTCTTCACATGTTATTTATTTGTTATATTTTCCACCAGCACTTTGACCACCATCTCCCCTCAGACCCTAATGGAGAAAGCCTAGGACCCCGAGCCCAAGCCTTGTCGACAGCACTGCCTTCCAAGTTGCCAGAATTGCTTCTTGCAGATGCCAATGAATAGAGTCCTGGGCCTAGAGTGAAGATCACCTGAGTTCAGGTCTGACCTTAGGCATTGACCATCTCTGGGACCCTAGGCAAGTAACCTAACTTCTGCTTACCTCAGTTTCCTCAACTGTAAGATGACAATATTACCTCCCTCTCAGGGTTGTTGTGAGGATCAAATGAGACAATATTTTCAAGAGTGGTTAGCATATAATAGGTGCTATAGAAATGATAATTCTTTTCACTTTCTATTTCCTTCTAGCCCAGCTCCCATAGTCATCACTGAGGGGAGAAATCATTGTGTAGAAGGGGCCCATCTTCCTCACTGTCACCAGCAATAACTGGTAGAAGCAGATGAGAGCAGGAGTCCTGGGGACGGCAGCACCACTTCTCCCTCTGTCCCTGCTCCACTGGTTCTTCTTTGGGTCCCTTCTCATAGCCATTATCTGGGGAAGCAACTCTTCTGGAGAAGGGACCAGCCATCCCTTCCAGCTGCCACCCACAGGACAAGCAAGCCAGACTAGCTGAAGCAGCCAGCTACCCTGAGGAAGAGATGGCATGAGCCAGGTAGGCCAACCCACTACCACCTTGGCCAATGCCATCACTCAGATCCTGCTGGTGATAAACCAGGGCTCCAAGCCTAAGAGCTTTGGGAGCAGCAGGCATCATGCCAGCAAGCAGCCACTGTGAAGACACAGCATGGCAACAACTCCTGAAGAAGTGGCAGCCACATCTCCTCAAGAGCTAGGAAAGAGAGTTCTTGAGGCCGCTGTGTTGTTCAATGGAGAGAGCCTTCAGGGCCTCAGACACTTACTAGCTGTGTGAACTCTGGTCCTGAATAAAATTTATTTTTAGTTTGTCTGGGAGCTTCTGCCTCTTTCCTCTCTCCTCTCTCCCTTCTTCCTACAGTGTAAGAGACCAAGTACTCTCACACAGCTCCTGGATTGCCTAGAAGCCTCCACTATGGAGCTCTACCAGGTCTATTCTGTTTGGTAGTAGCCTATGCCATTTCCTCCTTCTTTTCTCCCTACCTCACCTCCCCCCATCCAAAGAGTTGATTTTTTTTACTAAGACTCAATTTCTCAGGTCCATTGTTCTTATCTATTCATTGAAAACTAGTTAATCTGCTAAACTAGTCTGTTCTAAAATGATAATCAATTCTTTTATTTTTTTTTTTGGAGGGGGAAGGTAGGGCAATTGGGATTAACTGACTTGTCCAAGGTCACACAGCTAGTTTTTGTGTTAAGTGTCTGAGGCCGTATTTGAACTCAGTGCCTCCTGACTCCCAGGGCCGGTGCCCTATTGACTATGCCACCTAGCTGCCCTGATTATCAATTCTAATGCTTTACCCTTCTGAGATCATATGTTCTGTATTTCAACATGGTTGCTCTGGAGCCAATATCTTTGCCCAAAGTATCTTTACCCAAGATGAAAAATTAAGCATATTGAGTTTAATTGGGGGAAGTGTTTTGGGACTGACGAGCACCATTCAGACATGTCATGGTGGCATCAACCAGTTTACCATCATGGAGAAGTACTTCTATTGGCAGGGAAATTAATTCAGTAGCTATCACAGTGTCTTGCTCAATAAATGTCAATTGAATGAATGATTGAGTGAACAGTACAACAGGGTGGTGGGTAGTGAAAATGAGCTGTGTGGAAAGTAGTTCAGTCAAGTCAACAAGCATTTATTAAGTGCCTACTATGTGTTAGGCATTTGCTAGGTACTGGGGCACACACACACACGCAGAGCAAAAAAAAGAAAAAATCAAAAGTAAATAGACCAAGAAGTTGCTGCTTTTTAGGAGATAATCTAATAGTAGTTTGTTAAATTGTAGCTGAGTCACTTAAAACATGAGGGTGGGCCTTAGTATATAGCGAAAAATGTTTATTAAGCTCTCACTACTATGTACAAGATGTTGTGGATTCCTGTGGACTTCTGGTAAACATGTTCTTACTTGAAAGAAAGATTTTCTTCATCTTTTGGAGCCCTTCTTGACCTCTCCAAATTTCTCTAGCCTCAGGACTAAATGATTTTCACAATAAGGTGCCCATTTTAGGAAAGCAACCAGAATGATGGAAGAAATACAAATGGGCCAGAGAGAGTTCAGCACATCCAGCTCTTGTGAAATATAAGCATGTGATCCTCCCTCCCCCCAACAAAAATATCTATCATGTAAGGAAAGCATATTATATCCCTGGGTAGTTCATATTTTCGTTGTCACTTGACAGATATTACTTAAATAACCCTCCAGTGGTTTTCTTCCTAACGTCCATTTCAGAAGGCCAATGGGTCTTTACCCAGGACTTGTAGGACTTTTCCATCATACTCATAACTCATATTTTGTCCATATGTGTCCACGATGAAAACCACATTCAGTACAAGTTTAAAAATAAACATGTCAATCAACATTGTTTTTTTTGTTCAAATTTTGAATTAGCTCTGCTTAGAGAGAAACTGTCTTTGAAACATGATATTTCAAGAGTATCTTGTATTTTATATATATTTATATAGATATGCATATATATCTATATAAAATATATATCTTATATCTATATGTATCTACATATACATATATATTTGGTAAATGTGAAATATCTGTTTGCAAGATATAGGGTAGCTGCTTGGAAATGGGCACATCTCTGTCTATCTTAGAGCAAAAGAGCCCCTGGCATTGCTTCTTGTCAGATATAGGGTCCCATGGATTGATAAAGGGCAAGCAAGTTACATTAACAATTCAGGCACAAGTCAATAAGAAGTGAAAAAAATGCATGTTCAGTTCAGCGACTAAAAAAAAAAAAATGGTAAAGCCCTCTGCTGCCTGAAAGCCAGTGTGTGGTAAAACTGTTTACTCTAGGAAAAATATTACTTCCGCTTTAAGGAAAACAAGACTTTAAATAGTTCATAAACAGATTAAAAATATCTCTCCTGGGTATTACTTGACTTTTTAAAAACGCTTTTTGATTATCTAAGCAGAAATAAATCAGATATGTGAACTGAATTTTCTTTCATATAGGATAGGAAAATCACATGACATTGAATTCTAGGGAATGGAATGAAATGGAATTCAGTTACCAATGGCCTTCCTTCTTAGGTGGGCTTGCTTTCTTAATGTCTGAGATTGCTTCCACTCTACATTGTATGTATCTTGTATGTTCTTCTTTGTTTGCATTTTGTTTTTAGAATGTGAGCACCTTGAGCTCAGGGACTGTTTTTGCTTTCCTTTGTATTCCCAGAAATGGACATAGTGGTTGGAATGTGGTAAATGCTTAACAAGGATGGTTGACTTTATGTAACTTGACTAATTATGTGTATTGCTCAGTCTTCACTTGATATGGAAGTCTTTTAGTCTTGACCAGTAGTTATTGACCTTTACTCCCCCTACCTTAAGCCCTGTAAATTCTTCCATTGGGAAAGAATCCTAGAGTTAGAGAAAAGTAGGAGCAAGAAAGGGAAGAAAGGAAAATGGTTAAAAATCTGATGTTGGGAGAATTGTTCTGAAAGTTTCCATATAATGTTTGTTCTTTACACATCTTGAAATATCAAAAGCCAAATCAAATTAGTTCATGAGCCAGCTTTAAGCAGAAATCTTTCCTGATCTGCATAGCTTTTAGGGACTTCTTTCTCTCTCCAAATCCTTATATATATGCCCATTGGTTCACATACGGTACCTACCCATTAGCATGGGAGTTCTTTGAGGGGTAGGACTGTTTTAGATTATGTATCCCCAGCCTTATTGCTCCATAGTAGTCACCTGGTCCATAGTAGACACCTAATGAATTCTTGTTGCATTGGACTTTTTAAAAAATCAATCTTGATAATGACAACAACAGTAGTAATTAGCCTCTATAAAGCACATTAAGGCTGGCAAAAAGATTTACATGTTATGTAATCTGATCCTCACAATAGCCCTGTGAAGAAGGTTGCTATGATGTAGGTGAAGAAATTGAGTCTGGGAGAGGTTGAGTAACTTGACCATGGTCACATAGCTAGTAAGTGTTTGAAGGATTCAAAATTAGGTCTTGATGGTAAAAAATTAACATTTTACCCTCAATAACTTCTGATTTAATATTTTAAAATCAAAATGCTGCTTTGCTATTGGGTAGAACAACTGAAGAACTGTAGCTCTAGAATTGGAAAGGACCTTAGATGGCATCTAATCTAACCCTCCTCTAGAGGCGGCTAGGTGGTACAGTGAATAGAGCACCGGCCCTGGAGTCAGGAGGATCTGAGCTCAAATGCATCCTCAGACACTTAACACCAAAACTAGCCATGAGACCTTGGGCAAATCACTTAACTCCAATTGCCCTCCAAAAAAGGAAAAATAAAACCAACCCTTTAATCTAACCCTCCTCATTTTGCACATATTTTGCCTCTAACATATTCAGGCTGTCCCAAAAGTTTTAGTGCAACTTTAAGCTGCTTTAATAGCTCAAAATTGCACTTAGAATTATGGGACATTGTACTAGCTATGTGACCATGATCTTAATATGAAAATGCTCCTGGTTACTCTTGAAGCCAAATTCAATAATGGTGATGATGATGATTAACATTTATATAGGACTTAAAATGTGCTAGTCATTGTATTAAGCACTTTACAATTATTATCTCATATGATCTTCATAATAACCCTGGGAGGTAGGTGATATTATTATTCCCGATTTAATAAACAAAGGAAACTGAGGCAAACATGGATTAAGGGACTTCCCCAGGGCCACTCAGCTAGAAAGTATCTGAGGGTGAATTTGAACTCCAGAAGATGAGTCTTCCTGACTCCAACGCCAGCACTCTATGTGCTCAGGTGCCACCTAGCTTCCCAGAAGAGTTGCTGATTGCTGATTGGTCTTAGTAGAAGCTTCCTCATTGCAGGAGTTCTCCACCTTTTCCACCTCCAATCCAATGCATAGCATTTAGTGCAATACCTTGAATATATTCTGGCCTCAATCAATTATTGGTGAAATTAATTAATTAAATAGACAATAGGGAACCTACATGACCCAATGTGCCAGGCCTAGAGTCATGAAGAGTCATCTTCTTATGTCCAAATCTGGCCTCAGACTCTTGCCTCAGTTTCCTCATCTGTAAAACATGCTAGGGAAGGAAATGACAAACCACAGCAGTATCTTTGACAAGAAAACCCCAAACAGGGTGATGAAGAGTCAGATGTGTATGAAATGACTGAATAACAAAAATGGGACAGTCACAGTTTTAGCGTCAATCTTAAATTTTTTTTCACGTGCAATTAGTAAATCCATGAATTGTTTCTATTTACACCTCTGTTACTGAAGCTATTTTTTTTTATTTAAGAAAGAGTATCCAATTGATTAGAGACATTTAAATTTAATAAGTAAAAGCTGCTTATATTTCACAAGTATGTTTGAATTTCACATATTTTTCATTTTAGTTTAGGAAGAGAAGCTTGTGAACTATTTTTCTGGTAACACCTCTGATCAAGGTAGGAAACCTTAATTAAACAAACACATAATTATCTCTGTTAATAAAAGTATGCATGAACAATTAAGGCTTTGCCTAATTGTTCTTCCCTGCTGTGGACTTTAGCCAGTATTCTATCTTTGGGGGAACATTCTCTGCCATCAAATGAATTATCTATTTTATACATTTTAATTGCTTCAATCAACAAATATTTATGGAGTGCCTGCTAAATGCCCAGCATGCACTGTGCTAGGTACTATGAATAATCAGTCAGTTCAATGATAACTCAAAATAGCCATTATATAAAAGTCATTTCCTCAAATTGTGATTAAGAACCATCTTGTTGGATAATAACTGGATTACATTGGACTTGTAGGACCAGGAAATTAGTATGAGCTTGATTTCTTTGAGTTTTTGCTTGATTTTTTGCAAAATCTCTGCAAGTTACAGAGATTATGCCAAATTTTCCCTCAGTCCTGTTGCTGTCATAGTTTTTGAAAAGTAAAGATTCAGTATACCATGGGGTAAGCACATGCTTTGAGAATTTGCCTGCTTTTTAGCAAGTATGAATCACATTTGACTCCCCCAATCCTCTATAATAATAAATCAATAGATTGACTAGCAATGTCTCTGACCATCAACCTTCTCTGGTAGCAATTTTACATTTTTCATTATGGAATGACATTAAGTTTGAGCCTGGGTTAGCAGCCTGTGGCTATAGGTAAGAAAGATGAGAATTTAATGAGGTATAAAACAAATACACGAATGGCAACATCAACTATGATGTGTTAATAGCTAAGGAACCCTGCCTAACCGTATTATAGATGAAAATATAAAAACAGGCAAAATGTTATTGGCATTAAGTTTGATAATGAATAATAAATATAAAAATGAAGATAAAGAATCCAAGAGGCTGCATTTTGCAGAAGCTGCAGGCAGTGATCTATTTTCTTTAAAAAGCAAAAAAGAAAAGATTTTTAATTTTCTATTTGAAGACTAGAGTTTAAAATTTTACTGAGACTGAGCGTAGAGTTTAGAATAAAAGGAATGGATTCAGAGGTTCACAGGATCACAGACATTGACAATTGGAAGAATTTCTAGAAACCGTTTAGTCTATCCCATACACCAAAGGAATATCCATTCTAATATACCTGACAATGTCCATCTAGTCTGTACTTGACAGACTCTAAGGAGAGGGAACATACCACCTTCCTAGGCAGTTTTTCATAATCAATAACTGGTATTTGCTTAGCTCTTTAAAATTTACAAAGTTCTTTACACACATAAATTTGAGCCTCATGATGACCATGTAGTATAGGTCCTATAGTTGTTATTATCATTTTTTTTTTCAGGTGAGGAAAGAGAGATTTAAAGAGATAAGTGACCTGTGGAGGGTCAGAGTAATAGATATCAGAAGACTCAAATCAAGCTTTTCCTGATTTCAAGTCCAAAGCTTTAGCCACATGTTGCTTCTGTAAAGTGAGGAAACAGGTTGGAAGATCACATAGTTATCAGAGACTTAGAATGGGAAGGCATCTAGTCCCGCCACTTTATTTTATAGAAGAAGAAACTGAAGTTCAGATAGTAAATGGGAGAAAAGAAATTTGAACATGGGTCCTTTATAAAATTTCTTTCATAAATCTAATTTTATATTAATTTATTGAACACCTATTACAAGGGACAGTATTCTGATAGGTAGATAGATAGACAGACAGATAGAATATTTATTCAGTGCTTGCTATATTCCAGGTACTCTATTATGTACCAGGATTATACATATGAGGGGAAAAGGAACCATTCCTTATACTCAGTGAACTTAAATTCAAATGGGTGAAGACACCTAAAATGAAATTGGAAAAAGAGAACAAATAAAAAGGGTACTTACGTAGAGGCAATGTAGAAAAGTCCTGAGAATCAGGAGTGGAACCAGGAGTGAAGCAAATGTGTTTAGACTGGGTATCTCTTTATGTGGTTCTCTGGATCAATGACTTAGCAATCAGAGGAGAGAACCAAAGCTAGAAGTATCTCCTGGCTAAGAAAGCTGAGGCTATTATTGAGGAGGCAGAAAAGTATAGAGAAAAAGTAGGTGAAGCTGGGAATAAAGTAGTTGGTACTGGGATTGCAAAAATAAAAACAAAAGAGTGTCTTCTCCCAAAGATGTTTTGTACTAACTATTCTTGCTGTATCACCTGAGTTAATGCACTTTCTACAAGATAATCTAGGCTATTGGCTGATTATCAATGTGAAACCCACCTATGGGGGCTCCTTAATAAAAGCAATAGAAAAAGAAGTAATATAAAATCAAGAGTTACCTTGAAATCTGTGAAATTATTTGTCAATCAGCTCTTTGGATATCCCAACCCATGAGTTTGAATACAGTCTAGGGAAGCAACCCCAGAAAGTGTAACAATTTTAATACCCTAAGACTTCTCAGAAGGCCTGTTCATAAGGTGATGGGCACTTGCTTGGCTTCCTAGAAGTTTACATCACTCACACCATGTTCTTTCTCCTTGTGATCCTCCCTTGACAATTCTAAAATTCTATGTTTCTGCGAGTCTCTGTTAAGTTTTTACTAAATGGAGCAAGCACCTTAATTCTTGAACTTGGTTGGTTATTTTCATCTTGAAATATTCTAATGTTTGAAATAAATACAATTATCCTCTTGTGTTCTCAGATTTTTAACCCTTTGAGTGCCTGGGTGCAGATGTTGGATCATAATTGCACAGTTTTCCACTGCTTTGGGTATAGATAGATCTTTTGTGTTACTTTGGTTTGTAAGCAAACCTTAAATATAATTTTTCACTTTAACAAATGATTTAAACTATCTGCATGTTGGTGCCTGCCAAGCTATTGTGTGAAATTTTACCAGCTGGGAATTATCACCTCATTCTCTGGTGTGATTAACACTTCTAGCTGTAGCATAATTAAAATGTCAATCAGTTCTGAAACAGAGCAAAACAGTTTCTCATTTGATCCATCAGTCTGAAGCCTAAATGACTGAGCACATCAGGTGTCTATTCCTTATCACAACAAGAACTCACATTCTCCCCCTATTGCTTTTGTTTCCACCATCTCCTTCTTTCCCCTTTACATGCAAACATACACTCTGAAGGTTTCATTGGGGTTCTGGTTAGTTCCTAAAGATTGCAAAAAGTTTGCATAACCAGTGTTGGAAATAGTTCTAAGGGAAAGTTTCACCATAATTTGAATTCTGGGAAAGTTATTGTATGTATGAATTCCTCTGCAGGTCACCATATGTAAATGTTAAAACATACTCTGACTTTTGAAATTGTTTCTTCTTATTTTTGAAAAGTGACTGGAAACGTTTCATGAGTAGTGTCAATCTATGTCCACCTTGGTTTGCTGGTGATGATTGGTTTGTTTCCTAAACCCCTTAAGTAGGGTTTAACTTTCAAGAGACAGGATGGGTAGGGGCGAAAGAAACCTAATAATAGAGCCAAAGTGCATGATATTAGATACCAACTCTGTTGCTTACTACTTGGGTTACCATAGACAAGTAATTTTGGATTTTCATTTCCTCATCTGTAAAACAAGGAGGATTGAACTGACTGGTGTCAAATATCAACTTCCAACTCTGTCTATGATCTATAGATACTACATTATGAAAAGACTTGAATCATAAGAATTAGATATGGAAGTTATATTCAAGACCACCTAGTCTAATGCCTCCTTCTTATAGAAGAGGAAAATGCCTTCAGAAAATTTTGCACAAGTGATCTTAGGTATAACAAACTCTGGACTCAAATTGAGCTGCAAATCTGAAAGTTAGGTCTCCAAAATATACTATATTTAACAGATTCCACTGATTCAGAATATTCTCAAAATGTTTCAGAGCAACAGTGTGCCATAAGGAATAAGGTGCTAGACTTGGAATCAAGGGAATATAGGTTTAGAGCTTGTCTTTACTCTTGCTAGCTGTGTGACTGTGAGAAAAATCACTTGACCTCTCTGATGGTCAGTTTCTTCATTTGTAAAATGAGGGGAAAGTAATACCATATCACTTACCTCATAGGGTCCTGGTGAAGTTCAAATGAGATAATGCATATCAAATATATTGCAAATCTTAAACCCCATATGAATGTCAGCTATAAATATCACACATGATTCATTAGTATTTATCAATCAGTCAATAAACAAGCATATTTATTCAATTACTCTTATATGCCAGATATTGTCATAGGTAGTAGGGGTATAAAGGACTTAGCTTGATTTTAGGAGCCTATGTTCTATTAGAGAAGATAAGATATATCCATATAAGAGTATACATTATACTTATCAAGCAGATGCCGATATATGTTGAAAGAAGTATTTCAGCAAATGTTTATGGTACCTTTCCTTACTCTGTTCTACCTTTGCATGGTAATTGTTTCTTTAAAAAAATAGCAATAGCTTAGTTGAGGTTGCTCAGTCTCAGATATAGGATTTTAAAGTTCTGCTGTTGAGTTAGGCTTAGGTTAATTAAGCTTCAGGGGGAATTTTACACCCCTCAAGAGGGCTATTATGAAGCTTAAGGTGGTCATAAACATAATTACAATTTTTTTTCCTGCCCATCTCTCTTGCTTTTTATTTTACACACCCTTGCCCCTGCCCCCAGTTACTCTACATAAAGGTATGCTGAAGTCAGTATTATTCTTTTTCAGAAATGGAGAAAGAAAACAGGTATATAAACCTTATGTCCTAAAACTATTTTTATTATAAGTTTGTTGTTAGCTGACCTGGAGACCACAGGTTTGTTGATTTATGCTAAAAGGGACCTTGGAGGTCCAACTCCCTCATTTTGTAAATAAGAAAACTTTGGGTTATATGGTTTTGGGATGTTAGGATTTTAGGTGTAGAGCTGGAAGAAACCTTAGAAGCCTTCTGGTTCAAACACCTATTTTATTGATGAGAAGACTGAGATCTAGAGAGGTTTAATTTGTCCAACAAGGGTTGGAGAAGGGTTGGAGGTAGGATTTGAACTGCCCAAAGCCAAGCATATCATGTGTAGAGCCCAGAATCTAATTTGGGTCCTCTGTTTAATTCAGGCAAGATACTAGCAATGTAGAAAAGATAAGTGATGAACTGGTAGAATTTGGGGTTCCAGATTTCTGAGAATTATCTTCATATGGAAGACCTCCTTTGATCTATGGGTTTCTTGACATCTAGTAGTTACATAATAAATGCTTGTTAATTGAGGAAAGCTTTTGTGGGTGTAACCTGGTATGGTCAGGGCATGTTTAATTCCTGTAATGAGCATACCCTCAAGGGGCCTTTGGAACATGTCCAGATTGCCTAAAATGAAGGCCAGAGGCTCCAAAGGCCCTCAAGGGTGCTCTCATGTTACCCAAATTTCTACAACTGGGGTCACCATTTACAGATTTAAAACTTAACCTTTATTCTCTTTCTAAATTTGTGATTGAAATCACTATCTTATCTCACATGATATCATTTCATTTCCTTTCATCTCTTTATGCCATGTCATAGAATATCATAAAATCTTTTACTCTATGCTATGTTATCCTTGCCTATCTATTTCCTCTTATCTCATTTTGTCTTGCTTACCATATTTATTATATTATCTTATATTATCATGTCATGCCATATCATAACACCTGATATGACGTGATATGATGATATCATATGATGTGATATGTGATACGTCTTTGTAGGCTAAATCTGCCAAAGCTCCATAATCCCAATAGTATTCAGTGAGTACTAAAATGGGAGCTATCTCACTGAAGCCTGGAGTCACTGCTATAAATAAGGCAATGTTTCATAATCTCCGTAGATAATGGCATCAGAGGCAGTTTCTATGCCTTATTTTCTGGATGTACTGTGACAATCTTCATTCCTAATATTAGAAGGAACTGGATCTTCTGTTATCTTCCAGACTATGTTAAGAAGACTAGTCAAAGCCCAAGGAGAGACAAAAATGTGGTGTGATTTTTGAATATAAATTGGCAACTAAAAGAAAAGCAAGATGCCTTCAGCTCCAAGGTGTGTGCTCTCAGATGTTCAAAACTGTAGCTATTGTTGGAATTTTCCTCTGGGCAGCAGGTGCTTTTGTGCCGATAGATCCCTAGTGCCCTGTGCCCCACCTCCCATGCTAATTCTGAAAAAAGTAGAGTGTACTGGAAAGCACAATCATAAAGTTAAAAAGGCAACAAAACAACCAAATTGAGTCTCAGTGGATTCACAGAAAAAGCATTCCTTGCCCCAATGCCAAGTGCCTTCTCTGAGCATGCAATAAACAAGTAGTTGGGCAAGAGGGAACTGGGGAAGGGCCTTCCAGTGACTTAGAATAAGGTGGCATGTGACAAAAGAGGAAACAAATGGTACTTGTGGATGCCATTAACAAATGCCTTGTGTACCTACAGCTGCATTATACGAGCACTTTGGAAATTACAGGATTACCAGCTTTGGGACAAAACAACATTTGTGCTAAACAGCCGGTAAGTAAATGCAGTAAACATATTTTTACAGTGAATAGAATTGTTTGATATTTTAGGGACTGATTGTGAATTTCTACTGCTTCTTGATTAGCAAACATGTGGCAGTTCCAAAATCTTTAGGCACTAAAATACCCAAACAGAGTTTTATTCTCCATCTAAGCTCCTATAATTTTTTTTCATTCCTCCAACAATTATCCTTTTAAAGCACTAAAATAAAATGTGTTCCAAAAACACGTGGAAATGTTTTACCTGTGTTACTTTAATAAGCCTGTAAATAAAAGGCACTGTGTTATTCACCAGCATCTTTTGCTCAGGAATAAAGACGACATTCAGCGGTGACGGTTCTCACAAGTCATGGCACCTTTGACTAGTTTCAGGACTTTTTTTTTTTTTGTTTGTTTTTAAACTGGAAGAAAATCAACAAACAAACAAGTATTTATTAAGCACACACTAAGTGCCAGGCACTGTGCCAAGCACTGAAGATACAAAGAAAGGCAAAAAAAAAAAGAAATAGTCCCTGCCATCAGGGAGCTTACAGTCATCTGGAGGAGATAACATGTGAACAATAACGTACAAGCAAGATATCTACACGGTTGCATACGAGAGGTGAGACCAAAGAGTCAAACACTAACATGTGAAACGTGAAAGTCTTAGTGAATGATACTATTGATAGAGATCGTGAAGTCAAAAGGAGGAGTGTGGGGCAATCTGCTGCACTTGAAGTGCTGTGGGACTCATCAAAGTAGAGATGTCCTGTGGGGAGCTGGAGGTGTGGAAAGAGGACTTGAATAAAGGCCACAGAAGTAAGTTTTGGCAGCCATCTGTGTCAACATGAGAATTTCAATGTACGTATGAATGAAATTATAAAAACAAGTTATAGTGAGAGAAAGAGAGAGAAAAAAAAGTATTGTGGACAGAATTTGGGGGAACATTCACATGCTGTAGTTGGGAAAATATCAAGGGAGGGGAGAGAGACAGAGACAGAGAGAGACAGAGAGAGAGAGAGAGAGAGAGAGAGAGAGAGAGAGAGAGAGAGAGAGAGAGAGAGAGAGAGAGAGAGAGAGAGAGAGAGAGAGAGAGAGAGAGAGAGAGATAGAGAGAGAGAGAGAGAGAGAGAGAGAGAGAGAGAGAGAGAGAGAGAGAGAGAGAGAGAGAGAGAGAGAGAGAGACTCTCTCCCAGAGAGTCATTTCCTATGACGAAGAATTTTTTAAAAATAAAATCCAAAAGAAAGCTGGAAAAATATTCAGCAAAACAGATCAATATAATGAAAAACTAGACATTATGTGAAATTTTGCATGCCTATAGAGTGCCCTCTCCCCCACTAAAGGGAATAGAATAAGGTGTCTTCTTATATTTCTTCTTTGGGACCATCCAATTGCCTTAGTTCTAAAGCAGACACTTCAACAATCTTTTCTGTGACTCAGTTGAATCTAGAAACACTTCTTTGTACTTTCTTATATTTTATTTCTTGGTAACTCAGTCACTACGCTCAACTCTTTGACTTATTTGAAGAGAAAAGTACAAAACAAAGACATCTTCATATTTGACTGTAAGAAGCCACTTTTACTGGAACACAAAAGGGAAGTTTGATGCCATGTGAGTAAAAATCCACGTTTGTCCAGTCATCTAGCAAGAGGTGTCTTGCTGAGTCTCTCTCCCACAGAGCCCAACCTTATACTAGGAAAAAGCAAATGCCAGGGTTAATCAGAACAGCATGGGAGTTAATTAGTGCCTCCACATCAAGTTGAACGGGCTTAGCACCTTTTGTGCAGATGAGTGTCCTGTTCCTGAAGGCTACCTGGGAAGGAGACATTGCATCATCATAGTTTAGTTCCACTAAGTACTTCCTGACCCAATTAACAAAATCACTTTTCCTTCTTTGCTTAATAATTTAATATTGATTCTCTCAAAATATCTCTCTGTGGAGAGTCTTCCATTAATTATCCTTTATCAATGGATCACTGAGTTCATGGTGTACAACTGAAGAAGTCATCTTCATTCATACACTGTTATTTTGATGTTAAGAAAAAGACACAGAAGATTTATAAAGGTGTAATTTCACAGCATAATTAATGAGCATTCTTCACACATTGATAAAAAATGTTATAAAAATTGTAGTTTCATTTAGGGCCAGACATTGGCAGACTTTCTTCCTTTATTCTTTTCTTTGTGACATATGGAGTGAGAAGGTAGGGGTAGATGAGAGAGAAAGTTGGTGATGGCCTTATAAAGGTAGAGAAATCTTGAACCTCATTGAGAGTCATGATCTGGTGTGGGCCATTCTTTCATTCCATATTAGAAATAAAGTCTCTTAAAGGAATATCCCCCAAGCCTTGAACTCTCAGGAGGGAACCTAAAATGAGGTTCCTCCTTGGAGATATAATAATGTAAATACTTTTCCCCCTTCCTCTTTACCCTATCCAACTTTTTTACTTATGCTTCTCCTCCTTAAAATGTTTTTTTCTTCATATTCAAATTATAAAAATAGTGGGGACAATGGGGATCTTTCCCACCTAGTCCCAGTTGGCAGTTTAAATACTCAACATTTGTTATGCCACCCCCAAAGTCATGTTTATGCTTTGCTGAACTTTGTAGGGGTTAGTTGCAAAGATGAAAAATTAGGGTAATATCCGGCCATGATATAGATTCTATGCCAAATTCCTGAGAGACTAGGTAAGCAGAAAGAAAATAGACATAAGGTAGGGGGAAAGGTAGAGTTAGGGTTAGGTTGGTTAGAACACCTAAAGTGTCCCTGAAAATATCTGTCACATAATATCACTCAATAGCGATTCATTTATGTTAATGAGTCTTTCTGTTAAACAAGAAGTATCTCTTGAGAGTGTAAAGTCGCCTTAACACTCTAGAAAGAATTAGTCCTGGATGCTCAACTGATCACCATCCGTAATGAACTGGAGGTTTTGATTAAGGGAATTATAATGGAGGGTAAATTTTGGAAAATTTGCCTAAGTTATCTGGGAGAACCTTGGGTATCTAAGACCAACATGAGAGTATCAGATATCTGAGCAGGAGGCAGGCACGAATCAGTGGTAGGAAAGGGAGGAGGGAATATGAGAAACTTAGGAGACATAGTAGCACCAGGATGATTCTCAAAGTTGAGAAGAAAGGTTGCCCGGGTTTGTTTTGATATATACCCAAAACTAGTTTGGAAGGTAATAAATCTCAGCTTTCCCCACATCAGTCCAATTTTCTTAGGCTAGGTCAGTTTAACCCAGCCTTTCCAGTTCATACCAGTGTCTTGCAATCGAATCTTTACTCCTTTCCAACTAGAGAGAGAATGGAAGAGGCCAAAAAGAAAGAGTATGCAGGTATCCAAGGTATCCAAATGTTCCCTCTCTCCTCTTTTCCTACCCGTTAGATACAGCTTTTTTTTTTCAGAATTACTAAATTCTTGGGCACTTTAGAATGAATTTTCCCTGAATGTTAAGAGCCTGCTTTTAATGGAAAAAGTATGTCTCCTCACACCTCATCTCAGACCTTCATAACCTGGCCTTCATACTTTCAAATATCTTCATACAATATATGTATAGTAACGGAAAGAATATAGTATGTGGAGTCACGGGGCTTGGATCTGGGTATCCCAACTAATTTTCTAGGTGATCTTGGGTAACTCGTTAACTCTTCTGATTCCCATTTTCCTTCTTTATAAAATGAGAAGTTTTGGTTATATCCTATCTAAGAAATCTTCCAAGTTTTAAATTCTATGGTAAGAACATCTTTTGTGACATACAGAAGGACCTCTACTTGGAGCCTTGGGATGGCTCTAGAGTCACTCTATGTCATGATTTCTTTGAACATGATTTAGTCACTGGTTTGAGATGGCCATAGAAATGTCAACATTCTAGATACTTTGTGGAAGAATAGATTGACTTCATTTTTCTTGAGTGACTCAATTTGTTTCTAAAATAACCAAAAATCCTATGATCTGTGCTATTATTTTGGAGTATCTTTTCCTTCAAGACCAAGTCAATTCAATAAGTATTTTATTAAGCACCTACTGTATGCCACGCACTGAGGATACAAAGAAAGACAGAAATAATGGTCCTTGTTCCCAAAGAGCTCACGACCTAACCGGGGAAGAAAACATAACAAGTAACTATTTTGCAAACAGGATCTATGCAGAATAAACTGGAGATAATCCATCTTACAGGGAAGTAGAATGATTCTGTGAGGTATATACAGAATAATATTTCCCTGAGACCCTACCACTGATCAAAGTAACCATTCTTAAAGATCATCATTAAAGGCCCAGTCTACTTTAGAGTCTGATTATAGAAACCAGAGAGATTTTAGAACTCTTCAAGTATTCAAGGTTCTCATCAATCAATCAACAGTTTTATTTCCCACCTCGTGTCCTTTGCATAGGTAGTTTTCCATTCCCGGGATGCTCTCCCTTATTATCTCAGCTTCTTGTAATCTCTAGTTCCATTCAAGGTGCAACTTGACTGACAACTCCTATATGAGGTTTTTCCTTATCTCCTAATTGTTATTGACCATACTCCCCCTGACCCCAACAGTTACTTTCTCTATATTTTGTATTATGTGTCTGTGCACATGCTACTTCTTCAGTAGAAGGTAAGCTATTTGAGGGAAGGAACTTTTTTTTCTTTCTGTATAGCCTCAGCACCTAGCACAGTACTCAGCACATAGCAATTCTCTTAATAAATGATTATTATTGAATTGAATTTAGGTATCAAAGTGATGTTGGTCAATGGGGTAGAGTGGAAAGGAAACTATTTTGGGAGTTAGAAGACTTTGGTTCAAATTCCTCCTCTGACACTACTTGTGAAACCCTGGGAAAGTCACTTAAAATTTCTAGATATCAGTTTCCTCATCTATAGGATGTCTTTCAGCACTAAATCTGTGACACCTGGAAGGATTTCACCTATCAGTTTATTTACAGTAGCTTGATATTCTAAGCCCTTTTATGTCAATGCCATAAGAAGGAAGTCATTATTATAGTTCTATGAGGTGTGAAAATTATCAGGTCAAAGAACATATTCAAATTAATTTCCTTGTGGAAATGAATCAAGTGTGGGTAGGCATCAAATGATGTATAATATATGGTAAGCAGCCATCTGGTTAGCACAAGGTAAGACTCTCTCAGTGAGAATATGTTATCTGAATTTGGCAGCTTTGAAAATAAAGAGTAGCCTAGGCCAATGATGGTTGGTCCAGAGCTATCAATAGTTAAAATAGCATAGAAATGAGAGGATAGGAATAGGAACTGAAACTATGATTTTGAGTCCTGTTTGATGTAGGATATTCCTGGATGAAGAAACTCACTCTACACTAAAGCAGGCTGGTACTTTCTCTGCTTAGAGTTCTAGGAGTTGCCCAGAACATTGAGGGACTGAGTGACTTTACCAGGGTCACACAGCTAGTAAATGTCTGATGCTAGATTTGAACTCAGCTCTATCCCCTGTACCACCTAGCTATCCTTTGAGAATCACTGGTATAGTGCAAAAAGAGCTAACTTTGGTCTTTGATGTCAGGAAGAGCTGAATTCAAGTCCCATTTCTAATACATAATGTCCGTGAGACCCTTGGCAAATCACTCAACCTCTCATACATATGTATGTGTGTATGTGTATATTAACGAGGACCAACTTTAGCATCTGAAGACCTGGGTTCAAATCCTCCCTCTAATACTTCCTACCTTTGTGACATTGGACGAACTCTGGTCCCTAGTTTCCTCAACAGTAAAATTAAGAAGTTGAACTGATTAGTTTTTGAGGTTCCTTACAGTTATAGATCTATTATTTCATGAAATTGCAATCGCCAATCTAGTTAGAAGTTTCTTTACCATGTGTTCTTTATGCTAATGAAATTTCAGTTTCATGATATATATATACATACACGTTTACACGTTTATGTAAATATGCATGTACCTAGAGAGCTATAAGTTATCATTTAAATATCCATATGTAGGCATATAGATGCATACTATATGTATACACACTATATGTGTGCATATGTATAATACATATATTAATATATAGATACACATACATATACACACATGCATATATGTGTATATATATATATATTAATGGGGTAGGATTGATCTGTATGAGTGAATGGAGTACCAATAGAGATGAGATTAAAGAGTTACCTCAGTTTTTAAGTATTTATGGGAATGTTGAAAGTATAATTTGTACATAAGTGAAAAAACTGAGATATGTCAAGCTTAATTGACTTGTCAAGCGTTTACATTTTAATTCAGTGTCAGCTCTTTAGTGTGTAGGGCCACTATGTCATAACTCTCAATTCTTTTGGCATGTGAAATGACCTAAAAAAAAGAAAGAAAATACCTACCTTGGTAATTGTGGCTTTTTCCATATTGACAATGATCTGGCAATAGGATGCTAGGGAAACAGCTAGTTACAACCTGAGTGAACTCACTCATGACTTGGTAAAGTTTTCATTGCTGACTAGAATGTTAGCACAAACAATCTGGTAGAGAATCCTCATAAAACGCGGAACAACATCTTTCCCCAGAAACTACCTTGCTTCAAAGAAGAGATAGCTTTTCACAATCTACCCTTCTTACACCTGTTGTCAGGTCAAGCACATTTTCAGGAAAAGAGAGGTTGCCTGCCAACAATGTTCACATAGTGATTTGTCACTTAAAAGAATTATTAGTGAACTGATTTCTGAAAAGTCTACTATAAAACAAAAGAAGTTTGTATCCATAATCCATTTTAAATTATTTTATTGACCTTATTCTTATTTTATTTTTGTTTCAGAATTTAAATTTGACCCAATGAGTCCCAGTTCCCTTTAAGGAAATAAAGCCTATTGGAAAATCCTCTCCCCCAAAATCTAGATTTTAAGACTGAGCATCTTAACCATATTGGTGTCATAAAACATATTGGCTGTCTGGTGAAACTTATGACCCCTTTCTCAGAATAATGATTTGAATTGCATAAAATAAAATATGTAGGATTATAAAGGAAACCAATTATATTGAAAGACAATCATCAAATACATTAAAGAAAAAACCTAGTTCATGAATCCCATGTGGTAGCACAATGGGTCTGGAATTTGGAAGACTTGGACCAAATTTATCCCGGGTAAATAACTTAACCTGTCAATATCTCAGTTTCCTTACCTGTAAAAAAACAGGGATAAGAAATAAAATGGCAATTTGTGGTGATCCAATAAAATAATATTTGTAAAGCATGTTGCAAAACCTTAAAATATTTTATAAATGATAGCTATTTGAAAGGGGAAAACTGAATTTCTTCCTCATTGTTTGCATTTTCTTGCTAGTGTCATAAATTTAAAACTATTGGTTTCTAAACAAAATTATATAAGGAAACAACATCTGCCACCTAGAATCCCCCTCAACACCCTCTCTATACACTCTAAACATAGAATAATAGCTCGTTGGACCACAGAATCCATCTCTATAGGTGAGGATACCAGGGTCCCCAAATTAAAGACTTTCTAAAGGTCATCTTATTCCAAGAGTTTCCAAAAATTATAAAACTAGGGTTGTTCTTTACCATTACCTCTCCTTTGGAGGCACTTAGATGGTAGAGTGGAAATAGTGCTGGGGCTGGGATGAGAAAGACCTGAGTCTTTCTGCAGATATTTACTAGCTGTGTGATCCTGGGCAAGTAACTTAAACTTTGTTTGTCTCAGTTTCCCCATCTGTAAAAATGGGAATAATAATAGCACCTCCCTCCCAGGGCTGTTGTGGGCTCAAATGTGATAAAAATTGTATAATGCATAGCATATAATAGGTGCTATAAAAATGTTAGCTATTATTTTTAAATGAGGATATTCACTTGATATTTAGATCAACAGTTTTCTGTATTAATCCTGTTCTATATTCTATATTCATTATGTTATGAATTTGTGAATTCTGAAAGCAAGAAATTCAAGAAAGCAAGGGGTTGTTAGCACTGAAAAAAAGTGTGGTTACATTTGGCAGTATCTGTGATCTCATCAACGTGGGCATTCCCTTGACCAGTTCAGAGTTAGCCTATCATTCCTCTGTTCCCTGGGTTCTTTTCATCCATGTCTTTCAAAATGTCTTTCCACATCTCACCCAATGTAAGTTGTTCCTTCCTCCAGGTCTTTATTATTTAAGGGATGCTCAAGTAATATTCAGCATGTCCTCACTTTTCTATGCATCTAGACCATCTATTTTTCTGAGCACAGCAACCCAAGAAACAGATTTATAGTTACGTTAGTTGAAATACAATTTTTCTAAAAAAGATGATATAATTAAGTTAGCATGCTTTTATTTATTTTCCTCTTTGTGACCATGCATTTATGGTTAGAGGGCATATTAACTAACTATACCCTTAATTGTATTAGTTACCTAAGAATTAATCTCACAATATAATTACTTTTTCTCCCTCTTATGGAAAAAAAAAAACCTGTTTCCATGCATCCCTAGTCCTTTACTTCCTAAATCTGAGTGTAGATATTTTATTTCTTTTGATTCTGGAAGATGGTATAATTTAGCGTGCTTTATTTCTCTCTTTTAGATCATAGCTCTGTTCATTACTATTCAACCAGGAGAACACATGAGCTGGTGAATACTGAATGACTAAAACAATTATACTTTTTTACCAAGAAAGCTAAAATAATACCCCATACTGATTTAATTAGATTTGGCATACATACCCACAAAAAGTAATTTTGTGTGTGTGTGTGTGTGTGTGTGTGTGTGTGTGTGTGTTGAGGGGGTGAGGAAAATAGAGGGAATAGTACAGAAGAAAAATGTGCTAACTATATCCTACAAAGAAACTTTGAAGGTACCTATAAAAAGAGTATTTCCCTTTGTTTTGAAGTTGAGCACTTAATACAAACTCTAGGAAGAATGGAATAAGATGGACAGTACTACCTCAAAAGTCACCTTGTTTTGAACCCCTTTCTCATTTTTTCTCTCTGCCCCACCCACTGAGACTCTCTTCATCAGTCTTATTTAAAAGGCTTCCCTTGAGTTATTGATACTCCTTTATAGCATCGTTTTAAAAAATTATCTCAACATTTTATCTTTGCTGTTCAGATGTTTCACTCGTATCCAACTCCTCATGACCCCATTTTTTCATTATTAAATTTTATTTTTTATTTATGGAATAAAACAAGAATTTCCATAACATAGTACAATAAAAAAGATGATGGCATATGAAACTGCAAATCTACTATGAACAACATGCTATTCCTTTCAAATATACAACAAAATTCTCATGTAAATTTCTTTTTCTTCCCTCATTCCCCATCCAATAGATGGCAACCATTAGACACAAATAGGAATATATGTGTGTGTATGTATGTAAAATGATTGTATACATACTTCTATTTATCAGTTCTTTCTGTGTCTTTCTTCATATGTCCTTTATAGTTAATTTGAGTATTTATAACAGTCAAAATAACTTATTCATTCAAAGTCTAATCAAAATAACTTAAGTAAAGGATCATAGCACCCTAAAATATATTATTTAATTCTATATTACAAGTGGAATGCATATATCAAGGAGTTATTGTAATGTTAATGGGATAATAAGATCTTCCTAGTCCATTAATAGACCTCACATAGAGCCCATTGGGTGAGGAACTTGCCTAAGGACGAGCTTGCTTAGGGGGAGACTTGTTTGTAGGAAGGCTTCCACGCCTTTTGGTACTAAGTTGATTAGGCATTGAGTCATGAGGGCTGTGATCCTTTCTGACTCTGAGAAGTGTATATATACTCTGAATTGGTATTTTGCTTTGGAGGTTTGCTTATGAGAAGGACCATTTGATTTCCTGGTTAAGACTCTGAGTAGCCATATGTTCAGATTCCCCTGACTGCTCAGATGTAAAAGCTTACTGAATCCAGTGGTGTTATATAAAGTGTGATAAAGCCATGCATGACCAGCTTTCCAGAGGACTGCTGCTGTGAACAGCTTTCAAGATTCTGATTACATAGTATAGCGAACTCTCTATTCAATAACAAATCAAAGCAAAACCTTCACAGAAAACCAAGGTAAGCATTCAGAACATTACAATTTATCACAGAAAATCAAAATACAGAATTCGCCATGTCACATCTCAACAACTTATCAATTAAATGGCCACATGGTTTTCATCAACGTGGTCACATAGTTTAAACAAAGTGAAATCATTTAGTAACTCAATCATTCAATCATCATTAAGGAGGCTTGCCTCCTTAAGGGACACAAAGTACAAAAGTAAAAGTTCTCCACCCATGGAGTGCAATTAAGTCACAACTTCAATAGTCACTACTCAGTACCCTCTTAAGGGGTAGTGGAAAGTACAAAAGCCATACACCCCTAGGTCACAAGTAAATCACAATTTCATCAGTCACTACTCAGTATCCTATTTCATCATTCACTACTCAGACAGTTTCATCAGTCACTACTCAGTACTGTAGCAGCAAGCACCCCAAGCGTCCTCAGGGTTTGCTGCCACCACAGGTTCTTGGATCTGCTTTGATAAAGGAAAGCAACTCAAAATGGGTTAACAAGCTTACTTTAATCAGTCAGACATATATCCTTTACCTTGTTCAGGGGAAAAGGTCAGCACCCCGAACTTCAAAGTATACAGGCAGAATTATCAAGACAGAAACACATCAAGTAGACATATTTCCAAACTGTCCAACCATTACATCCATACCCAGTCAACATCTGGGTTTTTCAAAGCCAGGGGGGTCTCTGGACAACGGCTTTTCAGAATCCAGATCAAATCACAGAACACTTCTCAAAGTGAGCCCCCAATACAAAGCTACACATCAGGGCTTATATAGCCTTCTCCTGGCTCAGAGAATGTAACAACCTTTTGGACCCACTGGCCAATCAAAAAGTATCTACTGAAAAACAAGCCTCCCACCCCAGGCTCCAGGTGCACTTTAGCCTAGGGGCAGGGAAGATCTTTAAAATTTACATTCTCATTACAAGTACCCACAGAGAGGTCTTTTCATCTTGACTCTGGGCAGGCTTTCAGCTTCCATGGTTCCTCTTCCATGGTCCCAGCTCCCACCTAAATCTAACCAACTGCCACCTGGATTCAAAGGCAAACAGCTCCCAGGTCCTTGTCCAGCTCTCTGTGCAATTTCTGCTCCGTATTGAAGCTCACAATGTCCAGTACAACTCAAATCTCTTAGAGTCTCTGTTTCTGGGAAGACAAGGCTTAACAAAGCCATAACATTCATGCACATTAACAAAGTCACAACAACATTCTTATAAAGTACTAGCACCACAGTCATGCTTCCTAAGTCATCAGCAGCTCCAGCTGGCCCTTGGAAGTCTTGCCACCACAAGTTTGAGTTTTGCCACCACAAGACTGAGTTCTGTGTCTATTCTCAGTTCTCATTTCTCTTCTCAGTTCTTCTCAATTCTCAGTTCAGTCTTTAGTCCATCAGTAGCAGACCAGCCTCCTCCAAATGCTTGCTGAGAGAAATTCTCTGTCTCTCTCTCTCTCTGTCTCTGTCTCTCTCTGTGTCTCTCTCTGTCTCTCTGTCTCTGTCTCTCTGTCTCTCTCTCTGTCTCTCTCTCTGTCTCTGTCTCTCTCTCTGTCTCTGTCTCTCTCTGTCTCTCTGTCTCTCTCTCTGTCTCTCTCTGTTTCTATCTCTGTCTCTCTCTCTTTGTCTCTCTCTGTTTCTATCTCTGTCTCTCTCTGTCTCTCTCTCTGTCTCTCTCTCTCTCTCTCTCTCTCT
>NW_027186457.1:19917793-19952793 GCF_028583685.1 Petaurus breviceps papuanus | reverse complement strand
CATTAAATAGAGTGTTGTAATTCCTTCAGTTATACTGGCATGTATATTGCAGACTGGCCATTGGTTATCTTTTAATCTTGCTATGTAACTGTCATCATTTTTTTTGATTCTATATTTTTGATGACCTGTTGTATGCTACTTCTTCTGCAAAATTCCTCATTTATAATGTGCTCCAGCTTGTTTACAACCAACACATACCCTTCATCACCCTTTTGGGTGATCTTCTAATTTAGCTCTTGGGAGGCTAATTTTCCGTGTATTTCTATCATACATCATCACAAGAATAAAGGCGAAACTTTGTTTTATGGAGAAGCTTTGGGTCATCAAAAGGACTGTAAAATTTCCAAGAGGCCATACAGTCTCCTGTCTTCTTTTGGTCTCTTTTAGTGCCCATTACACTGTCTGTTTGCAATGTATGTCCTATATGTTTGTATCGATAGGTGAGCTCTAGAGATTGTCCATCTACCTGAATATCATATTATGGACAAAAGGCATTATTCTTCCCCTTGCCTTTTCTTCTATGCTTAGTTAAACTAAAAATCTTTTGCTTGATTATGGGTGTTGTTTAAATAACTTTTCAGTATTCTGGGTCTTGATATAATCAACAATGTCATCCACAAACAAAAGCATCAAAAACAAGGGTTCTTAACCTTTTTTTGCGTAATGGACAGTAATTCAGTCTGGTGAAACATATGTGCTGTATACACACACACATATATATATACATATATATGTAATATTGTTAAATACATACAATAAATTACAAAGGAAGACAATTATATTGAAACAGCTATCTTTCTTTTTAAAGTTAATAGATCCCACGTTAAGTAGCCCTGAATTCTCAAGGACTTTACCATTTATAGTAATCACTCATGGGTTACGACTCCATTCTGGATCACATCAAATTCGTTTAAAAGTGTTACTTCATTCTTAGTAGATTTCTGTCCTTATTTTTCAGTCAACAGATAGAAACACAACAATATAACCAATGTTGCAAGATGACTGTGGATTTCTTTTCTTGACTTTAAACATGGGTCTTCATACTCAAGAAGATTGGTACTATTGACCAAAACTCTGAACTCATTTTTTAGCAAGATTCTTAAGTTATTTCTATACTATTGTTCAGTCTTGTGCTTGAGAAATAGTTGAAGTTTGTGTTCTTTGGATTTTCATTATGAGTTGAGTAATAGTAACTAACTAAGCATTATCACTCATCATACCACACATAGCTCCTGCTGCAAGAATAAAGCAAATGCCAAATGGATCAGTGACATTTATCAGGAAAAAGGTAGGATGGACAAGAAAACACAAGCTAAGTGCTCCAAAAGAGCCTTGGCTTTTATCTTTGATGGACCTGGCCCCAACTCTGCTACCTTGTCCACATTCATCTTATCTTTTGGGGTCTGTTTCTTCCTCATTTGTCAAATGAGTATGATAAGAGAGATCATCACAGAGAGTTTCTGAGAAAGAGCTAATAAATAATTCCAAAGCTCAAATGAAAGACAAATCACTATATGCAAAACAAACAAGGACCTTTTGTGGCCAATAAAAAAGGAGCAGAAGGGAAAAAAGAATTTTTCTTGAATCTATGGAAGAATATGGCCAACAGCAGAGGGTGAAGGGATCACAATGCATGTATATTAAGGCAGGAGGGAGGGGCTGAGAGTTGACAAAGTAAAATGAAAAGTAATGACATAAAGAATGTTAGAAGATGCCTTCAAGGAAAAGAGTTCTCAGAAAGTTTAGATTTCAATTGCAAACATTTCTTTCTCTCTAATTGTTGTGCTGTGTGCTGCTTCTCTATGATGGAACTGCCATAAACTGTGTTATTGGCTTGTGGAATAATTTAATTATAATTTAACATTTACTTTTATGCTATGCAATTACTTACATTGCTTTCTTTGGAAAACAATACATTTAAGCAGCTGCACATGATGAAAAAAATAGCTGACAGGGTAAATTTTTAAAATTATACTGAGGTTTAGTTACACTCTTTTATTTTTCCCCTCAGTGGACTTGACAAGAGAGGCAGTGGGCTAAAGGAGAAAGAACCTTGGTCTGGGTCCCTAAGGTCTAGGGAGCAAGCCTATATCTGAGCCCATAACCTGCCATATCACCCTAAACAAGGCACTTTATCTCTAAAGGGTCTCTGAGGCAGGTAGTTGGCCAAGTGGATGGAACACTCAAGAAGACCTGAGTTTAAGTGTGGCTTCAGATACTCTCTAGATGGGTGACCCTGGGCAAGTCGTATAACTTCTGCCTCAGTTTCTTTAACTACAAAATGGGAATAATAATAACATATACCTTCAAGGGTTGTTTCAAGGAAAAAGTGAAATATTTGTAAAATGCTTAGCACAAGGCCTTCCTTCCTTCCTTCCTTCCTTCCTTCCTTCCTTCCTTCCTTCCTTCCTTCCTTCCTTCCTTCCTTTTTTCCTTCCTCCTTTCCGTCCTTCTTTCCTCCTTACCTTCTTTCCATTTTCTACATTTGTGAGTGACTTTTAATGAAGCACTCTTTTCCCTTTTCCTTTCTCCCTCCCTCCTTCCTCTCCATTCTAATCTTTTCTCTTAACTCCCTCCTTTCCTCTCTTCTTTTCTTCCTCATTCCTTCCCTCCTGTCTCATTCCTCCTTTCTTCCCTCTGTCCTTCCTTCCCTCCCTCCCTTCCTTCTTTTTTTCTTCTCTGTTTTTTTTTACATTTTGAGTGATCTATAATGTTCTTCCCCATTGTTTTTAGTATGTGATTTTCTTTACAACAATCATATAAAATAACTAGCAGATATTGAATATAAACTGTTCAGTGTACTGACCCTGACACTATAAACTGAATCTTGAATTCTCTGTTCCTTTTGTCCTTCATTTTTTTCCCAGAAGTGCTGGCCAGGAATGATTTTCACATGAGCATTAAAACCGCAATATATGTCTCTCCTGGTGAAATTAAGGAAAGAGTTACCTGGGAACTATTAGAAATAATTTTGGTTAAGTATCATTTCCCCATTATAGCTCAGTGATTCAAGGAATAAACATATCACAGTTATGCTTTAAGTAGTGCTCTAAGATGCAGAATTACCTTTCATTATCAGCTTATTAATTACCAACTTGGAATCTGTGATAATTCAGACATCAGATACCTGGTTATTATCTAACATGAAGACCAAGATGAATAGAATGACTTAGACTTTCAGAAAGGAACTTACTTTATTTAAATAAAAAAAACTCATTTAAAATTTATTTATTTGTTTTTAGTCTTCAATATTCATTTCCACAAGATTTTGAGTTATAAATTTTTATCCCCATTTTTCCCCTACCCCCCACCCTAAAATAGGAGCCTACTGAATACCCCTTCCCCCAATCTGTTCTCTCTTATATCCTCTCCCAACCTCTCCCAACTTTCTAATAGGGCAAGATGGATTTCTATATTCCAGTGTCTATATATCTTATTTCCAAGTTGCATGTAAAAAACAATTTTTTTAAACATTTGTTTTGAAACTTTGAGTTACAGAATATTTCCCTTCTTCCCTCCTCACTCACCCCCACTGGGAAGACAAGCAATTCAACATAGGTTGTACATGTGTAGCTATGCAAAACATTTCCATAGTAGTTATATCGTGAAAGACTAACTATATTTCATCCATCCTATCCCAGCCGCCACTTATTCTATTTTCAACTTTGACCCTGTCCCTTTTCAAAAGTGCTTGCTTCAAACTACCCTCTCCCCCAATCTACCCTCCCTTCTATCATCATACCCCCTCTTATCCCCTTCCTCTCTTCTTCACTGTAGGGCAAGATAACTAATTGAATATGTATGTTATTACCTCCTTAAGCCAAATTCAATGAGAGTAAGGTTGACCCATTCCCTTTCACCTTCCTGCTCTTCCCCTCCATTGTAAGTTTTTTCTTGCTTCTTTTATATGAGATGATTTACCCTAATCTATCTCTCCCTTTCTCCTCCCAATATATTCCTCTCTCACCTCCTCATTTTATTTTTTAGATATCATCCCTTCATATTCAACCCTCTGTGTATACAGGTATATGTACATATATGCACACATATATATTTATACACACATACATACACCTTCCTATACATACATACATACATATGTACATATACATATATATTCCCTTAAACTATCCTCATATTGAGAAAATACTTATGAGTTACAATTATCATTTTTACATGTAGGAATGTAAATAGTTCAACTTTAATAAGTTCCTTATTATTTCTCTTTCCTGTTTTCCTTCTCATGCTTCTTGTATTTGAAAGTCAATTTTTTTCTGTTCAGCTCTGAGTATAATGCTTCAGTGGAAAATATGGTCATTCAATGAAATAGAGGACTTTCAAGTTTCAGTTTTGCTGGGTAGGTGATTCTTGGTTTTAATCCTAGCTCCTTTGACCTTGGGAATATCATATTCCAAACCCTTTGGTCTCTTCATGTAGAAACTGCTAGGTCTTGTGTTATACTGGTTGTGTTTCCACAATACTCAAAATTGTTTCTTTCTGACTGATTACAGTATTTTCTTCTTAACCTAGGAACTCTGGAATTTGACTATAATATTCCTAGAATTTCTCTTTTTGGGAACTTTTTCAAGAAGTGATTGGTGAATTCTTTCAATTTCCATTTTGCCCTCTAGTTCTAGAATATCGGGGGAATTTTGCTTGATTATTTCTTGAAGGATGATTTCTAGGCTCTTTTTTTTTGATCATGGCTTTCAGATAGTCTAATAATTTTTAGATGATCTTTCCTGGATCTATTTTCCAGGTCAGTGGTTTTTCCAATGAGATATTTCACATTGCCTTCTATTTTTTCATTTGTTTGGATTTATATTATAGTATCATAAAGTCATCAGCTTCCATTTGCTCTAATCTAATCTAATTTTGAAGGACTTATTCTCTTCAGTGAGTTTTTGAAATTCCTCTTCCATCTGGCAAATTTGACTTTTTAAAGACATTCTTCATCCAGGTGGCTCAGCAAGTTAGAGCACCGGCTCCAGTGTTGGGATGACCTGGAGATCAAATCCCAGGCTCAGACACTGAGCACCACACCCAGAAATAACTGGCCATGTAACCTTGAGCAAGTTACTTAACCCCGATTGCTTAAAAAGAAATAAAGGCATTCTTCTTCTCATTGACTTTTTGGGCTTTTTTTGCCATTTGAGATAGTCTACTTTTTAAGGTGTTATTTTCTTCAGTATTTTTTGGGGTCTCCGTTAGCAGGCTGTTGACTCTCTTTTCATGGTTTTCTTGCATCATTCTCATTTCTCTTCCCATTTTTTCTTTCACTTCTCTTACTTGATTTCCAAATTTCTTCTTGAGTTCCTTTATGGCTTATGACCAGTTCATATTTTTCTTGGAAGCTTTAGATGTAGGAGTTCTGACTTAATTGTCCTCCTCCAGTTCCATGCTTTCATCCTTTCTTTTCCCCAAAAAAGGATTGTATGGTCTGGTTGTGCTTCCTCTGCTTGCTCCAATTGCCAATTACTTGACTTTTGAGCTCTTTGCCATGGTAGAATTCTGCTTACAGAATGGAAAGAGAGCTTTGTCCCAAATTGCTGGAGTTTTTGCAGCTGCTGGAGTTATTGGTTGGCACCCTCTTTACAGCCCCCACAAGCTCTGGTTCACTGGCCACACACCCCAGGACCACCTCCCAAGACCACAATCCCCAGGGCAGGGGCAAAACTGCACTCTTCCTTCACTCTTCCACAGAGTTCCCCACTAACCTTTTATTTCATCTTTGGTGTTTATGGGTTGAGGCATCAGGAAACCTCCACAGCTGCTGGTGATTCACTCTCTTGAAATCTGCTCTGGCCACCACTGGTCAGGGAGCACTGGGGTTGAAACTGTGGCTCATGCTGGACTGTGCTCATCTCCCAGAGTGCTATGAGAGACCAGCCTATCTTCAGTAGGAGATTTGTTTCTCTCTGTCACTTTGTGGGCTCTGTAGCTTTAAAATTTGTTTAGAGTCATTTTTTTTTTACAGGTTTTAGAGGTGGTTGGAGCCAGAGCTCACACCAAGTTTGTGCTTCTACTCTACCATCTTGGCCCCACCCCCAAACCACATATTTTGAAATGAAATAGTAAAGATTTCTCCACCCATGAACTTTTGCCATTGTTTAGAGAAGTATTCTCTCAACATTTTTTTCTCACACAAACCAATCAACAAAATTTTTTGATCATGTACCCCAATATGTGTATATCTATTTTTAAAATTATATACAGACATTATTCATATAAAATTTTATTTTTAATAGTCCAGATGGATGGTGATATAGTCTTGAACCAGGCAAGTTGTAATATGAATAAAGAAGGAATGGAGTTGTTTTGGAGGTAGAATTGATGGGATTTGGCTACTGATTGGATGCTAGGAAAGTGAAAAGTAAAGGACAAAATCAAGATGGCAAACTTAGCTGATTGGAAAGGAAGTTTGTAAGAGGAGTGTATTTGGGGGGACAGACAAACTAATACCTCCTGGGCTTGGTAACTCTGGGAATTTTGTCTTCTGAAGTTTATTTGGGTATCTGGTCAGAGTAAGTTATAATAACCCCAATAGACCCATGATCTATAGCCTTTCCCAAGGATTTGAGCAAGCAGAATGGGGAGTGTTTAAGAGAGGGGCATAGGCGTGCTAGAGACAAGGTCAATTGGCATATGGTGGAGTAGATTGAGAAACTGTCAATGTTCTCATTGGATGATCATGTATCCTTTGGGTATTAAGCTATGTTCCCATGGAATTAATCTCTACTCCCCCTTTGGAGACCATTAGTCTAGAAGAAGACTCCTAGCATGTATCATGGGCCTTTCATGAAAGATTTATGGAAAGATTCATGGAAAGATTTCATCATCTTTCATGAAAGATTCATGGAAAGACATGAATAGGATGAACATAATATGATAGTGATTATTGGCTTGAGATCTGTATTTTTGGAGGGATAGGTGAGATACATTGGAGTATCAATGGAACCTAGTTACATATCTCTATGCAGTGATATTTATAGTGCTTAAAAGTAACAAAACTGAAGATATGAGAGAATTTCCTCACCTGAAACTCCCTACACTTTTGGAATCAGGTCTGCAATATCCATTGTTACTACCCTTTGCCCTTCCCACAATAGAATGGCTGTTCTCTCAAAGGATTCTAAAAGTGAGACTTCCTTCCCACTGTCTTTATCATTGATATGTATTTTTTGTATCTGAAAAGTTTATCTTCTTCATCTCTTATCTGTACTACTGTAATGAACTGCTAATTGGTCTCCTGGCCTCAAGACTTGCCCTTCCCAAAACTATCCTCCACTCAGTTGCTGAAGGAATGTTAATGAAGTATAGGTCTGACTCACCTATTCACTAAATGCCAGTGGCTCCCTATTTAACAAAATTAAAATTTTCTAATTTATGATTAGAAGTGCTACCATTAACCCTTCCCTGCTCTAAGGTAACGAGGTTGTGTTGTTCTATGAAGGGAAGGATTAGGAATGATGGTCAAATTGGCACCAAAACTAAAAGATATGGGCATTTCTTATTGTGATTCCATTGTAAAAGCCTAATGTCTCTCCATGTCACAAACTGCGATGTAATTTTCATGGAGGCCAAAAATATAACTTTTTTTTTTATCCTTTCCCATCTAGTATTTGGAGTTAAGAAGTAGTCATCAAAATTGGCTGGGACATGACCTTTACTCCCAAACAATAAATCAATTGGAATAAATAAAGAAGTTTATTAAGTGCTTACTATATGCCAGATACTATACTGATGTCTAAGGACATAAACACATGAAACCCTGCTCTTGAAGAACTTACATTCTATTGGAGGAGACAATATATAGAAATGGTTAACATCTTTTTGATATAGTGTCTACTTCTATTCAATAAATTAATCAAAATCAATCAACAAATAGTACTTGACACATAGTAGCTCTTATATAAATGATTGGAAGATGTCTGGCTATCCCAAAGATAGAGCAAGGTCATAGTATTTTGTAAATCCCTGTTACACATGGGGGAGGGGCATTCATGGAATAGCCATCCTTGCTCTCTATCATTTGGGGTAAACAGATCAATGGACCTTCTTAATAATAGGTCATTTCCCATAATGTCAAATGTCTAAATGATGACATTATTTTCACTAAGCCTATGCATATATATATATGTGTGTGTGTGTGTGTGTGTGTGTGTGTGTGTATGTATTATACATGTATATAGGATATAAGGACAAAATGAATATGAAGTGGTTTAGGGGATGGGCCACTAGCACTTTAGTGGGAACCGGTCAAGAAAGCCTTACTATCATGCCTGTGCAAATTAGTAGAGATGAGATCCACACTAGCAAAGGAGACTACAGTTTGAGACGTGATTTTGTCTGTAACTGGTGTCTGTGACCTGACCTTATAAACAAACAAATAAAAATCCAAGGAAAAACAAACCATTATTTGGTGACCTACAAAGAAATAAATTGTGCATTATTAGAAACAATACGTTTATTTCTTTTCCCTTGGCATAAAAATAGATTTAGCTGATTTATTAAGTTACAATTATAGGCAAGGATATTATGCTTTGCTCCTTGTTTGTCTTCTGCTTAGTGAAAATAATGTCATCATTTAGACATTTGACATTATGGGAAATGACCTATTATTAAGAAGGTCCATTGATCTGTTTACCCCAAATGATAGAGAGCAAGGATGGCTATTCCATGAATGCCCCTCCCCCATGTGTAACAGGGATTCACAAAATACTATGACCTTGCTCTATCTTTGGGATAGCCAGACATCTTCTCATGGTTAGTCATCGTTAAACAATTGTACTTCTCAGAGAATTGTAGTCAATGTTCTGAGCAGGGAAGGAGTACAAGTAAAATGAGTGCTTTTCCATTTCATTCCTCTGATGTCTTCCTGTGAAGTTGTCATTCAAGATTAATCAGAGGAACCGGAATGCCTGGGTGTACCGAGGACTTTATCTTTAATTGATATTGTTTCCATAATAAAATCATGTGTAGGAAACATCTCTGGTTAGACATTTGGTACCTGGATATTAAGTAAAACAAAACTAAGAATTGAAGGTCCTTTAGGAAAGAATCATGTGTGCTTTCATCAAAGAAAGTCGTATCTTAAGGGAGACGGTTATAGCGAGAGACTGTAATAAGCAATATTGATCTTTTCTCAAAATAGCAGGGCAACCTTCCCATGACCTGAGACGTTAGAAATGCTATAGGCTCCCTGAAGGAAGGGACTATTTCATTTCTGTTCCTACAGACCCAACACTTACCATAATGCCTCACATCTTAATAAATGTATGTTGATGGATTGACAAGAGAAAGTGTTGCCCCATAAAAATAACTTATACAATAAATCATTGAAAGGAAATGTCCCATATTAATGACTTTTTCATCATATGGGTATTTGAAGGCACCCCATAATTTTTAATACCAAACTGGACATTTGACATATGTGATAAAGTCCAGCAAAAATGACAAGAAACATACAAATTCACCTCCACACACCTGCCACCAGCATTGCCTAAAATGCAACCAGGAAAGCTGTGTTTAAGGCCAGACCATTTGTTAAATGACTTTCTGAAGTGTATTTTCCTTTACAAGTAAATAAATGAATGAACATGAGCTTTTTTGGGTTTTGCTTTTTTAAAAATAGAAACATAGTTTTCATTGGAGGGGGGCGTCTGTATCATTAGTAAAGATCATCAATTAATTTGATTTTCTGAACCTATTAATATATCATGAGAATACTTTTTTATTTATTAATAAGAGGTATAATTCAGTAAATGGTTATTTCCAAATATGTAGGATTTAAACTTTCTATGACCCACAGTATGAAATCAAATTAGAATGAAACTCAATTGAGGATGACCCTGGAAAAATGAGGTCCAATTACATGGCCTTGGAAGTGTCCTTGAGCAGACACAGGAAAAAATAGGTTTTTAGGATAGCCTTTGAAGAAATATGCAGAGGGTAATGATTTGGTTATTGGGGGATATCCAGAGCAAAGCAATGCTAATGGTGAAGGACCTTTATATCATGTTGTATGAGAGGTACTTGAAGGAACTTGGAATATTTGGCATGAAAAAGAGAAGATTTGTGGGAAGGAACAGTAGGGAAGGGGGTGTGATAACTGTTTTGAAGGACTTGAACAGCTTTCACATCGAAGACATATTAGATTTATTCTGCTTGGTCACCAAAGGCTAAACTCAAAGCAATGGGCAGGAAGGTACAAAAAGGCAAATTTAGAACTGATATCATTGAAAACTTTTTCCTAAAAATTAGAGCCATCCAAAGCAGGGCTGCCTCAGGAGGTAGTAGTTTTCTACTCACTGGAGGACTTCAAGAAAAACAAAAACAAAAACTGAGTGACCATTTGGATCAGGTGTATTGAAGAGGAGATTTCTGTTTGGGTATTGACTGATGAGTTCATGGTTCTGCGATTCTTCCAATCTTTAAATACATACATACATACATACATATACATTGATATATATAGATATATATTCTTCAGAGATTGATAGGAATAAGGACAGGGTCTTAGGGAATGTAAAACCATGAAAAAACTAGTTTATCTAACAGGGCTGATTCATAAGATCACATTTAAAGCTGCAAGAGACCTTAGAGATCATCTGTTTACCAAACTATTCCAGGTAGATGGATGGACAGTTTATTAAAAAGCTAATTTTCAGGAAAAAGCCTTCCTTAGTACCCTGTACCATGGTAATATGCATGACTAGCTTGGAATTATTTTACATCTGTTCCCTATAATTAGAATCAACTGACTTATTTCCATGATCATTTGATAGAAATAAGTCATTAATTTTAGCCACGTGTTTGGGTAGTTTGGAATAATAAGGAATTGTTAGAGGACCTATGATCTGAATTGTGAGCAGTGTGGGGAACTCTCTGTGTGCTGATTCCCTACACCCAGTAAGATTGCAATTCATCTATAATTTAGAAGGCATGTCTTAGGGAGTTAACTATGGCAGAGGTGTCAGACCCACAAGCCTGGGACAGCATACATCCCCCACCAGAACCAGATTAAAATGCAATTGAAAGATATTTGACATAATAATATAATAAAACATAAATAATGTTAATTTGTGGTTTTCTAAGTCAATATTCAGCCTACAGGGATCTGTTTCTATTTGAGTTTCACACTGCTGAGTCCTAAGGCAAATAAAAGTTAAATGACTTGCCCATAGTCACACAACTAATAAATATCAACAGGCTTTGGACCTCAGTCTTCCTGACTCAAGGCCAGCTCTTTCTCTCCCATGTCAAGCTGTGTTTATAATTATGATGAGGTTGTAGTCTGCATTTGTGATCTAGTTGGTATAGGAGTTCCAACAAGAAAACTCCTTCTATCTACATAGACCTTTAGCTGATTTGCAGCTTATAATCTTAGAAATTTGTCTAAGATGTTGAATTGAGTAACTTACCCAGGGTCACTACAATCAGAGATAGAAATTGAAGCCAGGTCTTACTGATTCTGAAGCCAGATCTCTATCCATTGAACTGAACCATAGTGCCTTTCAAATGTGATTCTTGTATTTCTTAAACAATGACTTCTAGCATGTGAGTTGACTTGTGTTTGGCTATAATGAAGCCACTAAGAGAGGGATGGGGAACCTGTGCCCTCAAGGTCATATGTGGCCTTCTAGGTCCTTGGGTGCAGTCTTTTGACAGTCCAAGTTTTATATAATAAATCCTTATATTAAGTGAAGTTTGGCTTCTTTCAAAAGGCTGCACTTGAGGACTTTAGAGGGCCACATGTGACCTCAAGGTTGCAGGTTCCCCACCCTGTACTAAGAGAAGGGGCTAGAGAATTTCTTTTGCAATCCCTTTCTCTCCTGTGAGTTCAGAGTAAACTCTTTTATATGATATAACCACTTCCATGATCCACAGGGAGTACACAATGCTCCTTTGAAAAGTATAATACATGGCATATTACTCTTGAGGCATTCCTTATATTTCTTTCTGATCAGGTAAAAGTTGGATAAAAAATTTCTTAGTTTATGTTTGGGCCCCTCCAACCAGTAACATCTTCATTTAGCAATTTGACCAGGGTCAAAGTTCTGTGGGACTAAATATTCGAATGAAATCCACTTCTAATTTGATTACACATGTACTCTTAAGTGTAGAAGGGAAAACTCCTGGGGGAAGGGAGGAAAGTGCTCACAATTTTAAAGATTGTCGTTTCCAGACTTTGAGCAGATTCAGGGGAAAATTGGTTTCACAGCTAAGTTAGTGTGAGTTAGAGGTAAGGGTTTGCTAAATCTGAAATGAAAAAGAAAGGGAAAAAATATGTTTCCCTAAGGTAGATCTTTTTGAATATAACAAACCCATAAAGGAGAGGCAATACTCACAAACTCAGTGGACTATTTCAATATTACAGTGACTGAGAACAAAAGACTTCAAAATTTCCCTTGCTCTCTAGTTGAATTCTATATGGGAATGTAGCCTTGGAACTAAATGGAACACAATCACACAGGGGGCCTCTAGAGGCCACAAGGACTATGAATATTGATGGGAATTCATTCCTGTGTTGTGCTCTGAATAAATGACAACAGACTAGTAAACAACTATTTCCTTGGAGATGCAAATAGATTCCATAGGCTGTGAGCTGCATCTCTTTCCCACTCAGACTTTATTCAAAGCAAACAGTGCATTTAGAAAGGTACATATCCACTAACAATTAGACTGGGGATGGCAAACCCAAAACAACAAAGCAGCAGAATTAGTTTCACCTCGTTATAACTGGAAACAAGGCATTATTATTTCCCCCCTATGCTGACTAGGATACAGACAGGACAATTTCAGTTTCACATTTCAGCAAATAAATTCTTTTACTAAGGAAACTTGCCTTAGAATATACTCAGCAAGATTGTTTAACTCTGATCAACTTCCTATCCCGGGGTTTGATTTCAGTAAGTGCTGCCCTTCACAGAGATCCAGCATTTCCTAGAAGGATGGCTGCGTAGATGTCATTCCCTAAAGTTGAACTCCATGCTTTCCAGATAGGAAGACTTCTCTGTGGTCCCAGGAGCTCTGCAAACAGTCCTCCACACCAGAAGATTGCATCAATAGTTTGGGTGAAAGACTAGAATTGCATTATTTTATGGGAGTCCTCAGGAAGATATTCAAAGTAGGACATCCATGGTGTTTTTGTGCTGTAGAGCAAACAGGAAGAATGAACAAAAACATTTCTAAAAGGAAAAGCCACATGTATGAAAAGAAGGTCAAATCAATCTTCTGAAGCTGGGGTATGGATTCTGCAGAATTCTGTCTGATGATCCTTGAAGAGCAGAAATTTGGTTTAAGACTCAAACTCTGCGTGGCTTCTACCTATTAGTAGTGATAAACAAAAAAGCAGTGTATATGACCCAAAATGACACCTGTGGAATAGTGACCAAAAAAGGATCTGTTTGAATCTTGTATTCTTTCTCTTTCCAAGTGGATATAATACAAAAGGTTGGTCTTTGTGCTGGAAGATGGTACTACTGGTCATAGTGGCTTGTCACAGTATGATTCAGGGAAGAAAAGACCAATTCTTCAATATCCTATAGATGACACCTTTGGTAATGAATTGTCTTTAACTGCAATGTGATGATCCTACTGGAAACAATGTCTCTTGAATTCCTGTTTGGCCAGACAAAATTTCTCCAAGTCACTATGACTGGTTTTAGATCTCATGGCATGTGAGTACAGTGACATCTACCTCTAATTTAAAGATGGGGTATATTTATAGTATATAAACCCTCAGTGGAATTCTCACTCACATGAGAAGGATAAATGGAGATACACCACTACCACAATGTCACTCTCATCTCAGTCTTGGTCTAGTTCTGGGAAAACAAGTCACAGAAGATCATCTGTAGAATCTTTGCATTCATCTTATTGTCTATCACAGTGCTATATATTATACATACCATGTTCTCAGTCAATACTCAATAGAACCATGGTATGTTAGAGCAGGAAGGGACCTTAGGGATCATTTCATTTTATCCTTTCATTCATATGAAAAGACACCCAGATGGTTAATGGAAGTGCTAACATTAGAACTGATCTGTCCAGTGATCTTGCCATTATAATATGGTTGACTTATTGACATACTAGTCACAAGTGGAGTTTAATATTATCAATTGAATTTTGTGATTTGTCAGCTTTAAGCAAACCTGGGATGTTGCAGGACTTTGTTTTGAGACAGAATTTGATCTATAAGCGGTATGGTGTCCTGTATATTTCATTCACTATTCTAATAAATTGAAAGATTACTTTTCATCTTGTTCCGTTTAGCCCCAGAGGGCAGAGCTAAGTGGAATTTGCCTAAAAGAAAATTTAAACTTGATGCTAGATAAAACTTCCCCACAATTAGAATTTTCTAACAGTTAAGTGGAACAAAATCCTTGGAGACATAGTAGGCTCCTTCTGACTGGTGGCTTGAGTAAAGTATAGATTACTACTTGTTAAGTGTGTTGTAGGGAAGATTCTTTTGTTAGTATTAGTTGGACTAAATGGCGGCTGTGGAGACCCCTTTAAACTTTAAAATTTTGGGACTCCATCAAGGCACTGGGATAGGTAACCTCTTATTAGTACTCTGTTGAATATTAGTTGTGGAATTTTTCAACAGTAAAACAGTTTGGTCTTGGACAAAAATAGCTAATCTCTATGTACTCATGCTGTTTGTCGCGTTGCTATGTTGGTCTTTATGTGAGTTCTAACCTCAACTGCAAAGGAGTATGGAGGTAAGTAACAAGGGGAAGGCAATCAGAGTGAACAACCCTTCATCTATGACTTAACTTTGATGAATTAAGTAGATAGTCAAATTCATCTTATTCCAAAGCTTGAAGACTTTCCTCTCATCTTCAGTGATGAGTAGCAGGATGATGTTTCAGTGAAGTTTCTTTCATTTTGTTTCTTCCTTTTAATTTCTTGTTTATTGGCTTTCTCAAGGTCCACACAATTAGTGTGAGGGTATTAATATTTTTCATTAAAAATTATCACATGAAGATATGCATTTTTTCAAAGTCCTGGGAAACATCCAAAGTTTAAATAAAACAAACTGCTGCACTTTCATTGGGATTTTAACCCTAAAAGCTGGAGAAAAATGTATACACTTTGGGATAGGGAATAGATAATTAATGGTTGCCTATAATTCTAAAGCTGTACATGTTCAATCTGTAATTACACCCAATCAAGCAGAAACACTATTATCAGCTGTTAAATGCTATTGTACGACTTGGCTTTTTACCTTTGTTTTTCCACTTGAGATGAGACATGACACCTTAATTGAATATATCCTGAAGTTGATGTCAAATTTTAAAATATACAAAAGTACTCTCCCCCTACTGAGTCCTGGAGAACAGTTCTAAAAGTAGCTGTACCAATCTAACATGTCTATAGATAAAGATGTATTTTACCTGATCTTTCTAAAGATTCTTCTTATGGGACACCAAAGGCATTCTGATTTATTATTCATAATACTTTGCTTCTCCAGTCTGTCTTTCATATCTGCTATGTTTGCATTTTAAAAGTCCCATGGTTACTCTCCCTTAGTTTGTGTGAAGGAGAATAGACTGAGAACTGGAATTAGAATGAAAGACTCACAGATTTTTTGAGCTAGAAGAGAACAAGGAGACCATCTTGCCCAAATCCTTCATTTGATAGATAAGGACATGGAAGTACAGATACATGTATAGCTAGTTAATGGAAGAATCAACTCTAGAACCAAAGTCTGTAATTCTACCTTCCAAGTATTGCATAGAGCAAGAGAGGTCATCAAATTCAAGCAATCCACGGACTAGAATTCCCTCTCCATCCATATTTTGCTTGAAGGTCTCTAGTGAAGAGGGAGACATCACCTCCTGCAGCTGTTCATTCATTCTATTTTTGGATAGCTATAGGTAAATGGAAGCCAGTGTTGGCGATGAGAAGATCATGAAATACACAAATCTTCGGTAGTATTTGACCATTGCTGTTGCTGTTTTCAACTCCATCCTTCTCTAGGGCTCCCTGCCAAGTCCGGTAGTCTGACTCTACATTAAAGTCACCCGGAATTAAAAACTTGTCCTCTTTTGGCACATTAATGATAAGGGTCTCCAAGTCTTCATACAATATTTCTTTGACTTCATCAGGATTCATCAAGGTGGGAACACAGGCACCAATTATGGTAGCATGACACTTTCCAGCTAGTGGCAACTGCATTATCATGAGCCTGTCATTCACTCCTTTTGGCAAGCATACAAGCTTTTTGACTAGATTATTTTGATTGCAAAATCTACACTAGCTTCATGGTGCCCCCCTTCACTGTGCCTACTCCAGAAGAAAATGTGTATTCGGCTCTAACTTCAGTAAGCTGGTCTTCATTTGTCAGACTTGTTTCACTCAAGGTTGCTATTTGGATGCAATACCTGCTGAGTTATCTTGCAACAAGATCTGTTCATCTTTCAGGTCTACTGGATTTTGTATTGTGCATAAGTGTGTGCACATTCCATGTGCTGATGGTTGATTGTATGACATGGGAGACACTGACATAGGACTGCTCAGCATGGCATGTCCACATCAGAGAAAGTAATGTGCTCTATTAGCAAAGCAAAATTGAAATAGCTCAAAGGAAATGTAGGATGCGCAAATTTAGAGTACCTACCCCATGTGTTCACATGGATTATTTGTGCCCAGCCTGTGGCAGAGCATTCCAAGCTCATATTGGTCTAGCATAATGATGTCATTTTGGTGCTCCTTGAGAACAAAGGACAACAACCAACCAAGGGATAGTTCCAATTGTTAAATATTCTTGATGTTCAGCCTACATTTGCCTCTTTGCAACTTTCAGTCTTGGTTTTCCCTTCTGGGACTAAGGAAAACAGGTCTAATTCCTCCTCCGTATGCAAATGCTTCAAAGACTTGAAGGTAATTACTGTAGCCATTCTGAGACTTTTTTGCTCCAGGGCAATTATACTCAGCTCCTTCATCTTATTCTTATAGGGTTTTCCTTCTTGGGGCCTTTCACCATCCTCATTGTGCTCCTATGGAGGACCACAAGTTTGTCAGTGTCTTTCCTATAATTTTGGTACCTAGAACTCAATACAGCACTCCAAATGTCACAGGACAAGGAAAAAAAAAAGTATGGTGAACCACCTTTCCAGTACTGGACATTATGACTTCTCTTAATATAGCCTAAGTTTACATTAGCTTTTTTTATTTTTGTTTTTTGGCAGTTACACGATACGGTAATGAATCCAACCTCGTCACTCTACACCCTGGGTCCCCCTTATATTGTGAAATTGATTTTTTAGAAACTAAATATAAGACCTCACATTATGCCTTACTGTGTTTCATTTGATTTACTAGAAGAAATCCAGGGATCTTATCTGTTAATGTCTTCCAGGATCCTGATTATCAAAAAGTGTGTAAGCTATCTCTCCCACCTTTGGGTCATCTTAATAAACATGTATACTGATTCTAGTGCTACTTCTAGCACAGCTTCCTAACAATTTGGGATTCATCATGCAAGTCACAGGGTCCTTAAAATTGCTTAGCAAATTTAAGCAAAAATTTAAAGCAAAAAGTTAGACTCATAGAGTAGTAGAAGAAATTCAATAGTTGCATGAGAAGATAAGAGTTCAAGTCCCAGTGCTGGAATATTCTAGATGTGTGATTTTGAATAAGTCCTTTAACTTGTCTCCTTTCATACCTTCCCTCCTTTCTTAAATTGGGTTGAATTAAAAAGCATATAAAGCTATTAACTATAGGCTATGATAATAATAACTAGTACTTATGTAACCATAGGCTATCACGTAGTACATTAGGTAACTAGTGTTTATATAGCAATGTATGATTTGCAAAATACTTTTCTTACAGCACCTTTTTATAGGTAAGTATGATAAGTATTGAGGCAGGTAGGTGATACAGTGAAGACCCAAGTCTGAGACTGGAGAGACCTAAATTCAAATCTGGCCTTAAACACTTACTAGTACAATGATCCTGAGCAAGTCACTTAATCCTGTTTACCTTAGTTTCCTCATCAGTAAAATGAGCTGGAGAAGGAAATGGGAGATCATTCCAGTATCTTTGCCAAGAAAACCCCAAATGGGGTCATGGAGAGTTAGATATGACTGAGACAACTGAACAAAATATTAGATATTATCATTCCCATGTTATAGAAGAAACCAAAGCTGAAAAATAAAGTGATTTACCATGTGTGGTATTATAAATGTCTACGGTAAGATCAAGTCCATATACCCTGACTGCATGCTTAGAACTCTGAAATTTATGAGGTAAAAGAGGGAACTCTAGGAAGTATGCAGGTATTAAGTAGCTAGGTGGTACAATGGTTAGAGTCTTGGATATGATGCAAGGAAAATCTAAATTCAAATTCTGCCTCAGACACATAGTAGTTGTATGATCCTAGGCAAGTCACTTAATATTACTTTGACTTAGTTTTTTTTTCCACTTGGAAAGAGTCCACCACCACCTCACAGAGTGATTGTGGGATCAAATGAGATAACCTAAGTACTGTTTGTTTGTTTGTTTTTTTTTCCTGTAAAAATGCTCGCTGTTATTGTAAAAAAGGTGAAAATAATGAACTGTTGGTATGATATTAGATTGGTCAGGGGGAGAAAGAGAACTAGGGGGTTTAATGGGTTCAATTTGATATGCTTAATCTACATGCTAAGTTTATTTAACTGTGGTCCAATATCACATTTAGCATGGCTGTAGAAACCTCTGGGAATATTGCTTATTTTAATAGTACATATAAAATACCTTGTTTTTTTAATTGTTCTTGATACTCTATCACTAATTAGTGGGTTCCCTCCACTCCCATTCTAATTGTATTTTCATTACCTTTTGGTAAAATGGTACCTATCCCATTGATCCAGTACTCCATTCCTCAGCCAGTACCAAGTAGTTTTGATGACTGCTGCTTTATAATACAGAGTAAAATCTGGCATAGCAAATCCACCTTCCCTAGCATTTATTTTCATTAATTCCCTTGATATTGTGGACCTTTTGTTCTTCCAAATGAATTTTGTTACTATTTTTTCTAGCTCTATAAATTAAATTTTTTGGCAAATTGATTGGTATGGAACTAAATATGTAATATAATTTACTTAAAATTGTCATTTTTATAATATTAGCTTGACCCAGCCTTGAGCAATTGATATTTTTCCAATTAGTTATATCTGATTTTATTTGCGTGAAAAGTGTTTTGTAGTTGTGTTCATAGAGGTCCTGGGTTTGTTTTGGCAGGTAGATTCCCAAATATTTTATAATAACTATATTAACTTTAAATGGGATTTCTCTTTCTATCTCTTGCTGTTGGATTTCATTAGAAATATACATGAATGCTGAGGATTTATGTGGGTTTATTTTATATCCTGCAACTTTGTCAAATTTATTTATTGTCTCAAGTAGTTTTTTACTTGATATTCTAAGTATATCATCATTTGCAAAGAGAGATAGCTTGGTCTCTTCTTTGCCTAATTTGATTCCTTTTTCTTCTGTAATTGTGACTGCTAACATTTCTAGTACCAGATTGAATAAGAGGGGTGATAGTGGATGTAGCGGCAAGCACCCCAGTGTCCCCAGGGTTGCTGCCACCACAGGTTCCTAGATCTGCTTTGTTAAAGGAAAGCAGCTCAAAATGGGTTAACAAGCCCACTTTAATCAGTCAAATATGTATTTTTTACCTAGTTCACGGGAAAATGGTCAGCACCCCGAACTTCAAAGTATACAGACAGAATTATCAAGACAGAGAAACAGAACAAGTAGACAGTTTTCCAAACTGTCCAACCATTACATTCATACTAAACAACATCTGGGTTTCAAAGCCAGGGGACTCTGGACAACGGCTTCCCAGAGTTTCATCTGATCAAATCACAGAACACTTCTCAAAGTGAGCCCCAAAACAAAGCTACACATCAGGGCTCATATAGCCTTCCCCTGTCTCAGAGAATGTAACAACCTTATTGACTCACTGGCCAATCAAGAAGTATCTACTGAAAAACAAGCCTCCCACCCCAGGCTCCAGGTGCACTTTAGCCTAGGGGCAGGGAAGATCTTAAAAATTTACATTCCCATTACAGTGGACACCTTGTTTCACCCTTGATCTTATTGGAAATGCTTCTAGCTTAACCCCATTACATATAATACTTGCTGATGACTTTAAATATATGCTACCTATTATTTTAAAGAAGACTCCATTTATTCCTATACTTTCTAGTGTTTTTAATAGTTTGTCAAAAACTATTATTTAGTAGTTTGTCAAAAGCCTTTTCAGCATCCATTGAGAGAATCATGTGGTTTCTGCTAGTTTTATTGTTGATGTGATCAATTATACTGATGGTTTTCCTAATATTAAACCATCCTTGCATTGCTGGAATAAATAATACCTCATAAAACTATATTATTCTTGTAATAAGTTGCTGTAGTCTTTTTGCTAACATTTTATTTAAAATTTTTGCATCTATGTTCATGAGGGAATTTCTTTCTCCATTTTATCTCTTCCTGATTTAGGTATCAGTACCATATTTGTGTCATAAAAAGAATTTGGTAGGACTCCTTCATTAATTTTCCCCAATAATTTGTAGAGTATTGGAATCAATTGTTCTTTAAACGTTTGATAGAATTTGCTAGTAAATTCATCTGACCCTGGAGATTTTTTCCTAGAGAGTTTGCTGATGGCTTGTTTTATTTCTTTTTCTGAGATGGAGTTAAGTAATTTACTTCCTCTTCAGTTAATCTGGGCAATTTATATTTTTGTAAATATTCATCCATTTCACTAAGATTGTCAAATTCATGTGCATACAATTTGGCAAAATAATTACCAATTATTGTTTTAATTTCTTCTTCATTGGAGGTAGGGTTACCCTTTTCATTTTTGATACCCATAATGTTTTCTTCTTTCTTTTTTATCATATTGACTAAGGGTCAATCAGTTTTATTGTTTTTTTTTTTTATAAAACCAGCTGTTAGTTTTATTTATTAATTCAATGATTTTCTTACTTTCAATTACAATAATCTCTCCTTTGGTTTTCATTATTTCTAATTTAGTATTTAATTGGGGATTTTCAATTTGTTCTTTTTCTAGCTTTTTCAATTGCATGCCTAATTCATTGACCTCCATTTTCTCTAATTTATTCATGTATGCACTCAGGGATATAAAACTTCCTCTAAGAATGGCTCTTGTTGAATCCCACAAATTTTGGTATGTTGTCTCATTATTTTCATTCTCTTGAATGAAGTTACTTATTGTTTCTATAATTTCTTGTTTGACCCACTCATTCTTTAGTATTAGATTGTTTAGTTTCCAATTAGTTTTTAGTCTATCTTTCCAAGGTTCTTTATTGCATATGATTTTTATTGCATCATGATCTGAGAAGGATGCACTGAATTGTGAGGTTTTTATGCCCTAGTTCATGGTCGATTTTTGTGTATGTGCCATATACCGCTGAGTAGAAGGTATATTCCTTTTTATCCCCATTCAGTTTTATCCAGAGATGTATCATATCTAGCCTCTCTAAAATTCTATTCACCTCCTTCACTTCTTTCTTCTTTATTTTGAGGTTAGATTTATCAAGTTCAGAGAAGGGAGATTAAGGTCCCCCACTAGAATAGTTTTGCTGTCTCTTTCTTCCTCTAATTTCCTTAACTTCTCCTCTAGGAATATGGATGCTATAACATTTGGTGCATATATGTTAAGTAATGATATTGCTTCATTCTCAATGGTGCCTTTTGGCAGGATATAGCCTAATCTCTTTTAATTAGATCTATTTTTGCTTTTGCTTTATCTGAAATAAGGATTGCTACTCCTGCTTTTTCTTTACTTACGTTGAGGCATAATATATTCTACTCCAGCCTTTTACCTTTACCCTGTGTGTATCCCCTTGTTTCAAATGTGTTTCTTGTAGACAGAATATTGTAGGATAATGATTTTTAATCCATTATGCTATCTGCCTCCATTTTATGGGAGAGTTCATCCCATTCACATTCACAGTAATGATCACTATCTGTAGCTTTCCCTCCATCCTATTCCCTCCCCTGTTTATGTTTTTGTTTCTTCTTTCCCCTCCTTAAGGGTTTTCCTTTTGACCACCACCTCCCTCAGTATTCCCTCCCTGTGACCCCATCTTCTTTACCTACCCTTTCCCCTTACTACTATTTCCCTCCCTTCTAACCACCAACCCCCTTCTTATTCCTCCTTTACTCCTCCTACTGCCTATAGGGCACAATGGATTTTTATACTTATTAGACTATGTTATTCCCTCTTTGACTGCAAACCAATGAGAGTAAATTTCATAAAGTGCTCCTCTCCCTCCCTCCTTTTCCTCTATTTAATGAGTCTTTGTGTCTTGTCACATTAGAATCTTAAACTTAACTGATTATGTTGATCCCTCTTTGAACCAGAACCAATGAGGATAATGTTCAAATGATGTTCATCTCCCTCTCTCCTTCCGCTCTACTATAATATATTTTTCTGCCTCTTCCTATGGCATAATTTACCTTTTTATGCCTCATCCTTTCCTTTTATCCCGTCACAGTCCCTTTGAAGCCCTCAATAAGTTTTTTTTTTTTTTATCAGATTAGTTCATTTGGGGGAGGCTAGGTGGCACAGTGAATAGAGCACTGTCTCTGGAGTCAGGAGGACCTGAGTTCAAATCTGGCCTCAGACACTTAACACAAAAACTAGCCATGTGACCTTGGGCAAGTCACTTAACCCCAATTGCCCTAAAAAAATAGGCATAAAAAAGAACTAAAAAAATTTGAAAAAAGATTAGTTCATTTGTACCCACACCCTCTATGTATGTATATCCCTTTTAAAGGTCATGATAATCATATAAATTTCAATATTGACAGGTATCAGCTTTTCATATAGGGATGTAAACAGTTTGCTCTTATTGCATCCCAAGTTATATGCATATGTGCATGAGTGTGCATGTGTGCATGTGCATATGTGTGAGTGTGTGTTTTCCTTGTTTACCTTCTTATGTCATTCTTGAGTCTTATAATTGGAGATCAAATTTTCCATTGAACCCTGGCTTTTTCATTAGGAAAGTCTGGAAATTCATTATTTCATTAAATGACCATCTCTTTGCCTGAAAGATTATGCTCAATTTTGCTGGGTAGTTGATCCTTGGTTGTAGTCCTAGCTCCTTTGCCCTATGAAATATCAAATTCTAATCCCTCTGATCTTTTAATGTAGAAGATGGTAGGTCCTGTGTAATCCTGACTGTAATTCCACAATATTTGAATTGTTTCTTTTTGCTGCTTGCAATATTTTCTCCTTAACCTTGTAATTCTGGAATTTGGCTACTATATGTCTTGGAGTTTTTAATTTGGGATCTCTTTCAGGAGGACTCTGGTGAATTCTTTTGATAACTATTTTATCTTCTAATTCTAGGCCTTCAGGGCAATTTTCTTTGACAGCCTCTTGGAAGATGTTGTCCAGGCTGCTTTTGTCATCATGGCTTTCCAGTAGACCAATAATTCTTAGGTTATTTCTTCTGGATCTATTCTCCAGGTCAGTTGTTTTTCAGTGAGATATTTTATGCTTTCTTCTAATTTTTCAATCTACATGTTTTGCTTGATTGACTCTTGGTGCATCATAGAGTCCTGAGCTTAGATTTGATTGATTCTAATTTTTAGTGCATTGTTTTCTTCAGTTAGTTTTTGAAGTTCCTTTTTTTAGGGAGGTATTTTCTCTAGTTAGTTCACAAATTTTACTTTTTAAGGATTTGTTTTCTTCAGTGAGACTTTTTTTTTCCAATTTGGTCACTGTAGATTTAAATTTATCTTCTACCTCCCTAATTTGGCTTTTAAAATCTTTCTTGAGCTCCTCCAAGAATGCTTTTTGGGCTTGAGACTAGTTCATATTTCCTTCTGTGGTCTCAGGTGTGAGTATAGAGTCCATGTTATCCTCTGTATTTTGGTTGTTCTTGCTTGCTATAATAAGCTTGAATCGATTTTCTTGCCTTTCCCTTCTCCTTCTCAGCTTCCTTCTTTCCCATTGTGATTTCCTATTTCCTAATTTCTCAGGCTGGGAGGTAAGGGCCTGGTTGTCGACTCTGTGTGCTGTAGCCTCTTGTTGTCTAGACTGAAGCCAAGGCCAGGATTCTCAGTGTTTTCCCTGAGTTACCTGAAGGCTCACAGAGTAACCTGTGGGGGAGGGGTGGTCTGGCTGCTTCAGATTTCTACTTCTATGGCCCTGGGCTGTAGCTCAGGAAGGCTCAGCCCCTGGTGGCTGGCAGCACTGGTGTCTGCAACTTCCCCTGGTAGTGCTAAGGTCCACCTGGGCTTGTGTTGTTAGTGCTTTATGGCTCTACCACCCTAGGCTTTGGGAGCTCTTGCTGGTCAGGTGAGGTGGGGCTTGTTGGGACCCCTTGTGCCCTTTACTTCAGACTGCTTACTGCCCCCATTACATCCTTTCTCAGTGACTCCTAAGCCTGAGGCTATTTCCAATATTTTAGGATTTTATTCTGGTTGGGACATTTATCTCTGGCTTTTCTAAGTCAGGGAGGGGAATCCAAACAGCTAGAGTTTCCTTTGCCATCTTGGCTTCTGGAAAATCAGCTCAGTGATTTTTAAACTTCTGGCCATGGGCTGATAGCCCCAGGAGAAACTGCTGTCTTTGCTGCAAGCCCTTCACTTTCTCTTACCCAGCTCTGAGGGATCCTCCCTGCCCATGGTGAGATGCTGGTGAGATGGCTGTGCATCACCCTTGGGGTGGGTGTCTGCTGGCTGGGGCTCCTTCTCAGTCTGCTGTAGTCTGCTCTCTAGTCTGCGCTGGTGCAGCCCCCTGTGTGCTCCATGCTTCCTCTGCCCAAACGCATGTGGGCACTTTCCTAGGCTGGATTCTGACACACACTGTCTCCCAGTGGATTCTGTCACTCTAAAGTCTGTTCAGATTCATTTTTTAAAGTTTAGTTGCAGGATTCATGGAGGAGCTTAGAAAAGTTACTGCTTCCATTCCACCTTCTTGGCTCCACCACCTGAGAGTTCTACTTTTCCTTCTGTGGTTCTTACTGTGACAATGGCTGCTACATGGGTCTTTAAATGTTTTTAAACCTTTTGTTAAATATTTTTGGTGAATGTGTTCATTCATTATGGATGCACAAAATTCTAGCTTTCAAAATTACTTTTTTTAGTCTAATTTTTCTTCTAGCTACTTTCATATTATCAAATGCAAAAAAGGATTTTTTTGAATTCTATTCTAAGTATGCCTGTCTCCTTTTCAAAATCATTTAAGACATGATTGTTGTTTTTCTTACTCAGTTTATAATGAACTAGAACTTCTGGAGTTGCATTAAGTGAAAAATTTCAATGACCTCAAGGTCTTTAACTTTTCCCTCCTAAGATGTTAGCAGCTCATCAATTACTTATTCTTATTTTAATTAATCTTATCTAAGTTCAGGGATGAAATTATTTCTTACAATTGCCCTATATAAGTTCAGAATAATTTATGATGTTATTTGTTGCTAAGAATACTATTGGCAAAACAGTATGAAGCTCTTGCTTATAACTGATAATATGTTTCTAATTTTGTTATGATGTAGACCTGGTACCTCATAGAAGTATTTATCTCTTTAGGCTGTTCATGGGGTTTCTTAGTATGTGCTATACTAGTTAGGACCACCTGCAATGAAGCATTTCTAGCAGATGGAATGTAGAGATATGTGTAAGATGTTCCAGTGTGTCTTACCTTGTTATGCTGCTAGAACTGGGTATACTATTATTCCTTTTGCTATTTTCTACATCAAGATGATCATCTTGTGTGCAGAGTCAAGATGGCAGAGTAGAAAAAGCAGGACCTCCAAGAGGCTCCAGCTTCCACCTTTCCAATCAATGTAAAAAGGAGACTCTGAACAAACTTTGGAGCCCAGAAGCCACAAAATGATACAGAGAAGCTAACCTCCCACTGAGGACAGTCCAGCAGGCCAGCAGGAATCGGCCAGCACAGTGCTCTGGGAGCCCAGCCCAGGCCCACTTGAGCTGGAGGTTATAGCCCCAGGATGGGTCTGACCAGCCGCCACCCAGAGGGACTCCAGAGCAGCAGCAACTGTGGTGATCCAGAATTAACAACACATAGATGCGAAGGACAAAGTGAGAGTGCAGTGCAGTATGGATTTTGGGACCCCATAAGTGGGAGTGCATTGGATTTTGCCCCCGGGACAAGAAGCCACTGAGACACCAAGCACAGCCAGCCAGTGCCACTTGGCAGCTTCAGCTCCTGGCCTGCAGAGTGTAGGGGGACCAACCAAAAAGTCTGATGGGTAAACACTCTTGCTTTAACCTGCTTGGATCTGGATTGCAGTCTAGGGTAAAGGTCCTGAGGTGTGTGTCCAGTTTGCCAGAGAGTGTGGAGGCCTCAGAGAGGGCACCCATCTAATACCTCCAGCAGCTGAGAAAACCCCAGTGTTTGGGATGAAAGCTCCCCTGTCTGATGGCAGAGTCCTACTGTGGCAAAAAGCCCAGGGGTCAAGTGACATGACCAGGCAAAGGAAACAAAGAAAAGAGAAGATTCCAACATTAGACTCCTATTTTGGGGACAAAAAGGAGCAATGCATGGAAGAGGAGGAAGACAGTGAAGTCAGAATTCCTGCACCAAAAGTTTCAAAGGAAAATATGAGTTGGTTACAGGCCATAGAGGACCTTAAGAAGCAGATAAGAGGAGTGGAGGAAAAATTGGGAAGAGAAATGAGAATGATGTAAGAATATTATGAAATGAGAGTCAATAGGCTGACTGAGGAAAATCACTCCTTAAAAAATAGACTAACTCAAATGGCAAAAGAGGCTCAAAAAGGAAATGAGGAGAAGAATGCCTTAAAAAGCCGAATTTTCCAGATGGAAAAAGAATCTCAAAAGCTCACTGAGGAGAAACATTGCTTCATAATTAGATTGGAACAAATGGAAGTTAATGACATTATGAGAAATCAAGATGCTGTTAAACAGATCCAAAAAAATAAAAGAACAGAAGGCAATGTGAAATACCTCATGGGAAAAACCACTGACCTAGAAAATAGACCCAGGAGAGATGATTTAAAAATTATTGTACTACCTGAAAGCCATGATCAAAGAAAAACCTAGAAATCATCCTTCAGGAAGTTCTCAAAGGAAACCACCCTGATGTTTTGGAACCAGAGGACAAAATAGAGGTTGAAAGAATCCACTGATCACCTCCTGAAAAAGATCCCCCCCAAAAAAACTTCTAGGAATATTATAATCAGGTTCCAGAATTCCCAGATTAAGGAGAGAATATTACAAGCAGCTAGGAAGAAACAATTTGAATATTGTGGAAACACAATCAGGATAACCCAGGATCTGGCAGCTTCTCCACTGAGGGACCTAAGGGCTTGGAATATGCTATTCTGGAGGTCAAAGTAGCTGGTATTAAAACCAAGAATCACCTACCCAGCAAAACTGAGTATCATGTTTCAGGGGAAAATATGGTCATTCAGTGGAATAGAGGACTTTCAAACATTCTTGATGAAAAAAACCAGATTTGAATAGAAAATTTGACATTTAAATATAAGAAGCAAGAGAAGCATGAGAAGGTAAACAGGGAAAAGAAATCATAAGGAACTTATCAAAGTTGAACTAGTAACATTCCTACATGCAAAAACAATAATTGCAACTGATGAAGCTTTTGTCAGTATGAAAATAGTTGAAGGGAATAGAAATATATATGTATTTCTATATATGAGGGTATATGGGCATATGAATACATATGTGAATGTGTGTATTTATGTTTACAGGTATACATAGATAGAGGGCACAGTACCAATTTAATAGGAAGGGATGATACTTAAAAGATGAAATTAAGAGGTGAGAGAGGAATATAATGAGAGGAGATGGGCAGAGACAGAATGGGGTAAACTATCTCACATAGAAGAGGCAATGGAAAATGGTTACAATGGAGGGGAAGGATAGGAATTCAAAAGAGCATCGGTCAACCTTATTCTCATTGAGTTTGGCTTGGGGATGGAATGAAATACACACTAAATAGGGTATCTCACCCTACAGGAGAGTAGGGGGGAAAGGGATGAGAGGGGGGAAGATGGATGGGAGGACAGGCTGGGGGGAGGGAAGTTGGAAGCACCCACTTTTGAAAAGGGATGGGATCAAAGTAGAGAATAGAACAAGTGGGAGGTGGGATAGGAGGGAGGGAAATATAGTCAGTCTTTTACAATAAATTTACTATATTATTGTTTTGCATTAGCTACACATATACAAATTATACTGCACTGCTTATCTTCCCAGTAAGGGTGGGTGACAAGGGAGGAGTGGAATGAATCTTGAATTCAAAGTTTTAAAATCAAATGTTTTAATATATATATATATATATATATATATATATATACACACACACACACACACACACACACACACACACACACACACACACACACACACTGTTATTAATACTATTTTACATGCAATTGGGAAATAAGTTATACAGGCACTGAGGCATAGAGATCCACCATGCCCTATTGGAAAAGTCTAAAGGTGTATGGGAGAAAATGTGGGAGACAGCAGATTGGAGGAGGGTATATCCTGTTGGACTGCTATTTTGGGGTGGTGGGTAGAGGAAAATCGGGGAGAAAATTTGTAACTCAAAATCTGGTGGAAATGAATTATGTAAATCTGAAGCGAATAAAGCATTTGAAAAATGAAAAAAAAATGGTCATCTTAGTTTTTGAGTAAAACCAGCCTACAACTCTATGTATGTCATCTCTTCCTTTGACTTTTAAGAACATTTACATAACATTGATCAGAGGTGATAAAGCAGTTGATGACATCACCATTGCTCATTTTGTTATTGATTCACATTACTTCTGAGGCTATTCCTGTCATCATAACAGCTTTAGGATGTCACCTTGTCTAGATTCCTGTAATTTGCTTTTTGCCTTTTCATTTCTCCCTACTCCATGGCATGGGTTACAGGTCAGGCTATGAGTGGGTTATTATTAGTTCCATTGTTGTTACATTTTACAACTCATTATGCATCCATCAAGGGCTTTGAGGAGTTAAATAAGTAAAATATATGAAAAGAGAAGAGAAAGACCAATGAATTATATGTTAAAACTTCAGTGCTAGAAAGATATGTGATTTCATCACTATTAGTATTTCTACTAATGTCAGAGATGATAATTCCTCCATAAATGAGTTGAGCTTCATCAACTGCTATAGCCTCCCCTGCCCTGAACAACAACAACAAAACACAACACAACATTTCTTAGCCTCAATCCAAGTTAGGTGATGAACCTCTCTGCCTTTACTAGAGTGGTCCTTGAATGATACATACATGTGTAATGACTACCTCTAAGCTTTTCTAGAAGCTTAGTACACTGAGAAGTGCACTGAATTTAGAGTCACAGGACTCCAAGTTTTGATGCTGCCATTTTGTCCCTATGTGACCTTGATCAATCAGTTAAGCTCTTTGGGCCTCAGTTTTCTCAACTGTGAATAATAAGAGCATTGGACTAGATTATCATTAAAGTACCCCCCATGTCTAAAATCTCTTTTTTTTGCCTTTTTTTACATATCCATGACATACTTTTGGGTCTTATTTGTGTTATTATCATTTTCTCCATCACTCCTTCAGGTCTAGACATCCAATAAAACAATTTCTCAACCCCTGGTGTGTAGCATTTGCTTATTTCTGAGGTATAAATTTTCCCACAAAAATTTTAACAATTGATTCTCACAAACCATTCTGTACTGCTTCTAGCACACCCCATGGGAAACCCCAAACCCATTACCTTTGAGGTAGTCCATTCTATTTTGAATGACCATTATTAAGAAGTCATTTCTTATATCAAACCTAAATCCATTTCTTTGCCACTAATGTCAATTATTTCTACTTTAGTCCTCTGGGATGAAACAGAATATGTCTAAACTCTCATCCTTGTGACAGCCCTTCTAATTTTTTTGTTCAACAAGCTGAGCATCTTTAATTCCTTTACCTGATCTACCTATCACATAAACTTGAGATTTCTTTCTTCTACTGTAGATTTCCCTTACTGGTCACATTACTATTTGCCAATGTTCTTCCTGTAAGGCCATGACCCCAATGGAACACAACTTTCTAGATCTCAACACATCTAGAACACAACTTTTCAGATCTCATCTGACCAGGACATAGTATTGGTGGACAGTCACCTCTTTCTTCTTAGATGCTTTGACTGTCTAAAAGCAGCAGAAGATGGCATTAGCTTTCCTGGAATTCTGGCCCCACTGTTGTCTAATACTGAGCCTGCTGACCACTACAACATAAACATCTATTTCAGATGATCTTCTGTCTTACCATACCTTTCCCTCTTGAACTTTTGTAAGTCATTTTTTTTAATTTGAGTAGAAACTCTATATTTTCCCATGATATTTTATATTAATACTTTAGTCTTTGAATATCTTTTTTGAACCCTAACCCTACGATCTATAGTTTATATAACAGTTTATAGTTTTAGCTATACTTCCCAATTTCTGGTCACTCAAATCTAAGATAAGTCCATTTCAGCTATGTTTTTTATCTGTCATTTTTAACCAGCAAAAGGCAGTGCATAGGTTCTTTTCATGGAATAAAAACAAGAACATAGATATTAAAAACATTTACCACTAATTAGAGATTAAGGAGGCATAGAAATAAGAAAAGCACTCAAAAACTTTGAGGGTAATTGGGGATAAACAGAGCCAGGTAGAAAAGTCTGAGAAGGAACAGAAAACCATTTGAAAGAATGCTCTAGTGAGTCACTCCCATTGAAATAATTTCTGCTCATACTTAATAAGATAGTGATTTTGGGGGCTTATTCTGCTCAACTGAGTCATTTCACAACTTTCTTTTTCTATTCTAGCTGCATCACTATTGAACGTCTTTATCCATACTCCAGACTTTCCATCTACCCATCTGTCTAACTGCTAAGTTCACCTCCTGCAGTGTCTTCTAGTCTTTTCCTAGCGAAGCTCTGCTTCCTGTCCACCTCTTTCTTTTATACTTGGATGCACACTGTGCTCAAAAATGGCATCAAACTGATCACTTCTTTCTTGAGAGATCACAATACCAGTGCTGGCTCTATAGGATATTTCTCAGTTCATCTGTCCTTTTCATCTTTCTTAGTCACTAGTTTAAACTCCAATTAAAAAAAAGGTTTGTCTATTTAAGATTCCATTTTCCCATCCACCCACCCATCCATCCATCCATCCATCCATCCATCCATCCATCCATCCATCCATCCACCCATTCATCTATCTATCCTTTTTTCTTTCTTCTTTCTTTCTTTCCTTCCTTCCTTCCTTCCTTCCTTCCTTCCTTCCTTCCTTACTTCCTTCCTTCCTTTCTTTCTCTCTTTCTTCTCCTTTTGTCTATTTCATCCCATTTACTTGTCCCAATTCAACTTTTCAAACTAAGCCTCAAAGCTATATTAACAGTCTGTGGATATATCAGTATCTTTATTTAAAATTTGTTTCCTACTGACTAGTAGAAGAATTCTAAAACAAAGCTTTAAATAAACAAAACTTTAAATCAAAAAAGACCATATGGGATATATCTTTAATGGAAAAAATTCAAAATTTGCTCCAAAATGCATTATTAAAATCATGTTCATCTTCATAAATAGCCATATTGGGCAAAATATCATATTCAATTAATGTAAATGTTAACAAAGTTTTGCAAAATGAAATGACATGGAATGATAGGAATAACACCATAAGAAATTGGTAATAAAAGGAAGTTCTACAAGGAAGGGATGTAAATTTGTGGTTATGTGTTACAATTTCAACATTAATCTTCACATAAATTTAAATACAGTTTTCACATGACCTAATATATCTTTCCAGCATGTGGCCATCAATACTGCAGTTATCAATATGGTTCTTTGACAATTTTATTTTTCTTAGGGAGGAAGTGTATTAATCCACTTAAAATAATAATTTGTTTGGATTGATCAGTTTTTCCCTTTCCTAATTTAAGTGTTATTTAGTTGTCTGCAAAGGGCAATATTCAATGAAAATACCAAGAAGTTAATGATTTGAGAAATGCATAGAATAGAAATACCAAGGTGTGTTTGTAAAAAATATGCTCAAAGGAAATTATTCTTATTCAATGAACACTGCATTCTCATTTCCAAAGAACTATTTTTTTCCAAGTTAAGAAACATGATTATCTTTATCTTAAACATGGAAAAACCCAGTTAATTTTTGTACATATATTAAATTTCTCCTTCTCATCCACAATATTTCACATAGTTAAATCCCCCCAAGGCATTTGCAAGTACTTTCCTCCTTCCTTTAAAAAAGAGAAACAATTTGTACTTGAGAGGAAATAGAATCCATATGGTTTTAATTTGTAAGCCATCAGATGTGAATTGGTGGGCTACCTGATGTCCAAGAATATTTTGGACATCACTTGGAAATGTTTTTTTTTTTTTTTAACAGGAAGTCAGAACTTTCTGAGGCTAAACAAACTCTAATTCTCCAGAGTCTGAAGGTCAGTATAAAGGTTAAAATTGACAAGAGTCAAATGGGTTCTAGGTTTGGTAAAAACATATCTTCCCAGTTCTCACAAGCTGAATTTTTGGTTTTTTGAAGCCTTTATGCGTGGCCAGCTGTTGGTGACTCATCATGAATCACTTTTACCTGTTAAAGCTGCTGTTGACTGATGAGTAGGGGTGGGGGTGAAGGGCATCCCATAGTTCAGATGCAACACACACACAATAAAACTTATTTATCCTTTTATTTTCTAGACTGGTTGACTATGTGCATAAGTTTGTACATTGTTTAGTCTTTCTAGACCTGGTCATATGAGGCCCCAATATTTAGTTCAAACCAATGATTATTTGGTTCAAAAAGTCATTGTTCTACAAATGTTATGGTTTTAAATATAATTGTGTTATATGACACGAACAATGCTCTTATCTGGGAAGGTTCAATTTTACCTTTCTTTTTTTCCCCTAGCCTTACCTTGTTAAAAAAAATTCTGATTGGATAAAGCTTTGGAAAATTTAAGCTATTTTGTTTTTTCTGAATGTGATGTATAAGTACTATGTGACATTTTATATGAATTTCTCCCCATCTAAATAGACATTTCTTATCATAAAAAAGAAATGAAGAAGAAACCAGACAAATATCTATTATATCGGATATTTCACACTGAAATTGCATAATAAGCAGGAATTGGGAGACAAATGAGGAGGTTATTGTATTTTTGAGAAGTAATGAGCTAGGGTGGAAGCCATGTAAGTGGATATTAGGGAATGGAGAGGAGAGTTGTTGTGGAGGAAGAATTGGCAAGACTTGGAAACTGATAGAATGAGGATGGCTCAGAGGTTCTAGAAAGTGAATCATAGAAGATGGTGGTTCCCACAACAGAAACAGAAAAGTCTGAAGGCACGAAGAGTGTAGAAGGAAAATAATGGGCTCCATTTCTGGCATGTTATATTTGAGATTCCAATGGGACATCCTGGAGGATGTCTCAGGCAGTTCAAGATGTGGGAATGGATTTCAGGGGAAGGATTAGGGTTAGGTATGCAGATTTGTGAGTCCTCTATGTAGAAATGATATTAAAATCCATGAGTACATATCCAAAAGCGTATATAAACAAAAAAGAGAAAGCAGAGAACAACACTCTGGGGACAACTATGAATAGGAGATGGATGATGGTTTAGAAAAGGACGTGAAGGAGAAGTCAGTTGGGAAGGAGGGGAACCAACAGAGAAGAGTATCATGGAAGTTACAGGGAAAGGCAGTAATGAGATTTCTAATATTTCTTCTAGCTTTAAGGCCTTGATCCTATATTTTCAATTCAAATACTTCTATGTGATTTTGGTTAAGTCACTGAACCTCTTTGGGCTTCAGTCTGGAGAATGTGAAAATGGAGCTAAATGATCTTTAAGATCGTAATTCTATGATTAACAATAGAAAAACAAACATTGACAAACCGTCTTTATTATTATACTGTTAATGGAAAGTCTTGTCAGTCACTTAGAGACCCTCTGATCCAATGACATAGGTAAAACAATACTCATTCTATCCCATGGATTCATTTTCCATATTAATTTGTTTCCTTTTGCCACAGTACAATTTCCTCACTAGGTTTTCCACACTGAAATTTTGTTCTAACTTGTTCCAGTGTTCTTGCTGGCATCTTTGAAACTATAGAAGAAAAATTGATTTGCAATCAAAAAGGTATAGAACTACATCTTCCTAGGACTATGTCTGATTTTCTCTAAAAAAGCTTGAAGTTTATCATGCAGATGGGCTCCCATAACTCATACTTACCATTAATTGCAAACGTTCTCAGAATACAAATGACACTTGAATATTTCTCCCTTGATCAAGAGAGATTATTTCTAATTTATTAATATTTCCTTGGCCACAAGCTAAGTACTCCAAGAGAGATACAGACATTTAGATAAATGGTACCTATCACATCTTATACATTGTGAATACTTTATAAAGTTTTGTCCAAATAATATATGAGAAGGGGAAGAAAATATATGTGAAAAATGAAATAGAAATCATATACAAAAAGGAAAAAGGTTTGGTTAGAAGAATGTTGATATTTCTCAAGCTATTATTCTTATATCCTCCTATATGATATACTTTCTTTTACTCTTTCCATTTTAACAACCACCCAACCGTAATCAGTATTATCCTATAACTCTCTTTTTCATGGCTAAACTCCCTGAGAAGGGTTGGTATAATGGGTACTTCCACTTCCTTTCCTCCCATTTACTTTTTTACTTCTCTTCAGTTCAGTTCTCATTTAACCAAAGCCATTCTTTCCAAAGTTACTAATGATCTCTTGATTACCCAATGTAATGACTTTTTCAGTCCCCATCCTTCTTGACCCCTCTGCATCTTTTGACACTGCCAATCACCATCTTGTCCTTGATGTGTTCTCTTCTCCATACATTTTGTTTTTTGCTTTTTGGAGGGCAATTGGGGTTAAGTAACTTGACCAAGTTTACACAGCTAGTTTGTGTGTGTGTGTGTGTGTGTGTGTGTGTGTGTGTGTGTGTGTGTGT